>NW_028262344.1:4636653-4971387 GCF_047370975.1 Nipponia nippon | reverse complement strand
GGGGGGACGGGGGAGAGCCCTGTCCCCATTCTGGGTGTTTTGTGGTTCACAGATGCTGCTCTGATGGGGACTGTGTGCCAGTGGCCGTGGTGTTGTGCACCTGTGGGTGCTGGGGGGGCTGCTCCCTGCAGATGGTGGGTGCGCACCCATGGGTGCTGGGGGCTGCACACCCCGGGGGGGGGTGTCACTCTATAGGTGACACAGCCAGGTAACGTATATACTGTCATCTCCCAGGGTCCCTGACCACCCCACCACCGCTCTCCATCCCCACCAGGGCAAGGACCGAAATGGCGGCGATGGCATCAGTGCGGGAACAGAGGCCACCACCATGTCTGCCCCCCCGGGTGTTTTGGAGACACGGGGGTGGCAGTGGTGGCACACACACCTTTATTGCATGGCAGAGAGCAGCGGGCGCGGGGAGGGGGTGCTGCGGGCGCGGGGAGGGGGTGCAGCGGCGACACTGGGGGGGCTGGGGGGGCTGTGACCCCCCAACCTCCCCCCATCCCTTTTGGGGGGGGGTCTCCCTGAGTTTCCCCATCCTTAATCCCAAGCCCCCCTCCCTAGTTTGGCTCAATACTGGCGGTGCCTGAAGGAACCTCGTACCGGGGTGGGGGGGTGCACCCCCCCCCAAATGTCCCCCACGTCCCCCCTGTGTCCATCACAGCAGGTTCTTGTTGCGTTTGGGGATGATCTTCCTCACTGTCCGGCGCTCGGAGATGTTCCTCTTGACGCGGATGGTGTGGGCGACAGGGGGCTCGGGGACCAGCGAGGGGCTGGAGTGGGCTTTGGTCAGGGTGGGGGGGTCTGGGGGGGCCACCACCGGCCCTGCTTGGGCTTCCCACCCCTCCAGGTCCTGGGCGCCGGTGCTGATCCACGTCTCCAGCACCTGCACGTAGGTCTCGTAGCGACGTCTCTGCCATGGGGAAGATAAGGATGGAGGTGAGCCACCACCCTGGGAACATCCCTGGTGTCCCCCATGTCCCCCATGTCCCATAGCAGCGTCTCTCCCATGGGGAAGATAAGGATGGAGATAAGCCACCACATGGGGATGTCCCCATGTCCCTGGTGTCCCCTATAGAGGCATCTTTGCCGTGGAAGAAGATAAGGATGGAGATGAGCCACCACCATGAGGATGTCCCTGGTGTCCCTAGTGGCCCCCATGTCCCATAACAGCATCTCTCCCATGGGGAAGATAAGGATGGAGATAAGCCACCACCACGGGGATGTCCCCGTGTTCCCCACATCCCTGAGTGTCCCATATAATTAAATCAATTAGGAATTAATCTGCCCCACCTCGTAGAGGAGATACTCCTTCTTCAGGCGGTACTCATCCAGGTCGCGGGCTCGTCCCCGCTTTTCGGGGAGGTTGCGTTGATGCTCGAAGAGCTCCTGGGCCACCCGCTCCATCCACGCCTCATGGGAGCGGTGCTGCTCCTCCTGCCCGCGGGGAGAAGGTTGGGGCGGGTGATGGTGGGCACCCATGGGTGCACCCACCCGCCCCATCCCGGCAGCGGGGCCTCACCGGGGGGCTGCGGCTGGGGGCGGCGGGGAGGATGGGGCGGACAAAGCGGCGCTGGGAACCGACAGCAGCAGGAAAGGGGGGTGAGGAGAAGAGGGCAGCCACCAAGTTGATGCGGGAGATCCAGGAGAACATCTCCTCCGGTGTCCTACCGTGAACATATGAGGTCATGGGTGACGTCACCACCCTTGGGGACATCTCTATCTCCCCACTGGGGGGTTACTCACGGGGCTTGGAAGAGGAAGACACGCCAGTCGGCCGTCTGCAGGCGGAAGACGTTGGGGCGCTTGGTGTATTTGCTGGCGCGCTCGGCCAAGGCGTGGTGGACCCCCAAGGGCTCCTCAGCCTCAGGTCCTCCCTCCTCCTGGGGGTCCGGGAAGGGTCCTGGCTCGGGGGGCCGGCGGGGGACCCCCATTCGTCCCCCAGGTTTGAGGAAGTATAGGACTGTTCCCTTTAGCACAGCTTGGAAGGGTTTCCAGCCTCGTCTGCCCCATGGCGCTGGGGGTGGGAGAAGTTGGGGGGCATGGTTGGACCCCAAAGCTGGACTCCAAAAGACACCCCCAGAGCTGGGACCCCCCCTCTGGCTCCAACAGACCCTGGTGTTGCCCCCCCACTGGGACCCTGATGTACCCCAAATGGCCCCACATCTGTCCTCCTCCCCTCCGGAGATGGGCAGACCCAAATCTGCCTCCGTAGACCCCAATGGATCCCCAAATTACCCTCCTGGGTCCCAAGAGAGGCGGAGAGCCCCCAAATCTGCCCCCCCAACCCTAAAATACCCCACATCTGCCCCCCCGGGCCCCAACAGACCCCAGACCTGCCTCCCTGGACCCCAAGCCACCCCAAATCCCCCTCATGGACCCCCCAAAACCCCCAATCTGCCCCCAACCCCCCCAAATCTGCCACCCTGGACCCCAAACCCCCCTAAATCCCCCCACCAGTCCCCCCCACTCACTTTTTTTGCCGTCAGCCTCAGCCAGCACCTTCCTGGCCAGCCAGCCCCGGCGGTAGGTGACAGCCCTGGCCCCCCACAGCAGGTCCAGGAAGGAGTTGCTCTTCTTATGGCCTAGGGGGGCCAGGCTGCCCCCCCCCCCCGCCTCTTCTTCCTCCTCCTCCTCCTCCTCATCCCTACGGGGTGCTCAGCATCACAGGGTGCCCCCCACCCCATATCCCCTCACCCCATAACCCCCATACTCACGCTGCCCATGCCAGCTTCTCACTACGGATGGAGCCGTATAGAGCCTGGAGGGGGGGGAAGTGGGGTTCATGGTGGGGGTCCAGGGTGGTACCCCCCCTTTCCAGCCTCACAGAGCACCTCCCCAAATACCTTCAGCTGCTCCCTGGGGAAATCCTGCCCGTCCATCATCCCGCTCAGGTTGGCCACAAATTCGGCGCTGGTCATGGCACGGCCAAGGCGCTGCGGGAGCAGGGTGGGTGCCATGGGTGCCCCCCCCCTAATTTTGCACACCCAAAGCACCCCAAAAATGCAGGGTGTGGATTTTTGGGTTTGTCCCCCCCCTTTCCTTACCTGCCCGTGGAGGTCGGTGTTCAGCAGCATGATGGCACAGGTCAGGGAGTGAACGGCATCTAGGGGGAGCATGGGGGAGGTCAGGGTGGGGGGTGTGTCGTGTCCCCCCCCCCAGGTGAGGACACCCATCACTGTGAACCTCAATGGGTGCAGCTGGGGGTGCCCCATAGCGCTGGGAGGGGATGGGTGGTGGGTGGGGAAACTGAGGCACGGCACGGGGTTGGGGTGGGGGAGGCAGGGGAGCTGGGGGTGCATGGGGGGGGCCTGGGGGTGCCCACCCCCCCCTGCAGGGTCTCACCTGGGGAGGGGAAGGCGCCGGGGTTGCAGCGATGGTAACGCCGGGAGAAGTGGCCGAGGATGCGCTCGCGCTCCTGCGTCTCGCCCGTCAGCACCAGCGCCTGCAGGAAGGACCTGGGGGCCCCCCCCCGCGATGGCAGCGGGACCCCCAAAACACCTACCTCCCCCCAGGACACCTCCCCCGCATGATGGCTGCCCCCCTGCCCCTATAACCCACTCACCCCAGACCCCAAATCTTTCCCTCTCTAGAGCCTGGCAGACCCCGAATCTGCCTCTGTAGACCCCAACAGACCCCAAAATTTCCCTCCTGGACCCCAAGAGAGGCTGAGAGCCCCTCCAAATATGGCCCCTCCAGCCCCAAAACACCCCAGCAGACCCCAAATCTGCTCCCAGACCCCTAAATACCCCAAATCTGCCCCTCTTGACCCCAAAATATGCCAAACCTGCCTCCCCCCCGGCCCAAAACACCCCAAATGTGCCCTCCCTGGCCCCAAAACACCCCACATTTGCCTCCCTGGACGCTAAACCACCCCAAATCTGCCCCTTCCGGATCCCAAACCCACCCCCGTGGACAACAACAGCCCCCAAACCCTGCCAAATCTCTCCTCCCCCCAGCTCCCCCCCACCCCAGCCATGCTATCAGTTGGGGGGGGGGGTGTCTCTTTGTCACCCCTGAAAAGCCCCCCCGTCACTACCTGAGCGCCTGGTCCAGCGTCTGGCCACCAAACTGGAAGAAGTCCAGGTACTCCTGGGCCACCATCCCGCTGAAATCATTGCTGGAAGGGGGCACGTGAGATTGTGGGGGAGTCCCCAAGCCCAGGGGACCCCCCCCAAAGGGGCAAAGGGTGGGGGGGGGGGTGTGTCCCCATCCTTACTTCTTGCGGAGGAACGCAGCCACCTGGGACTTCTTGAAGCCATCGAGGTGGAAGAGGCGGGTGGCCAAACGCTGCGCCTCCTCCCGACGCCCCTGTCCCCCGTTTGCCAGCGCCGGTGTCACCGCTGACCCCCCCGGGGGGCACCTGGGGGGGGGCAAGGGAGGGGTCAGGCGATGCTGGGGGAGTCCCCTTAACTCTGCCCCACTGGTTGGTGTGGGGCTGGGAGGGGATGGAGGGGACTGGGGGGGTTGGAGGGGGCAGGGGGATGAACAGGGGTCTGGGGGTTGGACAGACAGATGGAAGTCTGGGGGGCAGATGGATGGACAAGATTTGAGAGCTGGGGGGGGGGGGGTGGGGGAGCAGCCAGGGGTCTGGAGGGGGGTGGATGGGGAATGGGGAGGCAGATGGACAGATGGGGGGGCTGGGGGGGACAGACAGGGGTCTGGGGGACCGGTGGGGGTCTGGGGGGGTGGACAGACAGACGGGGGTCAGGGGACATAGACAGGTGTTGGGGGGGTGCAGGGGTTCTGGGACAGGATTTGGGGGGGGGGCAGATGGACAGACGGGAGGTCTGGGGGGACAGACAGGGTTTTGGGACAGGATTTGGGGGGGACAGAGGGAAGGGGGGGGATGCCCACATGGGCCTGGGGGTGCTGGGGAGGCCATGTGGCTGGTGCCAGTGTCCCTCACCCATGGGTGCTAGCGGGGGGGTCCGGTGGGGGCTCCTCGCCCATCTCGGGAGGCAGCTCCTCCATGGCGGGGTGCGGTGGCGGGGTGGCAGGGGGGGGGCCCTGCGCCACTTCACCCCCCAGGCAGGAAGCGCCCGGGGATGCCGACAGCCAGGCACAGCTGTGTCCTGGCGTGGGGGGCCCCCCCCGGGACCCCCTGATAACCCCTGGTCCTGGGGGACCCTGCAGCGGCAGGGAGGAGAGTGGGGAGGGGCGCTGGGGGTGATCCAGGGGGGGCAGAGGGCTGGGAGGGGGCTGGTAACCCCCTCCCATGGGCTGATAGGGGGGTCTGGGGGGCTGGGGGGGCTGGGGGAGGTCTAGGGGGTCAGGGGGTTGGCGGAGGGCTGGTACCCTCCTCGCATGGGCTGATATGGGGGGCTGGGGGGGGGCTGAGGGAGACTGAAGGGAGTCAGGGGGCTGGGGGGTTTCTGGTACCCCCCTCCCTGGGTCAAATCTGGGGGGGCCAAGGGCTTGGCGGGCCACTGATATCCCCCTCTTTGGGGCAAATCTGGGGGGGTTGGGGGCCTGGCAGGGGGAGGGTACCCCCCTCTTTGGGGCAAATCTGGGGGGGCTGGGGGGTGCTTGTACCCCCCTCCCCGGGGCAAATCTGGGGGGGTCAGGGGCCTGGCAGGGGCGGGTAGCCCCCTTTTGGGGCAAATCTGGGCGGATTGCGGGGGGCTGGTACCCCCCTCCCTGGGGCAAATCTGGAGGGGTCTGGGGCCAGGGGGGGGGCTGATACACCCCGCCCAGGGGCAAATCTGGGGGGGCCAGGGGCCCTGCAGGGGGCTGGTACCCACCTCCCAGGAGTGGCTTTGGGGGAGTTGGGGGCCTGGGGAGGGGCAGATCCTGGTCTCCCCCTCCTGAGGCCACACCTGGGGGGTAACCGGGGCTGGGGGCGTCCCGGTCACCCCCCCCTGCGATAAGCTCCAGAGGGGTTGGGGGTCTGGGGGGGTCCCGGTACCCCCATTCTGGCTGCAGCTGTAGGGGGCTGGGGGGGTCCCCAGATCCCGGGGGCAGATCCGAGGGGTCCGAGAGCGCCAGGCCTGGGGATCGGGGGGGTCCTTGGGGGGGGGGAGAAGACACAGTGGGGGAGGGTCCCCATCAGCATTAGTGTCCCCCTCCAAAAAAAAAGCCCCAAGGCTGGGGGGTCCCCACACTCACCCTGCTCCGTGGTGCTGTCAATGTCCCCTTCTGCCAGGCGGTACCCAAAGGGTGGGGGTGGGGGACACACACACACCCCTCCCTCCCCAGTGCCCCCCGTGGCGTCGTCCCCCTCAGTGATGAGCAGCAGCTGCAGGGCGATGCTATGGGGCTGGTAGAGGGGCACCTGCTGGGCACCTATGGGTGCCAGCACCCGGCTCTGGAAGAGGGGATTGGTGTGGAAGTGGGGCTCCTCCTCCTCCAGATCCTCCTCTTCCTCAGCGTCTTCCTCCTGGGAGGAGCAGCCATCGTCATCTTCCTCAGCATCCTCCTCTTCCTCCTCGCTGCATTCGGGGTCCGGGTGCTCGGGTGAGGTGGTCCCACCCGTGGGCATGAACTTGGGCGATATGGCCCCATCCATGGTCATAGCCTTGGGCGAGATGGTCCCATCCATGGGCACATGCTCCTGCGAGATGGTCCCATCCATGGGCACGGGCTTGGGTGAGATGGTCCCATCTATTGGCACGTGCTCCTGCAAGATGGTGTCATCCACAGGCACGGACACGGGGGAGATGCTCCCATCCATGGACATGGACCTGGGCGAGATGCTTCCATCTGTAGGCACATGGCCACAGTGCTCGTCTGAGACGCTCCCACCCATGGACACGTGCGAGATGCTCTCATATGTGAATCCCCAGCCTTGGTGCTCATGCAAGATGCTCCCATCCATGGGCATGGACTTGGGTGAGATGGTCCCATCAGTCAGCACATGCTCAGGCAAGACGCTCCCATCTGTAGACATGTGGAAGATGCTCTCGCATGTGGATCCATGGCCTTGGTGCTCATGGAAGATGCTCTCATCTGTGGGCATGGACTTGGGCGAGATGTTCTTATCCAAGGGCACGGATGTGGGTGAGATGCTCCCACCTGTAGACACGTGGAAGATGCTCTTGTATGTGGATCCACAGCCTTGGTGCTCATGGAAGATGCTCTCATCCATGGGCATGAACTTGGGCAAGATCCTCCCATCTGCAGGCACGTGGCCGTGATGCTCGTGTGAGATGCTCCCACCTGTGGATGTGTGGAAGATGTTCTCGTATGTGGATCCATGGCCTTGGTGCTTGTGTGAGATGCTTCCATCCGTGGGTGTGAACTTGGGCGAGATGTTCCCATCCATGGGCATGAACTTGGGTGAGATGCTCCCATCCGTGGGCACATGCTCGTGCGAGATGCTCTCCTCTGTAGACCCAGGACCATGCCACTGGTGTGAGATGCTCTGTGCCATGGCTGCACTCCCGGCTGTGGCCCTGTGGCCGTGGTGCTGGCCATCCTGGGGTGCTTGGTCATGGTCACCGCCGTCCGGCTGCCCCTCGATGCCTCCCTGCAGCTCCCAGACGCACAGCTGGGCTCGCACCAGGCTGGCCCAGAAGACGTCGGTGCCAGTGGGTGCCACACCGGGTGCCACATTGGGTGCCACACCAGGGGGGGGCACCCCTTTGCCACCCGCCCCCGAGAAGACGATGGCGTCCTGTGCCACCAGGACCCCGGGGGGGGGGGTGGTGGTGGCAGGGGTGCCCATCGGCTCCATGGCGCAGTGCCCACCGCTACGGCTGCCTGCTCACCATGTGCAGACAGCTGCCCGTCCTGCCTGGCGTCCCGGTGCCTGGCCCCATGGCCATGGGTCAGACCTGCGGGGGGGAGCAGGAGGAGAGGGGTGGTGGGTGGGGGTCCCTGCACCCGCCTGGGCGGGAGAAGGGGAGAGGGAGGGAGGGAGGGATGGAGGATGGAGGGAGGGAAGGAGGATGGAGGAAGGAGGAAGGGAGAGAGAGAGGGAAGGAAGGATGGAGGAAGAAGGGAGGGAGAAGGGAGGGAGATGGGAAGGAGGGAGGGAGGGAGAAGGGAGAGAGGGAGAGGGGGAGAGGGGGAGAGAGGGAAGGATGGAGGAAGGATGAAGGAAGGAGGGAGGGAGAAGGGAAGGAGGGAGGGAGGAGGGAGGGAGGGATGAAGGGAGAGAGGGAGAGGGGTAGAGAGGGAAGGATGGAGGGAGGGATGAAGGAAGGAGGGAGGGAGGGAGGAGGGAGAGAGGGAGAGGGGGAGAGAGGGAAGGATGGAGGAGGGATGAAGGAAGGAGGGAGGGAGGGAGGAGGGAGAGAGGGAGAGGGGGAGAGAGGGAAGGATGGAGGAGGGATGAAGGAAGGAGGGAGGGAGGGAAGGAAGGATGGAGGAAGAAGGGAGGGAGGAAAGGAGGGAAGGAGGGAGGTTGGAGGGAGGGGAGGATGGAGGAGGGATGAAGGAGGGAGGCGGGAGAGAGGGAAGGAGGAAGGGACGGAGGAGGAAGGAGGAAGGGACGGAGGAGGAAGGAGGGATCGGAGGAGGAAGGAGGAGGAGGAGGGAGAGCCTGGGGGGGGAGGGGGTCAGGGTGGGCACCTCTGGGCAGGGGTGGGGGCCAAGCACCTGCACCCCAGCACCCGCACCCCGTCCTGTTCCCCCGAGTCACCCCACAGCCCCCACGTCACGGCCTCCACGTCACCTGCGTCACCACCACCGCCGACGGCTTCCGGCCCTGCCGGGACAGGAAAGGAGGATGGGAGCGGGGGGGGGGACGGGACGACACACACCACCCAACCGATCCCCCCCAGCTGGGGGGGGCTGCACCTCACACTGTGCCCCATGCCGCGCCCCACACCTCGCTCCCATGTAGGCCGCCGTGGAGCACAACCCCATAGCAGCCATCAGAGAAGCCACCACCATAGTGGTGTGGGAGGGGGGTGTCACAGCTCACCCACCCGTGTCCCCCCCCACGCCAGCACCCCTGTCCCAAGTGGGGGGGAAGACACCCAAGGGGGTGTCTTCCTGCAGCATTGGGGGGGGGTGTCCCCAAACCCTGCGCCCCCCCAAGTACCCCCCCCGGGGCAGGGGGCACCCCAGGGACCCCAAGGGGAGTTCCCAAGGGGTGAGACCCCAAAGGCTTGTAAGGGGGCTCTGAGGGGGTGGGATCCCAAGGGGTGGGGGGGAGCCCCAAAGCTTATAGAGGGCTTGGGGGGGCTGGGTGGATCCCCAAGGGTTGGGGGACCCCAAAAGGTGTAGGGGGGACCCCAAAGGGGTGGGGGGGACCCCAAGGGGTGGAGGGAACCCAGAGATATGTGGGGGCTCCAGAAGAGCCGTGGGGGACCTTCGGGGGCCATGGAGGACCCCAAGAGTTAGGGGGGCCCCAAGGGTTTTTGGGGGGACCCTCAAGGCTTGGGGACCCTCCAGGGCCAGGGCGTGCCCTGGGGAGCGCTGAGGGCTGTGGGGGGCCCCAAGGGGACCCCGCGCCCCCCCCGGGCTAAGAGGACCCCGGGGGTCCCGCCCGTGTGTGTGTCCCCCGCTCCCCTTCCCTCCCCTCCCCTTCCCTTACCGGCACTGCCGGCGCGCGGCGCGGGGCGTGTTCACCGCCGGCCCCGCCCCCTTCCCCCCACCGGGGGGCGGGGCAAGGGCTCACACAAACCCGGCCGCCCCCCGCGGTGAGGCCTCGCCCCCTTGGCGTGGCCGGCCCCGGCTCCGCTATGGCCCGATCCTGCCCCATGGGGCACGATCCTGCCCCTCCATGAGCTGACCCTGCCCCACAGGGCCCGATCCTGCCCCACCATGGACCGATCCTACCCCATGGGGCCTGATCTTGCCCCTCCATGGACTGATCTTGCCCCTCCATGGACTGATCCTGCCCCACGGGGCCCGATCCTGCCCTCTTCCCACCCCCCAAACCACACACCACAAGCTGAGACAAACACCAACGCTTTATTCCCCCACCCGGGGGACTGACAGTGGGGAGGACATCCCCACCCATGGGTGCCCCCCCCACCCATGGGTGCCGTGGTCACTTGTGACGCAGGTAGAAGGCGGTGACGGTGGGGGGGGGCGGCCAGGGCCAGTGCCTCCCCCGGCCCCGGGGTGGTGCTGAGGAAGCGCCCGGGGAAGGCGGCCGCCTCGAAGGTGTGCGTGGAGCCACCAAAGGTCTTGTAGGAGGCCTCCCACAAGAACAGGTCCAGCAGCCCCACCTCCTGTCCCACCTGGGGTGACACCGTCCCAGGGAACCCCCATCTCCAGGTGCCACCATCTCTGGGTGCCACCATCTCCAGGAACCCCCATCTCCAGGTGATGCCATCATGAGGTGACACCACCCTGGGGAACCCCCACCTCTGAGTCCTACCACCTCAGGGTGGCACCATTTTGGGATGACACCATCTCAGGGTGCCCCCACCTTGGGTTGCCCAATTTGAGTTGTCCCACCTTGGGATTCCCCCACCTCTGGTTGCCCTGCCTTGGGTTATCCACCTTGGGTTGACCCACCTCCGGACATCCACCACCCCAGGGTTCCCCCACCTTGGGTTGTCTACCTTGGGTTGACCCACTTTTGGGTCCCCACCCCCCCGGGGTACCTCCCACCTTGCGTTGCCCATCTTGAGTTGACCCACCTTGGGATGCCCCCACCTCTGAGTCCCCCTACCTTGGGTTGTCCAATTTGTGTTGACCCACCTTGGCATGTCCCCACCTCTGGGTGCCCCCACCTTGGGCTGACCCACCTTTGGATCCCCACCACCCTAGGGTGCCCCCACTTTGCATCACCCATCCTGAGCTGACCCACCTCGGGATGCCCCACCTCGGGATGCCCCACCTCGGGATGCCTCACCTCTGGGTGCCCCACCCCAGGGTGCCCCCCACCCTGGGCCAACCCCCACTGTGATGCCCCCCATGCTCACCTCCAGCTTCAGCTGGGGCTCGGGGCCGGTGCCACAGGAGAGGGCCTGGGTGCCACCACGGATGCCCACGATGAGGGGACAGCGCCGGCGCTCCAAGTGCCGGTTGGGCACCACGCTGATGGGTTCTACGAGGAGAGGAGGTGGATGGGGTGGGTGGGAGCACCCATGGGTGGGGGTGCCACCCTCATCACACCCAAGGCACCCACCTTCCTGGGCGGCGTTGGCACCCTGCAGGCTGGTGGCCACCAGGTGCCCGTTGTGCAGGCAGAGCCCTTTCTGCTCCGTGTCCCGCACCACGTAGTGGTAGGGCTGCGTCCGGGGCTGTGTATTCGTCGAGGACACTGTCATCTCCTCCGAGGTCTCTGCCAGAGGACATGGGGACATGGGGACACAGGGAGGCATCATGGGGGTGTGGGGACATGGGGGCATGGGGCATCACAGGGACGTGGGATTGGGGCACATGGGGACATGGGGATGGGGCACACAGGAGTGATGGGCATGTGGGGATGGGGGACAGGGGACACTGGGAGAGGGGACATGGGGGGGCCACAGGGGGTGTCAGAGGTGCACGGGGACATGGAGGCATGTGGGCATCACAGGGATGTGGGGATGGGGGACATGGGGACATGGGGATGGGGCACACAGGAGTGATTAACATGTGGGGACATGGGGACACAGGGACACAGGGACATGTAGGCATCACAGGCACGTGGGGTTAGGGGACATGGGGACATGAGGACATGGGGATGGGGCACACGGGTGTGATGGGCACGTGGGGACATGGGGACTAGGAACAGAGGCACATGGGTGCCCAGGGACACGGGTGGGGGACATGGGCATCACGGGTGCATGGGGACAGGAGACACAGGGACATGTGGGCATTACAGGGATGGGGGATGGGGGACATGGGGATGGGGCACAGGGGTGTGATGGGCATGTGGGGGTACAGATAGACACAGGGACACGGGGACATGGAGACGGGGACACAGGGAGCAGGTGGGGACACGGGGGACATGTGGGGACAGGGCCCCCATGCCCGCTGGGTGCTACCTTTCCCCAGGAACTCCTTGAACAAAGCCACCATGTTGGGGTTGATGACAGACTCCACCGTGTCCCCGGTCCCTGTGCTCAGCCCCGCCATGACACCCAGTGGGTGCCCGTGAGACTGGGACCGCTCTGGGTGTCCCTGGGAACCCTCGGCCCCACTGCAGCTCAGGGGACAGGGAGAGAGAGGGATGAGGGCGGGTGCCACACTGGGTGACTCAGGCCCCGGGTACGAGGGGAGGGACAACCCTGGCCCCACCCTGTCACAGCTCACCTGAAGGCAGGTCTGGACGCATGGGACATGGATGAGCCTGCATGGGAGAGAGGGTAGCACGTGGGTGACATGGGTGACGTGGGTGAGGGATCCCCCCCCAATGCACCTGGTCTCCCAGTTGCCAATAGGCTCCTGGTTGTCAGTAGGCTCCAGAGTGAACATCCTCAGACTGTTGCCCAAGCAGAACCCAGCTTGTCTCCATCCCTAGTGATACCTGCAAATCTGTCAGCTTCTGAAATCCTGTCCCGTGTCCTCTGGGTTATGTTCCCCACTCCGGGTGACAGTGTGTCGTGGTTTAACCCCAGCCAGCAACCAAGCACCACACAGCCGCTCGCTCACTCCCCCCACCCCAGTGGGATGGGGGAGAGAATTGAAAGGGTGAAAGTCAGAAAACTCGTGGGTTGAGATAAGAACAGTTTAATAATTGAAGTAAAATGAAATAGAATAGTAGTAGTAGTAGTAGTAGTAGTAGTAGTAGTAGTAGTAGTAGTAGTAGTAGTAATAATAATAATAATAATAATAATAATAATAATAATGTAATAATACAATAATAATATACAAAGCAAGTGATAGACTATACAATTGCTCACCACCCGCCGAATGTTGCCCAGCACATCCCCAAGCAGTGATCGCTGCCCCCCGGCCAACTCCCCCCAGTTTATATACTGGGCCTGAAACCATATGGTATGGAATAGCCCCTTGGCCAGTCTGGGTCAGCTGTCCTGGCTGTGCCCCCTCCCAGCTTCTTGTGCACCTGGCAGAGCATGGGAAGCTGAAAAGTCCTTGACTGGTGTAAGCACTGCTTAGCAACAACTAAAACATCAGTGTGTTATCAACATTATTCTCATCCTAAATCCAAAACACAGCACCATACCAGCTACTAAGAAGAAAATTAACTCTATCCCAGCCGAAACCAGGATGGTATTCACCCCTTATTCCATACCATATACGTCATGCCCAGGTCTTACACTTTCCAATACATTCCAATTAATCACTACCACTTTTCCAGTCTTTTGAGAGAGATATACATATATATATATATACAGACACAGATATAATTTCCTTAGTCTATGGGTTATCCCTCTAAAATGTTTGTTGAGTTCATTTAGTCCATGACTTTGGGCTTCATCCATCATAACAGTCCTTCAGGGCAGGAGAGATGGTGTGTGGTGTTGGATTGTTGCATGCTGAAGCCAGTTCTGGTTCCATCACCACTGCACTTTGCTCGGTTTCCTCAAAGTTCATTCTTCATTAATTTGGGTGATTCTTACTGTATACTGTTGATATGGCACATAGTAATCACAGAAGTGATGACATACAGTATTATACAGCAACTAACATCATACCATTCAGTTCATTGGCTATTTTCACCCAAAACCAAGTCTCCTTGAGGTACACATTGGACTTCCCCATCCTCCCGCATCACCCACCAAGTGCACCCAGGTCCTTGAGCAAAAGCAATCCCACAAATGGGTTTGCCTCTGCCTGAGACGGGAGTAACCCAGACTGTCTTCCCCAGCATATTTTTTAGGTGCACTACAGGGACTTTATCCCCTTCTACAGTACGTAAAAGTTTTGAGTGGGCAGGGCCAGCTCGATTGGCAGATCCCCTAGTGTTGACTAACCAGGTGGCCTTTGCTGAATGTGTATCCCAGTGTTTGACTCTCCCACCACCCACTGCTCTCAGTGTACTCTTTAACAGTCCATTGTATCATTCAATTTTCCCAGAGGCTGGTGCATGACAGGGGATGTGCTGTACCCCCTCAATGCCATGCTCTTTGGCCCAGGTGTCTATGAGGTTGCTTTGGAAATGAGTCCCATTGTCTGACTCAATTCTTTCTGGGGTGCCATGTCACCATAGGACTTGCTTTTCAAGGCCCAGGACAGCATTCCAGGTGGTGGCATGGGGCACAGGATATGTTTCCAGCCATCTGGTGGTTGCTTTCACCATTGTAAGCACATGGCGCTTGCCTTGGCGGGTTTGTGGGAGTGTGATATAATCAATCTGCCAGGCCTCCCCATATTGATATTTCAGCCATCGTCCTCCATACCAGAGAGGCTTGAACCACTTGGCTTGCTTGATTGCAGCGCATGTTTCGCATTCATGGATAACCTGTGCAATAGTGTCCATGGTCAGGTCCACCCCTCGATCGCGAGCCCATCTATATGTTGCATCTCTTCCTTGGTGGCCTGAGGTGTCATGGGAACACCAAGCTAGACATAATTCACCCTTATGGTGCCAGTCGAGATCCACCTGAGCCACTTCAATCTTAGCAGCCTGGTCCACCTGCTGGTTGTTTTGATGTTCTTCACCGGCCCGACTCTTGGGTACGTGAGCATCTACATGACGTACTTTTACAACCAGGTTCTCTACCCGGGCAGCAATATCTTGCCACAATGTGGCAGCCCAGATGGGTTTGCCTCTGCCCTGCCAGTTGCTCTGCTTCCGTTGCTGCAACCACCCCCACAGGGCACTTGCCACCATCCATGAGTCGGTATAGAGATAGAGCATTGGCCACTTTTCTCGTTCGGCCATATCTAAAGCCAGCTGGATGGCCTTCACCTCTGCAAACTGACTCAATTCCCCTTCTCCTTCAGCAGTTTCTGCAACTTCTCGTACAGGACTCCATACAGCAGCTTTCCACCTCTGATGCTTCCCCACAAGACGACAGGACCCATCAGTGAACAGGGCATATTGCTTCTCATTTTCTGGTAGTTTATTATACGGTGGGGCCTCCTCAGCACGCGTCACCTCCTCCTCTGGCGATATTCTGAAATCTTAGCTTTCTGGCCAGTCCATGATCACTTCCAAGATTCCTGGGCGACTGGGGTTTCCTATTTGGGCCCGTTGGGTGATGAGTGCCACCCACTTACTCCATGTAGCATCAGTTGCATGATGTGTACAGGGGACCCTCCCTTCGAACATCCAGCCCAGCACTGGCAGTCAGGGTGCCAGGAGGAGCTGTGCTTCAGTACCAACCACTTCCGAAGCAGCTCGAACCCCTTCATATGCTGCCAATAGCTCTTTTTCAGTTGGAGTAGAGCCAGCCTCGGCTCCTCTGTATCCCCCGACTACAAAACCCCAGGGGTCGACCTCGAGTCTCCCCTGGTGCTTTCTGCCAGAGGCTCCAGGTAGGGCCGTTCTCCCCAGCTGCAGTGTAGAGCACATTTTTTACATCTTGCCCTGCCCGGACTGGCCCAAGGGCGGCTGCATGAACTATCTCCCGTTTAATTTGCTCAAAGGCTTGTCGTTGCTCAGGGCCCCATTTGAAATCATTCTTCTTCCAGGTCACTTGATAGAGAGGGCTTAGGATGAGACTGTAATTTGGAATATGCCTTCTCGAAAAACCCACAACGCCCAAGAAAGCTTGTGTTTCCTTTTTGCTGGTTGGTGGAGACATGGCTGTGATTTTGTTGATCACATCCATTGGGATCTGACGACACCCATCTTGCCATTTTATTCCTAAGAACTGGATCTCCTGTGCAGGTCCCTTGACCTTACTTTGTTTTATGGCAAAGCCAGCCTCCAGAAGGATTTAGACTACTGTCCTGGTTTCAGCTGGGATAGAGTTAATTTTCTTCTTGGTAGCCGGTATGGGGCTGTGTTTTGGGTTTAGGGTGAGAACAATGTCGACGATACACTGATGTTTTGTTCTTGCTAAGTAGTTGCTAAGTGGCGCTCACACTGGTCAAGGACTTTCCAGCTTCCCATGTTCTGCCAGGTGCACAAGAAGCTGGGAGGGGGCACAGCCAGGACAGCTGACCCGGGCTGGCCAAGGGGCTATTCCATACCATGTGACGTCATGCTCAGTATATAAACTGGGGGAGTTAGCCGGGGGAGGGGCAACCATCGCTGCTTGGGGGACGGGCTGGGCATCGGTCGACGAGTGGTGAGCAATTGTAGAGTATATCGCTTGCTTTGTATTACTATTGTACTATTATTACTTCTTGTTGTTGTTGTTGTTAATAATAATAATAATAAAATAATAATAATAATAATAATAATAATAATAATAATAATATTACTGTTCTATTTTTATTTTACTTTAGTTATTAAACTGTTCTTATCTGAACCCACGAGCTTTCCCCTTTTGCTCTTCCGATCCTCTCCCCTGTCCCACCGGGGGGGGAGTGAGCGAGCGGCTGCGTGGTGCTTAGTTGCTGGCTGGGGTAAAACCACGACAACTACTTTCTTCCCTTTCTCAAAAACCTCTTCTGCTGTGTTGCCCCACACGATGATGTCATCAATGTATTGCAGGTGTTCCGGAGCCCCACCAAGTTCTAGCCTGTCCGGCACGGCAGCACTCAGTGGCAGCGTGACTTCATTCAGGCCCCGATAGTCTACTGTTAGTCTCCACTCTCCACTAGACTTTCGCACTGGCCATATGGGACTGTTAAAGGGTGAGGGAGTCTTGCTGATCACTCCTTGGCTCTCCAGTTGACGAATCAGCTTATGGATGGGAATCAGGGAGTCTCTGTTGGTGCGATATTGCCGCCGGTGCACTGTTGTGGTAGCGATTGGCACCTGTTGTTCTTTGACCCTCAGCAACCCCACAACAGAAGGGTCCTTCAAGAGACCAGGCAGGGTAGACAGCTGTTTAATTTCCTCCGTCTCCAAGGCAGCTATGCCAAAAGCCCACCGGTACCCTTTTGGGTCCTTGAAATACCCTCTCCTGAGGTAGTCTATGCCAAGGATGCACGGAGCCTCTGGGCCACTCACAATGGGGTGCTGTTGCCACTCCTTCCCGGTTAAGCTCACTTCGGTCTCCAATACAGTCAGCTGTTGGGATCCCCCTGTTACTCCAGAAATACGGATGGGTTCTGCCCCTTCATAGCTTGATGGCATTCGGGTACACTGTGCACCGGTGTCTACTAAAGCCTTCTACTCCTGTGGGGCTGATGTGCCAGGCCATTGAATCCACACAGTCCAGTACACCCGGTTGTCCCTTTCCTCCACCTGGCTGGAGGCAGGGCCCCTCTAGTCCTGGTCATAGCATTCGTTACTCACTTCTTGTCAATGCGAATCAAAAACCCCTTTATTGAGATCAGAAGCAAAATCAGCCCTTCTACCCTGTCTGGGGAACTGCTCACTGGAAACTGGAGCAGCAATTTTCCTGGGAGAACCCCCTTTTGTAGTTGTTCTTCCTTGCAACTCACGTACCCGTGCCTCTAGGGTCGAGGTAGATTTTCCATCCCTCTTCCTCACGCCCTCTCCATGGTCACGCAGACAAAACCACAGGGTGCCCCGTGGTGTGTATCCACTATATCTTCTCTCTTGAAGAGATGGATGCTTACTCCTGATGGCTGAGATACTGGTCTGTACAGGCGAGGAGTAGGACATGTCCTCTTTGAATCGCTGGAACTCTCGGGATAATTTCTCAGCTAGCACGTCAGGCAGTTTCTCCACAGCTGAGACGCAGGCCCATAGGGAGGAAGGGAGACTTTCTTCGTATTGTCGGAGTTGGCCATCCAATTCATCCAACGTTGGTCCCTCTTCATCTTTCCAGGTCATTATTGCCAAAGAGTTTGTCTGTACAAACTTCCGCCACATGGGTCGTGTGCACTGGACTTCATCTGGATCTTAGGATAACTGCTTGTTGTTCAGGTCATTATGAATCACCTCGAGCACAGCTAATTCCCTCAGGTGCTGGATACCTCTCTCCATGGTGGTCCACTTGCCTGGCTGACATATAACATCTTCCTTGAAGGGATACCTTTCCTTCACGCCTGACAGGAGTCGCCTCCAGAGGCTGAGGGCTTTTGCCCCTTTTCCAATCGCTTTGTCAATGCCCCCTTCCCTAGAAAGGGATCCCAGCTGCTTGGCTTCCCTACCCTCTAATTCCAGGCTACTAGCCCCATTATCCCAGCATCAGAGCAGCCAAGTGATGATGTGCTCGCCTGGATGACGACTAAAATCTTTTCTCATATCTCGCAGCTCACTCAGGGACAGGGATCGGGTGGTTACCATCTCATTTGTGGGTTCTGCCTCTTCCTCCTCCTGTTCTTGTGATGGCCCTGGTTCATCATCAGCCCTTACTAAACGAGTTGATGTTCTTGTGTAGTTTTTCTTCTGTATAGGGGCAAGTGATACTGGCACGGCTTGGTTCTCTGGCGTAGCCACAGCACCTGTTACAGGGGCTGGCGTATCAGCAGTGCTCGTCACAGGGGCTGGTGTAGCCGCAGTGTCTGTTGCCGGGGCTGGCATAGCCGCAGCGCCAGTCGTTTTGTCATCAGATCCAGAGACCTTCTCTTCCCCTTGAGGGTTCTGAATAGTGTTGAATAGGGCTCGGTAGGCATGGGCCAGGCCCCAGCACATTGCGGTGATTTGTGTCTCCCTAGAATTGCCAGGGTGACAGCATACTTTTTCCAAATGTTCTACTAATTTTTCAGGATTCTGCACTTGTTCAGGGGTGAAGTTCCAAAACACTGGAGGGGCCCACTGTCCTAGGCATTTGCCCATGCTCTCCCACACACCCTGCCACTCATAACTATCCAGCCTTGGGGCAGATCTCTGGATGATATTCTTAAAATGCATATTAACTCTAGACAAAACCGAAACAATATTCCCAAGAACTAGCAATAAATATATCTTAACTACCCAAGGATGTTCAAGATACAGAAAAGTTGTTGTAATGAAGGAGGAAACATCACAGAAGAAGGCAGCCAAGGTGCCATTCTGTATTTCCTCCATAAAAACACCTCTCAGAAGAAGAGGTATAATTGCTAAATGTCTCCAGGAGGTGGTACCCGAAGTACAGTAATGGCTTCAGTACAGAACCCAAACACCAGATAATGCTCAAGGTCAGTGTTTTAATAACAAATCTCCCAGGCAAAACATCACCAATCACGGCAGAGCACAGCAAACTGCAAAACCCAACACCATTCTTTAACATGTACTGCAAAAACAAGAGCATGGTGCAGATCAGGTAGACTAATACCCAGAGCAGATGAATCAATATTATGACCAGCAACTGTTAACAGATACAAATTCCTTAATACACTCTGGTTAACCTGTTATTATCTCAAACCCTTCGAGCCTCACATTGGGCGCCAAAAAGGACTGTTGTGGTTTAACCCCAGCCAGCAACTAAGCACCACACAGCTGCTCGCTCACTCCCCCTTCCCCAGTGGGATGGGGGAGAGAATTGAAAGGGTGAAAGTCAGAAAACTCCTGGGTTGAGATAAGAACAGTTTAATAATTGAAGTAAAATGAAATAGAATAGTAGTAGTAGTAGTAGTAGTAGTAGTAATAATAATAATAATAATAATAATAATAATAATAATGTAATAATACAATAAAAATATACAAAGCAAGTGATAGACTATACAATTGCTCACCACCCGCCAACTGTTGCCCAGCACATCCCCGAGCAGCGATCACTGCCCCCCGGCCAACTCCCCCAGTTTATATACTGGCCATGACGTCACATGGTATGGAATAGCCCTTTGGCCAGCCTGGGTCAGCCCCCCTGGCTGTGCTCCCTCCCAGCTTCTTGTGCACCTGGCAGAGCATGGGAAGCTGAAAAGTCCTTGACTGGTGTAAGCACTGCTCAGCAACAACTAAAACATCAGTGTGTTATCAACATTATTCTCATCCTAAATCCAAAACACAGCACCATACCAGCTACTAGGAAGAAAATTAACTCTATCCCAGCTGAAACCAGGACACAGTGGTTCTTATAGGGCCAGGTGGGGGGGCAGAGCCCGCCCCCGTAATTGTACGGGAGCGAGCTGGGCTGGGCGGGAGCTGGCACAGTGGGAGGATGGGTGACGGGGATGCGGAGCGATGGTGAAACACCACCTGATCCCTGTGTCCCTCATGTGTCCCCCCCCATGATGCCTGTGGTCACTGTGGCTGGGATGCCCCCCTGTGCCACATCCCCATGGTACCCAGGTGCCCCCTGCCATCGCTGTTCCTGCAGTGTCCCCTGTCCTGTGATGCTGTGTGCTCTATGGATGGTCCCTGTGATGCCCCCTGTGCCCTGTCCCCAAGATACTGGTGTGTCCCATGTGCCCTGTCCCTGCGGTGCCTGTGAGCCATGTCCCCAAGGTCCTGTGTGCCCCATCCCCATGGTCCTGTGAGCCCTGTCCCCAAGCTCCCACATGCCCTGTCTCCATGGTCCCACGTCCCCCATCCTCATGGCCTTGTGAGCCCTGTCCCCATGGTCCCCTGTGTCCCATCCCCATGGTGCCCACGTGTCCTGTCCCCATGGTCCCATGTACCTTGTCCCCATGGTGCCCGTGTGCCCCGTCCCTGAGGTCCCACGTGCCCTGTCCCCACGGTGCCCATGTGCCCCATCCCCACAGTCCTGCGTGCCCCATCCCTGCCATGCCGTGCCAGGCCATGCCGTGCCAGGCCACACCGTATGGTGCTGGCGGCAGTTGGGGCGTGCCGGGCGGGAGGCGTCTGCCACCAAAAATCTAGGAAGAGGACAAACCCGGGAGGCGCCCAGCTATGGGGCAGCTCCGCTAGCTGCGTCACCCCCCTTGGGGACGTCCCATCCTTGTCCCTAACGAGCTGGTGGCGCAACACCGGCCATCCCGCCACAATGACGCAGGCACCGGGGGCCACCGCTCACCCTGCCCTGCCCTGTCCCCCCCTCCTTGCTGCCACCCACACCACGGGGACCAAGGTGTCCTAAGCATCTTTATTCCTGCGGGATGTCACCATCCCTGGGGTGAGGACGTCATTGTCTCTAAGGGAATGTCATCGTCCCCGGTGGGGGACGTCACCATCCCCAGGGACGAGGGGGTTCAGCAGAGCTGGAAGTAGAAGTCAAGGAGGTGGGTGGCATTGGGGTGCTGGGAGAGCCCCAGAGGCTGGTGGCCATGGGCTGAGGTGCAGAGGAACCAGCCGGGGTTGGCGGCCGACTCGAAGCGCCACAGCCCGTCCTTGTAGGAGCGGAAGAAGGTGAAGGCGGCCGAGGCCGCACCGGCGTGGGGCAGCTCCCTGATGTCGGCGTCCTGCGGCAGGCACCGGCACCGGAACGTCACCCCAGAAACGGGGTGACCATGCTACCTGGATCTGCAGTGGTCCCCAGCCTTGCAGTGGCCCCAGCCCTGTGGTGTCCCCATCCCCGCAATGCCCCATCCCTGTTATCCCTGTGTCCCCACCACTGCAGTGTCCCTGTCCCCAGGTGTCCCCTCCCCATGGTGTCCCCATCCCTGTGATGCCCCAGCCCCATGATCCCCATGTGCCCTGTCCCTGCTGTGTCCCCAACCCTGTGGCGTCCCTGTCCCCATGATGTCCCCAGCCCCATGAGTCCCCTCCCCATGGTGTCCCTGTGGTGTCCCTGTCCCTGTGACATCCCCATCCCTTTCATGTCCCCATCCCTGCTGTGTCCCCATCCCCATGGTGTCCCCGTGGTGTCCCTGTCCCTGTGACATCCCCATCCCCACAGTGTCCCCATCCCTTTCATGTCCCCATCCCTGCTGTGTCCCCATCCCCATGGTGTCCCCATCCCTGTGGCATCCCCAACTCCATGGCAACCCCATCCCCACAGTGTCCCCGTCCCCATGGTGTCCTCATCCCCATGGCATCCCCACCCCTGTGGCATCCCCACCCCTGTGGCATCCCCATCCCCATGGCATCCCCATCCCCATGGCATCCCCGTGACCATAGTGTCCCCGTCCCCACAGTGTCCTCATCCCCATGGCATCCCCATTCCCTTTGATGTCCCCGTCCCTGTGGCATCCCCATCCCTGTGACGTCCCCGTCCCTTTGGTGTCCCCTGACCTGCAGCTGCAGGGTGGGCTGGCTGGCGGGGGGGCTGGCCAGGCAGTGGGTGCCATTCTGGATGCCCAGGATGACAGGCAGCCGGGTGGGCTTGAAGGCACAGTTGGGCACCCAAAACACCTTCTCTGTGGTGGGGAGGACACATACGCAGGGCCATCAGGGCATGCCCGACGCATGTCCCCCCCCATGTCCCCATCTCACCTTCGAGGGCAGCGTTGGCCCCTTGCAGGTGTCCGGCCACCAGCTGGTCATTGCGCAGGTAAAGCGATTTCTGGTTGACGTCCCAAATCCTGCCGGGGACAGCGGTGCCAGCGGTGCCCACCCCAGCAACCTGACCCCCTCCCTCCCCAAGATGTCACCCATGGGTGCTCCCCCCACCCTACTTACCAATACTGGAAGACTTTGGTCTGCAGGGTGGGCGCATGGCAGAGGGCGAAGCCTTCGGCCTCTGCGCAGAGGAAGAGGAGGGCGAGGGTGAGCGCGGGCTGGCATGCCATGGCACCCCGATGCCCGCCACCCGCGCCCCCCCTGCCTTTATAACCCCTCCCGAAATTTCCAGCCTGCGGAGGCGGGGGGCTGCCAGTGGCGCAATCATCCCTGCAGTTCCGCTTTCCCTCCCGCCTCGCCAGGGCCCTTCCCCGGGGGGTCCCCGGTCACCGCTCACCCATAGGACCCCCACCCCGGCCAAGCCCCGGGGCAGTGGCAGGGAGGAAGGAATGAAGGAAGGAGGTTGGTGGTGGTGTTGCCACATGCTGGCGGGGTGTGAAGGGTTGGCTCCGCCCCGCCGGAGGGCTCGGCATGACCGGGGGTGGCAATCGGGGCCAATTGCCCCGGGGGGGAAACACCGGGATACGCCCGGGGGTCACCGGGCCCCTCGAAGCTGGCCCAGGCGGGGCTCGAACTGTCAATCTTAGAGCTGGGGGGGCGACGCCCTCCCTGCTGCGCCACCGGGCGGGGCGCGCTGCGCATGCGTGTGTCATCGTGTCGGGAGGCGCATGCGCAGTGAAGCGACGCGGGCCGCCGCCACCGGCAGGAGCCCAGCGGGCACCCGTAGGTGTAGCGTGGGGACCGCTGAGTGGCCGGCGGCGGGCGGCGCATGCGCAGTGTGAGCGGACAGGGAGCTGCGCATGCTCCCCCTGCCCAGGCACACTGTGCATGCGCGGTAGGCGACGGGAGGAGGGCAGCGCATGCGCAGTCGGTGCGGGGAGGGGCGGCGCATGCGCGGTGCCGCCCCCGCGGGCGGGGCGGGGGGACGCGGGCCATGGCGGGTGGCGGGGCGCTGCGGGCGGCGGTTGCCGCCCTGGTGCTGGTGGTCTGGAGCGCCCATGGCCTTTACTTCCACATCGGCGAGACCGAGAAGCGTTGTTTTATCGAGGAAATCCCGGATGAGACAATGGTTATCGGTGCGGGGCGCGGGAGGGGCCGTCGGGGGCCGGGGCGGGGCAGCGAGGTGATCACCGGGGACCGGGAGGGGTAACGGGAGGGACCACCGGGCACCGGGGGGGGGCAACGTTAGGGACCTCCGGGCACCGGGAGGGACGGGGGGGCAATGGGGAGCCCCCAGGAACGACGGGGGTGGGGAGAGGCAGGAGAGACCCACAGGAACCGGGGGTGGGGGGGTAATGGGGCCGGGGGGGCCTAGCTGGGGGGTGCTGGGCCCGCTCTGACTTGCTGCCCCTCAGGGAACTACCGGACGCAGCTGTGGGACAAGCAGTCGGAGTCGTTCCTGCCCTCCACCCCAGGGCTGGGCATGCACGTGGAGGTGAAGGACCCCGACGGCAAGGTGAGCGGCCCTGGGGCACCCACCGGCCTGGGGGTGGGGGTCTCCGGGGGGCTCGGGCACCCACCGGCCCGGGGATGGGGTCCTGGGGGGGCTTGGGCACTTACCAGTCTGGGCATGGGGTGCCTGCCAGCCAGGGCCGGGGGTCCCTGGGGAGCATAGGGTGCCTACCAATAAGAGTAGGGGGTCCCTACGTTACATGGGGTGCCTGCCAGCTTGGGTGTGGGATCCCTAGGGTGCCTGCTAGCTGGGTTGGGGGGTTCCTGGGGTGCCTTCTAGCCAGGGCAGGAGGTCCCTGGGGTGTATGAGGTGTCCGCTATCCTGGGTGTGAGGTCCCTGGGGTATGTGGGGTGCACTCTAGCTAGGGTAGAGCGTCCCTACATCACATGGGGTGCCCGGCAGACTGGGTGTGGGGTCCCTGGGGTGCCTACTAGCTGGGCTGGGGGGTTCCTGGGGTGCCTTCCAGCCAGGGCAGGGGGTCCCTGGGCTGCATGGAGTGTCCGCTGTCCTGGGTGTGGGGTCCCTGGGGTGCATTCTGGCCAGGGCAGGGTGTCCCTGGGGAGCATGGGGTTCCTTGCCAGACGGGGCAGGGGGTCTGTGGGACACACGGGGGCTGTCTCGGTGCCCCCCCAAGGTAGGCGCTGGGTGACAGTGGCCTCATCCTGACACAGGTGGTGTTGTCACGGCAGTACGGCTCCGAAGGCCGCTTCACCTTCACCTCCCACACGCCAGGCGAGCACCAGATCTGCCTCCACTCCAACTCCACCCGCATGGCGCTCTTTGCTGGTGGCAAGCTGGTAACTGGGGGACACACACACACACACCCAAACCCCATGAGGGGGTGTCAGCAGCAGCAGGGGTCCCCTGACATCCCCCCCTGCCCTGTCTTTTCCCCGCAGCGGGTGCACCTGGATATCCAGGTGGGCGAACACACCAACAACTACCCCGAAATTGCTGCCAAGGACAAACTGACGGAGCTGCAGCTCCGCGCCCGCCAGCTCCTTGACCAGGTCGAGCAGATCCAGAAGGAGCAAAACTACCAACGGGTGAGGAGGGGGCTCCGGGGGGCTGAACCCCCTCTTTTTCCTCCCCTTTATTTTCTTTTCTTTGGCCGACAGTACCGGGAGGAGCGTTTCCGCATGACGAGCGAGAGCACCAACCAGCGGGTGCTGTGGTGGTCCATCGCCCAGACCATCATCCTCATCCTCACCGGCATCTGGCAGATGAGGCACCTCAAGAGCTTTTTCGAGGCCAAGAAGCTGGTGTAGCCCCGCCCCGGGGGGGCTCCCACAGCCCCGGGGGTGGCGGGCAGCGTCGGGGGGCCCTGCCTGCCATCGGGGAGGGTGGGGGCTGGCCCCCGCGGCAGCGTTTATGAGGGAAAATAAAGGATTTTGGGGGTCTGATGGGGTTTTTTTGGTGCTTTTTTTGGAGGGGCGGCATCAAGCCGGGCAGGGGGCTCAGGCGTCCGGCTGCCGGTCCGCGGTGCGTTTCGCCCCCGAAGGACCGGGGACGGAGGGACCCAGGTGGCCGGGGCTGCCCCACTCCCACTCCGAGTAGCCGAGGGCGCTGCTCAGTCATCCACCGCCAGGGGGCGGCGCGGCGGCTGCCGGCTTCCCCTCTCCTCCGCTCTCCTGGCGGGCGCGCTGCGGAAGTGTTGGTGGGTGTGGGGGAGCGCGCAGGCGCAGTCGGTGGCGGGCGGCCAAGATGGCGGCGGCGGAGGCAGCTCCGGGCTTCGAGCACATGGGGCTGGACGGGCGGCTGCTGCGGGTGCGCCGGCGGCCGGGAGCGGGGTGGCGGTGGGCTGCGGGCACCTGGGGGGGATTGGCTGGGGGGGGTCGCGGTGGGCGAGGGGGAGGCTTTGAGGGGCCCAGATGCCGGTGTCTCTTTGTAGGTGTGGGGGGGAGGGCCCTGAGGGGGCCAGGACTTGGGTCCCTCGGTGGGGAGGGGGGCTAGGACACCGGGGTCCCTTTGGGAACGGAGGAGGCATGAGGGGCCGGGACAGCGGGGTCCCTCGGGGTGGGGCTGCTCCGCAGGCCTGGGCCCCCCCCCCGCCGCGGGGAGGGAGCTGGCCGTGGGTACCCCCCTTGCGACGGGGGGGCACTGGGGAGCCCCGCCGGCTGCGACCCCCGAGGTGACGGTCCCCGCAGGCGGTGGCGGAGCTGGGCTGGGCCATCCAGGCCGAGGCCATTCCCCTGGCGCTGGAGGGCCGCGACCTCCTGGCCCGGGCCAGGACCGGCTTCGGGAAAACGGGGGCGTACGGGCTGCCCCTGCTCCAGCACCTCCTGCGCGTCAAGGCGGTGAGTGGGGTGGTGGGGGGTAGGGCTGGGCTGGGAGGGCACCGGGGGTGGGATCAGGTGGGGTGGGAGCTGTGGGGTATCGGGTTTGGGGGGGCACTGGGGGGTACGTGGGCTCTGTGGGGCATTGGGGGGTATCTAGGGAGGATTGGGCAGCGTGGGGTGTGAAGGCAGGGGTGGGCGCCGTGGGGCACACGGGCTCTGTGGGGTATCGGGTATGGGTGGGCAGTGCGGGCCAGGTAGGTGCTGGAGAGTGTGGGGTACGGACGGGCACTGTGGGGCAGGGCTGGGTGCTGAGCAGGGGGGAACACCGCAGGGCACGTGGGCACCGTGGGGGATGCGGGCAGGGCTGGGCTCCGTGGGGCACATAGTGGGCTCCGTGGGGCGCGTGGTGGGCTCTATGGGTGCTGGGGCAGCTCTCCTGTGCCCATGTGACGGCGGGCGGGCGCAGGCGCCCTCGGCGGTGGCGCAGGCGGTGCGGGCACTGGTGCTGGTACCCTCCAAGGAGCTGGGGCAGCAGGTGGTGTGCAGCCTGCGGCAGCTGGCAGCTTTCTGCGCCCGAGACGTGCGGGTGGCCGACCTCTGTGCTCAGACCGACCTCGCCGCCCAGCGGTAAGCTCACCCCCGACCCCCTGCCCCAGATGCCTGGGTCCCCCCGGCAGGTGGGGGTTGACGGCAGAGGCGGGTGACGCGGTGTGTCGCCAGGCCAGTGCTGATGGAGAAGCCAGACGTGGTGGTGGGCATGCTGGCGCAGGTGCTGGCACACCTTAGCGCCTGCAGCCTGAGCCTGTGGCACTCATTGGAGCTGCTGGTGCTGGATGAGGCCAACCTGCTGCTCTCCTTCAGCTTCGGTGAGGACATCAAGTCCCTGCTGTGGTGAGGGGCACCCCAGGGGGGCAGGGACAGGGACCTGGGGGGCACAGCCAGGGATTTGGGGCCACTGAAAGTTTGGGGGACACTGCCTGGAGTTTGGGGGTACTATGAGGGTTTGGGGACACTGCCAGGGCTGGGGGGGGGCACTGCTGGGGTTGGAGAATATGGGGGGCACAGCTAGGGGTTTGGGGGGCACAGCTAGGGGTTTGGGGGGTACTGCTAAGAGCTAGATGACATGGGGAGCACAGACAGGAGTTTGAGAGCACTACTAGGGCTGTGGGGCTAGAGGGTTTGGGGGAGGTACAGCTAGAGGTTTGGGGGACACCAAGGGTTTGAGGGGCACTGCTGGAACTAGAGAACATGGGGAGCACAGCCAGGGTTTTTGGGGCACTGCCAGGGCTGTGGGGCACTGCTGGGGCTGGAGGACATGGGGGGCACAGCCCGGGGTTTGAGGGAAACAGCCGGGGCAAGACGATACAGGGCGGCACTTGCAGAGCTAGGGGACGTTTGGGGCACATTGCGAGGGCTGGTGGGCACTGTGATGCTCAAGAGGGGAACCTGGGCGTTGCCAGGTCTGGTGCCAAGGGCTCTGGGGGGGCCCCATCACCCCCAGCCACGGGGGCTGGTGCTAAGCCCCTCCCTCTGCCCCCACAGCCACCTCCCCAAGATCTACCAGGCGCTGCTCATGTCGGCCACCTTCAGCCCCGACGTGGAGGCCCTGAAGGAGCTGGTGCTGCACAACCCGGTGAGCGGGCACTTGGGGGGCACAGGGGTGGGTTTGGGGGGCCTGGGGAGTGCACAGGGGGAGGTTTGGGGGATCCCAGGGGAGGTTTGGGGGGTCCAAGGGAGGTTTGGGGGTTCTGGAGCAGGCACGGAGATAGGGAGACACTGGGACATGGAAATGCAGCACCCACGGGGTGACGTTTTAGGGGATATATGGGGTATGGTGGACGCTGAGGTGTGCTGGGGGGGGGGGCACAACAGCTTTGTGCCCATGTCCCCCCAACCCTGCCATGATGGGTGCAGGTGACGGTGCACCCGCCGGAGCCCCAGCTACCGGGCAGCTCCTAACTGCAGCAATTCGTAGTGCGCTGCAGCACCGAGGAGGAAAAGTTCCTGCTGCTCTGCACCCTGCTGAAGCTGAGACTGCTGCGGGGCCGGGCCCTGCTCTTCGTGGGCACCCTCGCCCGCTGCTACCGCCTTAAGCTCTTCCTCGAGCAGTTTGGCATCCCGGCCTGTGCCCTCAATTTCGAGCTGCCCGCCTGCTCCTGGTAACCCCTGAGGGGATGGTGGGGTGCCCAGCTGGCTTGGGGTACCGCTGGGGTGATGCGGAGGAGGGTAAAGGGGAAAATGGGGTGCCCATGTGTCCTGGTTTCAGCTGGGATAGAGTTAATTTTCTTCCTAGTAGCTGGTATAGTGCTGTGTTTTGGATTTAGGATGAGAATAATGTTGATAACACACTGATGTTTTAGTTGTTGCTGAGCAGTGCTTACACCAGTCAAGGACTTTTCAGCTTCCCATGCTCTGCCAGGTGCACAAGAAGCTGGGAGGGGGCACAGCCAGGGGGGCTGACCCAGATTGGCCACAGGGCTATTCCACACCGTATGACATCATGCTCAGTATATAACTGGGGCGAGTTGGCCAGGGGGGAAGGGATTGCTGCTCGGGAACAGGCTGGGCATCAGTCGGGGTGGTGAGCAATTGTGTCGTATATCACTTGCTTTGTATATTATTATTGTATTATATTATTATTACTACTACTACTATCATTCTATTTTATTTTACTTCAATTATTAAACTGTTCTTATCTCAACCCAGGAGTTGTCAGACTTTCACCCTTCCAATTCTCTCCCCCACCCCACTGGGGGGGAGTGAGTGAGCAGCTGTGTGGTTCATAGTTGCTGGCTGGGGTTAAACCACAACAGTCCTTTTTGGCGCCCAATGTGAGGCTCGAAGGGTTTGAGATAATAACAGGTTAACCAGAGTGTATTAAGGAATTTGTATCTGTTAACAGTTGCTGGTCATAATATTGATTCATCTGCTCTGGGTATTAGTCTACCTGATCTGCACCATGCTCTTGTTTTTGCAGTACATGTTAAAGAATGGTGTTGGGTTTTGCAGTTTGCTGTGCTCTGCCGTGATTGGTGATGTTTTGCCTGGGAGATTTGTTATTAAAACACTGACCTTGAGCATTATCTGGTGTTTGGGTTCTGTACTGAAGCCATTGCTGTACTTTGGGTACCACCTCCTGGAGACATTTAGCAATTATACCTCTTCCTCTGAGAGGTGTTTTTATGGAGGAAATACAGAATGGCACCTTGGCTGCCTTCTTCTGTGATGTTTCCTCCTTCATTACAACAACTTTTCAGTATCTTGAACATCCTTGGGTAGTTAAGATACATCTATTGGTATTTCTTGGGTGTAGCAAACACTACACATCAAGGTTATCCCGCCAGATCTCCAGCCGACCCGGGCTTTATACCCCCAGCAGTAGGTGTGTCATGTTATAAGGGGCGGAGACAAGGGAGGGCCGACCCTTAACTCTTTCCGTACAGCACGTGATCTTCCGGTCGCCAGCCCTTATCTTTACTACATTTCCCCCTCCCTTAGCTCCAGTAGTTCTGGATCTTGCTGGGGAAGCTACGTGTAAAATAATCGATATATGGTAAGACTTATACAGACACGCATCCGTTACGTTCATAGATTTTGCCCAGTCCAGCCAGTAGTTCGTTGCGGCTCCCTCATTACTCCCCCACACCATCAGGATGCATAGGGAAATGGTAACCTGTCAAGATAAGACTCAATAGATTGATTAATGTCTATACGGTCGAATATTTCGACTGGGTACCCATTCTAGCGTCCCTTTCTCGGTTTACACACACGCATACCCACGTCCCAGACAACGGAGGGAATAAGGCCCCCCCCATTCACGGGTTTGCAGGTCCCGTACTTGAACCAAAGGGTAAGGCCCTTCGTTCTCATTGAGCCGGAAATGTGCCTGGGTTGCAGTCTGGGTTTTATAGGTGTTCCCTCGAATGGTATGATTTAAGGTAATTAGTGCCGTCGTCAACAGACGCTGTGCCCGAAATAAGGGAGGGTCAAGGGGAGGGGGAACCCCTGTTCCTGGGCTTATCTTTTCCCCCTCCCTAAGTCGGTCGAGTAACTCTTTTAATGTGCGGTGCGCGCGTTCTACAATGCTTTGGCCCGTACTGTTATAGGGAATGCCATGACTCAACTGAATATCCCAGCGCGCGCAAAAGTCCTTTGTCTTCTTGCTGACATATGCCGCTCCATTATCTGTTTTAATTTTTTGTGGGATGCCAAGTTGCGCCATACAGTCCTGCCAATGTAAAATAACTGAGAGAGCATTTTGTTTAGCATGCATAGTCGCTAAAATAACTCCACTGCAGGTATCAACTGTGACATGCAGATACTTACGTGGATTAAAGGGTTCATAAATCGTAACATCAGACTGCCATATTTGGTTGGGCTGCAACCCTCGAGGGTTTACCCCTGCCTCCCAGAGGGGACCTTTGGAACACACAGGACAAGCAGCAATCACAGAGCGAGCATCTTGCAACGTAATGCCAGCGAGCCTAGCTAAACCGCGAGCTCCACAGTGGAGGAGCTCATGCAGGCGGAAAGCTCGCCTTAGGTTAGAAGTTTCTTCAACCGCCAGTACGCTCTTTGCTAAGCTGTCCGCTGCTTCATTCCCAGCAGAAAGAAAACTCGGTATGGAACTATGACTATTAACATGGATAGGACAGACAGGAGCGGTTCTCATTTGCAGTGCGGTGAGCAACATTCCGGCAATCTCTGACGTTGCCCCAAGTGCCCATCGGCACTTCTTCAGTAACTTATATACATAGCAAGAGTCTGTGATTAGATCCAAGGCCTCTTCGGGCCATTGAGTGAGAGCCATCCATACCGCCTTGGCCTCAAGATACTGCACGGATTGCCCTTGATCTTGATAACTAATGTGGGTCCACTGACCATCCTCCTGCCATGTAACGACAGCTTTCCCAGTAATCGATGACGCGTCGGTAAAAACCGTGCGGCCTCCGGTGGGTTGTTCAACTATGGCACTAGCTGGCAAAAAATGGAGTACCTGGATTATCTCCCCACAGGGGTGTGGTCTTAGACCTTCAATACGACCCGTAAATTCAGCTATCGCCGCTTGCAGGAGCCCCACTTGTGGAAGTACCAACTCCCACTGTGCCAAAGAACAGGGCAATGCGATGACCTCCGGGTCCTTCCCTGTTAAGTGTTGAGTTTGCCTCCGACAGCGGAGAATAAGCTGGGATAATAATGTTGGCCAAGAAATTAAAGCCGTCTTTGGTTTGCCTTGATACAACCAAGCAAAAGGCCAGCCTTTTTCACCATTATTTTGAATTAGTAAACCATGGCCAGCGGTATCGGTCATGTAAATCAGGGCAGTGACCGGTTGTTCAGGTGTAAATCGAGCGAGACCCCAATGCTGGGCTCGCTCCATAATTGTCCTAAGAATCTCCTGATGGTTTCTTGAAAGAGTCCTTGGAGCTAGGGGGAATCTCCTCCTTTCAGGAGTTGATATAAGGTAGTCATTTCTGCCTCAGATATTGGAATAAAGTTTCTAAGCCACAATAGTTGTCCAATTAATTTTTGTGCCTCATGGAGTGTTGTCACTGTAGTCCGAATTTCAAATGATTGCGCTGTCACGCTTCGTGGCCTCAGTTGAGTACCTAAATACTTTACTGCACGCCCTACCTGTGTTTTCCGAGGCTCAATGTGTAACCCATGTCGCTCCAAACTGACTATCAGCTGCACGCGTGCCTTTTCCAGTAACTCCTCTTGGTTGGACGCCAATAACACGTCATCCATGTAATGGAAAATGATGACCGTAGGGAAATTTTCTCGAATAGGGCGTATCGCAGCAGCTACAGCAATTTGACACAAGACTGGTGAGTTTTTCATGCCCTGGGGTAACACCTTCCATTGATATCTGGCGCACGGGTGTTGATTGTTAGGCTCAGGAACAGTAAAGGCAAAGCGTACTCTATCTTCTTCATGCAAGGGAACACTAAAAAAGCAATCTCTAATATCTATAACCACTATTTGATAGTCAGGTGGAATCATGGCCGGAGAAGGGAGGCCCGCTTGTAGCGGACCCATGTCTTGTATACATGCATTAACTGCGCGTAGATCATGTAGCAGTCGCCACGCTCCCGATTTTTTCTTTATCACGAAAATGGGGGTGTTCCAGGGACTTGTAGAGGGTTCGATGTGTCCTGCGTCAAGTTCTCGTTGTACCAATTGTCGAACAGCCGCCCTCTTTTCCTCTGTCAATGGCCACTGCTCTACCCACACTGGCTTATCTGTCAACCAGGTGAGTTTTAATGGGCGGACACAGGCAGTGGCCATTATGATAAATTTGTACGCAGCACTATATTCATCTTCTGCAAGCAACATAGTCCCAAGATGACAATGGGTAACTCAGCAATGACAGGGTTACACCATGCTACCCTAGCTTGTCCGGATTCCGGATCCTTCAACATAATTTGCATTGGGTTCCTGCTTTGATGCGAGGTCTGCATATGCCTCCCACGCCTTGCAGCGAACCTCTCGGTTCGAGTGGCCAATCATCTGGCCATAGATGTGATGGGATTACTGTAACATCTGCTCCTGTATCTAAAAGGGCTCTTAACACGAGGCGTGGTGTTCCCCCCAACTCTGGGAGCCATGGGGTAACTATAATATCTACTTCTGGTCGTGTGGTCATGTTTAGGGTGAGTGCCACATACGGCGAGGCTCTATCCCCAGCCTCCTCTATTGCGCGCTCCCATCTCCCCAAGGCAGCTGAGTTGGATATTGCATCATTGGGACCGCAGGCGACTGTGCTGGTCCCGGGGAAGGAGAGACTCCCTGTGCCATACATTGCGCTGCTGTCGTCGGGCCTGTTGAGCTGATCACTGGGGCAGGTGGGGATGGCACGGCCCTCAGCCATCCCCTCTTCTCGTTTCCCCAGCCTGGTCTCCTTTGCTGACTCCCCGATTTGCACTGTCGAGCTCTGTGGCCTAGTCGCCCGCAGCGCCAGCATCATAGGTCTCTCTCTCCTTCCCCTGTTCCGGGGGTGTTTATTTTTGAAGGGCATTGTCGCGCCATGTGTCCTTGCCCCCCACACTTATGGCACATAAGTTGTGCGTCTCAGCAGGCCGCATGGACCGCAGCCACTACCGGTTGCATGCTTTGCGCCTGTTCCTGTTCCAGCACATAACGAATCATCTGTGAAAGCGTGGTCCCTATGGGTAACTGTCTTAGCAACACTGCTGTTTGTGGGTTTGCTTGCGTACGTGCACAGTCAAGCAATATCGCCTCCTTGGCTTGCTCAGGAAGTCGAGCAACCTGGAGCGCCGCTTGCAGCCGGTCTAAAAACTTTGTGAAGGGCTCACTTAACGATTGCCGTATTTGGACCCATGGAGGCTCCCTTCTATCAAGGGCCACGATGATGCATATCGCTTCCTGGGCAGCTTTCGAAGATGCAGCAAAATCGCGCCCCCGCATTCGCTGAGCCTGTGCCTGAGGAGTTGCGAACTGCCCTTCACCCATCAGCTGCTCTAAAGTCACTCCTGCCATGGGATGGTTGGCCTGCTGCACCTCGATAACAACTTGGGTGCACCGATTCCTCCACTCCTCCCTAAACAATACCATCATCGAGGGGGTCAATACGGCCCGCATCAACTGAATGATATCAAAAGGTGCAAGCGGCATTGCAAAAACACAGTCTAGTAGGACTTGGGTTTCTGGGGAATTTAATCCATGACTTTTCACTGTTGTGACCAATTCTTTCACCAACTTTGCATCTAACGGTTGCCACTCATATCCTCCACCTGGGGCTGCTCGGATAGGAAATGCTTGAATCAGAGGGGCCTGGAATCGCACTCCTTCCAAGACACAATTTTTTGCAATCATCTGCCAATCCGTCCCGTTTGCCCTCTCTTTCGGCATTCCCCCTGGCATAAGACTTTCCGCATTTGCCACCACCCCTCTCAATCGGCTGATCAATGCCTCGAGTTCCCTTGAAACCTCGTTAGTCCGTCTCAGAAGCGGGGGCGGATGAGCAACAATCGAGGATCCCTCGTCACCCCCTTCGCCCTCACTGCTATCAGAGCTCATCGGGTAATCGTGTACAGGCTCCCTCCACTGTGAGGGAATACCAGTTTGATTTCCCATTGCCCCAAGGATAGGGGTTCCCTCTGGTGGCTCAGGTATCACTGACAGTGCCGGGGGAGCCCTACCACCCCCCTTCGATGTCCTGCGCTCCGCTCTCTGTGTGTCCAGCACTCGTCGATCACTGGGATACAACGGGGCGTCCTCAGGTGTTTTGCCTTCTTTTTCTCCTTCCCGCCATCTTCCTTCACGTAGTTCACGATACCGCTGGGATCCCACATCAGCCCCCGGGACCCAATCCAGCAACCTATCAGTCAGCTCCCTTTCCACACATTGTTGCAACTCGCCCCAGGGGCATTGAGGAAGTGGCAGATCCACCGGTGCAGGAGGTGCCGAAGGTTCCGTGGGCGGCCGCTCTAAACTCCCCACTTGTATCAGGAACACCTTTCCCGACTCCTTTGTTCCCGCTGCACCATAGTCTCCCTGCACCTCCCCTTCCTCCGTTGGCTCAGCCCCCAGTAACAACGGTTCCGTCTGTGTCCCACAGGCCACTCCTTCCCAGCCAGCCTGGGTCCCCTCCGAAACTAAACCCGTTGGCTTTTCGTTCCCAGGAGATTCCTGCCCCATCAGCACACCACGTGCAGCAGGCCGGCGCCGCCTTGCCGCAAACCCCCTCTTCAGCACCCTTGTCGTTACCGACTTTAGTACCTTTATGAGTTCCGCGAGCTCCATCGCTGTTGCCTGATCACGTCGGGGTCACCACTGTGTAACAAACACTACACATGAAGGTTATCCCCCTAGATCTCCAGCCGACCCGGGCTTTATACCCCCAGCAGTAGGCGTGTCATGTTATAAGGGGCGGAGACAAGGGAGGGTCGACCCTTAACTCTTTCCGTACAGCACGTGATCTTCCGGTCGCCAGCCCTTATCTTTACTACACCTGACGTGCTAGCTGAGAAATTATCCCGGGAGTTCCAGCGATTCAAAGAGGACATGTCCTACTCCTCACCTGTACAGACCAGTATCTCAGCCATCAGGAGTAAGCATCCATCTCTTCAAGAGAGAAGATATAGTGGATACACACCACGGGCCACCCTGTGGTTTTATCTGCGTGACCATGGAGAGGACGTGAGGAAGAGGGATGGAAAATCTACCTCGACCCTAGAGGCACGAGTACATGAGTTGCAAGGAAAAACAATTACAAAAGGTGCTTCTTCCAGGAAAATTGCTGCTCCAGTTTCCAGTGAGCAGTTCCCCAGACAGGGTAGAAGGGCTGATTTTGCTTCCGATCTCAATAAAGGGGTTTTTGATTCGCATTGACAAGAAGTGAGTAACGAATGCTATGACCAGGACTAGAGGGGCCCTGCCTCCAGCCAGGTGGAGGAAAGGGACAACCGGGTGTACTGGACTGTGTGGATTCAATGGCCTGGCACATCAGCCCCACAGGAGTAGAAGGCTTTAGTAGACACCGGTGCACAGTGTACCCGAATGCCATCAAGCTATGAAGGGGCAGAACCCATCCGTATTTCTGGAGTAACAGGGGGATCCCAACAGCTGACTGTATTGGAGACCGAAGTGAGCTTAACCGGGAAGGAGTGGCAACAGCACCCCATTGTGAGTGGCCCAGAGGCTCCGTGCATCCTTGGCATAGACTACCTCAGGAGAGGGTATTTCAAGGACCCAAAAGGGTACCGGTGGGCTTTTGGCATAGCTGCCTTGGAGACGGAGGAAATTAAACAGCTGTCTACCCTGCCTGGTCTCTTGAAGGACCCTTCTGTTGTGGGGTTGCTGAGGGTCAAAGAACAACAGGTGCTGTAGTAAAGATAAGGGCTGGCGACCGGAAGATCACGTGCTGTACGGAAAGAGTTAAGGGTCGACCCTCCCTTGTCTCCGCCCCTTATAACATGACACACCTACTGCTGGGGGTATAAAGCCCGGGTCGGCTGGAGATCTAGGGGGATAACCTTGATGTGTAGTGTTTGCTACACAGTGGTGACCCCGATGTGATCAGGCAACAGCGATGGAGCTCGCAGAACTCATAAAGGTACTAAAGTCGGTAACGACAAGGGTGCTCAAGCGGGGGTTTGCGGCAAGGCGGCGCCGACCTGCTGCACGTGGTGTGCTGATGGGGCAGGAATCTCCTGGGAACGAAAAGCCAACAAGTTTAGTTTCGGAGGGGACCCAGGCTGGCTGGGAAGGAGTGGCCTGTGGGACACAGACGGAACCGTTGTTACTGGGGGCTGAGCCAACGGAGGAAGGGGAGGTGCAGGGAGACTATGGTGCAGCGGGAACAAAGGAGTCGGGAAAGGTGTTCCCGATACAAGTGGGGAGTTTAGAGCGGCCGCCCACGGAACCTTCGGCACCTCCTGCACCGGCGGATCTGCCACTTCCTCAGTACCCCTGGGGCGAGTTGCAACAATGTGTGGAAAGGGAGCTGACTGATAGGTTGCTGGATTGGGTCCCGGGGGCTGATGTGGGATCCCAGCAGTATCGTGAACTACGTGAAGGAAGATGGCGGGAAGGAGAAAAAGAAGGCAAAACACCTGAGGACGCCCCATTGTATCCCAGTGATCGACGAGTGCTGGACACACAGAGAGCGGAGCGCAGGACATCGAGCAGGGGTGGTAGGGCTCCCCCGGCACTGTCAGTGATACCTGAGCCACCAGAGGGAACCCCTATCCCTAGGGCAATGGGAAATCAAACTGGTATTCCCTCACAGTGGAGGGAGCCTGTACACGATTACCCCATGAGCTCTGATAGCAGTGAGGGCGAAGGGGGTGACGAGGGATCCTCGATTGTTGCTCATCCGCCCCCGCTTCCGAGACGGACTAACGAGGTTTCAAGGGAACTCGAGGCATTGATCAGCCGATTGAGAGGGGTGGTGGCAAATGCGGAAAGTCTTATGCCAGGGGGAATGCCGAAAGAGAGGGCAAACGGGACAGATTGGCAGATGATTGCAAAAAATTGTGTCTTGGAAGGAGTGCGATTCCAGGCCCCTCCGATTCAAGCATTTCCTATCCGAGCAGCCCCAGGTGGAGGATATGAGTGGCAACCGTTAGATGCAAAGTTGGTGAAAGAATTGGTCACAACGGTGAAAAGTCATGGATTAAATTCCCCAGAGACCCAAGTCCTATTAGACTGTGTTTTTGCAACGCCACTTGCACCTTTTGATATCGTTCAGTTGATGCGGGCCGTATTGACCCCCTCGATGATGGTATTGTTTAGGGAGGAGTGGAGGAATCGGTGCACCCAAGTTGTTATTGAGGCGCAACAGGCCAACCATCCCATGGCAGGAGTGACTTTAGAGCAGCTGATGGGTGAAGGGCAGTTCGCAACTCCTCAGGCACAGGCTCAGCGAATGCGGGGGCGCGATGTTGCTGCATCTTCGAAAGCTGCCCAGGAAGCAATACGCATCATCGCAGCTCTTGATAAAAGGGAGCCTCCATGGGTCCAAATACGGCAATCGTTAAGTGAGCCCTTCACAAAGTTTTTAGACCGGCTGCAAGCGGCGCTCCAGGTTGCTCGACTTCCTGAGCAGGCTAAGGAGGCAATATTGCTTGACTGTGCACGTACGCAAGCAAACCCACAAACTGCAGTGTTGCTAAGACAGTTACCCATAGGGACCATGCTTTCACAGATGATTCGTTATGTGCTGGAACAGGAACAGGCGCAAAGTATGCAACCGGTAGTGGCCGCAGTCCATGCGGCCTGCCGCGGCGCACGACTTATGTGCCATAGGTGTGGGGGGCAAGGACACATGGCGCGACAATGCCCTTCAAAAATAAACACCCCCGGAACAGGGGAAGGAAAGAGAGACCTACGATGCTGGCGCTGTGGGCGACTAGGCCACAGAGCTCGACAGTGCAAATCGGGGAGTCAGCAAAGGAGACCGGGCTGGGGAAACGAGAAGAGGGGATGGCTGAGGGCCGTGCCATCCCCACCTGCCCCAGTGATCAGCTCAACAGGCCCGACGACAGCAGCGCAATGTATGGCACAGGGAGTCTCTCCTTCCCCGGGACCAGCACAGTCGCCTGCGGTCCCAATGATGCAATATCCAACTCAGCTGCCTTGGGGAGATGGGAGCGCGCAATAGAGGAGGCTGGGGATAGAGCCTCGCCGTATGTGGCACTCACCCTAAACATGACCACACGACCAGAAGTAGATATTATAGTTACCCCATGGCTCCCAGCGTTGGGGGGAACACCACGCCTCGTGTTAAGAGCCCTTTTAGATACAGGAGCAGATGTTACAGTAATCCCATCACATCTATGGCCAGATGATTGGCCACTCAAACCGAGAGGTTCGCTGCAAGGCGTGGGAGGCATGCAGACCTCGCATCAAAGCAGGAACCCAATGCAAATTATGTTGAAGGATCCGGAATCTGGACAAGCTAGGGTAGCATGGTGTAACCCTGTCATTGCTGAGTTACCCATTGTCATCTTGGGACTATGTTGCTTGCAGAAGATGAATATAGTGCTGCGTACAAATTTATCATAATGGCCACTGCCTGTGTCCGCCCATTAAAACTCACCTGGTTGACAGATAAACCAGTGTGGGTAGAGCAGTGGCCATTGACAGAGGAAAAGAGGGCGGCTGTTCGACAATTGGTACAACGAGAACTTGACGCAGGACACATCGAACCCTCTACAAGTCCCTGGAACACCCCCATTTTCGTGATAAAGAAAAAATCGGGAGCGTGGCGACTGCTACATGATCTACGCGCAGTTAATGCATGTATACAAGACATGGGTCCGCTACAAGCGGGCCTCCCTTCTCCGGCCATGATTCCACCTGACTATCAAATAGTGGTTATAGATATTAGAGATTGCTTTTTTAGTGTTCCCTTGCATGAAGAAGATAGAGTACGCTTTGCCTTTACTGTTCCTGAGCCTAACAATCAACACCCGTGCGCCAGATATCAATGGAAGGTGTTACCCCAGGGCATGAAAAACTCACCAGTCTTGTGTCAAATTGCTGTAGCTGCTGCAATACGCCCTATTCGAGAAAATTTCCCTACGGTCATCATTTTCCATTACATGGATGACGTGTTACTGGCGTCCAACCAAGAGGAGTTACTGGAAAAGGCACGCGTGCAGCTGATAGTCAGTTTGGAGCGACATGGGTTACACATTGAGCCTCGGAAAACACAGGTAGGGCGTGCAGTAAAGTATTTAGGTACTCAACTGAGGCCACGAAGCGTGACAGCGCAATCATTTGAAATTCGGACTACAGTGACAACACTCCATGAGGCACAAAAATTAATTGGACAACTATTGTGGCTTAGAAACTTTATTCCAATATCTGAGGCAGAAATGACTACCTTATATCAACTCCTGAAAGGAGGAGATTCCCCCTAGCTCCAAGGACTCTTTCAAGAAACCATCAGGAGATTCTTAGGACAATTATGGAGCGAGCCCAGCATTGGGGTCTCGCTCGATTTACACCTGAACAACCGGTCACTGCCCTGATTTACATGACCGATACCGCTGGCCATGGTTTACTAATTCAAAATAATGGTGAAAAAGGCTGGCCTTTTGCTTGGTTGTATCAAGGCAAACCAAAGACGGCTTTAATTTCTTGGCCAACATTATTATCCCAGCTTATTCTCCGCTGTCGGAGGCAAACTCAACACTTAACAGGGAAGGACCCGGAGGTCATCGCATTGCCCTGTTCTTTGGCACAGTGGGAGTTGGTACTTCCACAAGTGGGGCTCCTGCAAGCGGCGATAGCTGAATTTACGGGTCGTATTGAAGGTCTAAGACCACACCCCTGTGGGGAGATAATCCAGGTACTCCATTTTTTGCCAGCTAGTGCCATAGTTGAACAACCCACCGGAGGCCGCACAGTTTTTACCGACGCGTCATCGATTACTGGGAAAGCTGTCGTTACATGGCAGGAGGATGGTCAGTGGACCCACATTAGTTATCAAGATCAAGGGCAATCCGTGCAGTATCTTGAGGCCAAAGCGGTATGGATGGCTCTCACTCAATGGCCCGAAGAGGCCTTGGATCTAATCACAGACTCTTGCTATGTATATAAGTTACTGAAGAAGTGCCGATGGGCACTTGGGGCAACGTCAGAGATTGCCGGAATGTTGCTCACCGCACTGCAAATGAGAACCGCTCCTGTCTGTCCTATCCATGTTAATAGTCATAGTTCCATACCGAGTTTTCTTTCTGCTGGGAACGAAGTAGCGGACAGCTTAGCAAAGAGCGTACTGGCGGTTGAAGAAACTTCTAACCTAAGGCGAGCTTTCCGCCTGCATGAGCTCCTCCACTGTGGAGCTCGCGGTTTAGCTAGGCTCGCTGGCATTACGTTGCAAGATGCTCGCTCTGTGATTGCTGCTTGTCCTGTGTGTTCCAAAGGTCCCCTCTGGGAGGCAGGGGTAAACCCTCGAGGGTTGCAGCCCAACCAAATATGGCAGTCTGATGTTACGATTTATGAACCCTTTAATCCACGTAAGTATCTGCATGTCACAGTTGATACCTGCAGTGGAGTTATTTTAGCGACTATGCATGCTAAACAAAATGCTCTCTCAGTTATTTTACATTGGCAGGACTGTATGGCGCAACTTGGCATCCCACAAAAAATTAAAACAGATAATGGAGCGGCATATGTCAGCAAGAAGACAAAGGACTTTTGCGCGCGCTGGGATATTCAGTTGAGTCATGGCATTCCCTATAACAGTACGGGCCAAAGCATTGTAGAACGCGCGCACCGCACATTAAAAGAGTTACTCGACCGACTTAGGGAGGGGGAAAAGATAAGCCCAGGAACAGGGGTTCCCCCTCCCCTTGACCCTCCCTTATTTCGGGCACAGCGTCTGTTGACGACGGCACTAATTACCTTAAATCATACCATTCGAGGGAACACCTATAAAACCCAGACTGCAACCCAGGCACATTTCCGGCTCGATGAGAACGAAGGGCCTTACCCTTTGGTTCAAGTACGGGACCTGCAAACCCGTGAATGGGGGGTGTAGCAAACACTACACATCAAGGTTATCCCACTAGATCTCCAGCCAACCCGGGCTTTATACCCCCAGCAGTAGGTGTGTCATGTTATAAGGGGCGGAGACAAGGGAGGGTCGACCCTTAACTCTTTCCGTACAGCACGTGATCTTCCGGTCGCCAGCCCTTATCTTTACTACATTTCCCCCTCCCTTAGCTCCAGTAGTTCTGGATCTTGCTGGGGAAGCTGCGTGTAAAATAATCGATATATGGTAAGACTTATACAGGCACGCATCCGTTACGTTCATAGATTTTGCCCAGTCCAGCCAGTAGTTCGTCGCGGCTCCCTCATTACTCCCCCACACCATCAGGATGCATAGGGAAATGGTAACCTGTCAAGATAAGACTCAATAGATTGATTAATGTCTATACGGTCGAATATTTCGACTGGGTACCCATTCCAGCGTCCCTTTCTCGGTTTGCACACACGCATACCCACGTCCCAAGCAACGGAGGGAATAAGGGCCCCCCATTCACGGGTTTGCAGGTCCCGTACTTGAACCAAAGGGTAAGGCCCTTCGTTCTCATCGAGCCGGAAATGTGCCTGGGTTGCAGTCTGGGTTTTATAGGTGTTCCCTCGAATGGTATGATTTAAGGTAATTAGTGCCGTCGTCAACAGACGCTGTGCCCGAAATAAGGGAGGGTCAAGGGGAGGGGGAACCCCTGTTCCTGGGCTTATCTTTTCCCCCTCCCTAAGTCGGTCGAGTAACTCTTTTAATGTGCGGTGCGCGCGTTCTACAATGCTTTGGCCCGTACTGTTATAGGGAATGCCATGACTCAACTGAATATCCCAGCGCGCGCAAAAGTCCTTTGTCTTCTTGCTGACATATGCCGCTCCATTATCTGTTTTAATTTTTTGTGGGATGCCAAGTTGCGCCATACAGTCCTGCCAATGTAAAATAACTGAGAGAGCATTTTGTTTAGCATGCATAGTGGCTAAAATAACTCCACTGCAGCTATCAACTGTGACATGCAGATACTTACGTGGATTAAAGGGTTCATAAATCGTAACATCAGACTGCCATATTTGGTTGGGCTGCAACCCTCGAGGGTTTACCCCTGCCTCCCAGAGGGGACCTTTGGAACACACAGGACAAGCAGCAATCACAGAGCGAGCATCTTGCAACGTAATGCCAGCGAGCCTAGCTAAACCGCGAGCTCCACAGTGGAGGAGCTCATGCAGGCGGAAAGCTCGCCTTAGGTTAGAAGTTTCTTCAACCGCCAGTACGCTCTTTGCTAAGCTGTCCGCTATTTCATTCCCAGCAGAAAGAAAACTCGGTATGGAACTATGACTATTAACATGGATAGGACAGACAGGAGCGGTTCTCATTTGCAGTGCGGTGAGCAACATTCCGGCAATCTCCGACGTTGCCCCAAGTGCCCATCGGCACTTCTTCAGTAACTTATATACATAGCAAGAGTCTGTGATTAGATCCAAGGCCTCTTCGGGCCATTGAGTGAGAGCCATCCATACCGCTTTGGCCTCAAGATACTGCACGGATTGCCCTTGGTCTTGATAACTAATGTGGGTCCACTGACCATCCTCCTGCCATGTAACGACAGCTTTCCCAGTAATCGATGACGCGTCGGTAAAAACTGTGCGGCCTCCGGTGGGTTGTTCAACTATGGCACTAGCTGGCAAAAAATGGAGTACCTGGATTATCTCCCCACAGGGGTGTGGTCTTAGACCTTCAATACGACCCGTAAATTCAGCTATTGCCGCTTGCAGGAGCCCCACTTGTGGAAGTACCAACTCCCACTGTGCCAAAGAACAGGGCAATGCGATGACCTCCGGGTCCTTCCCTGTTAAGTGTTGAGTTTGCCTCCGACAGCGGAGAATAAGTTGGGATAATAATGTTGGCCAAGAAATTAAAGCCGTCTTTGGTTTGCCTTGATACAACCAAGCAAAAGGCCAGCCTTTTTCACCATTATTTTGAATTAGTAAACCATGGCCAGCGGTATCGGTCATGTAAATCAGGGCAGTGACCGGTTGTTCAGGTGTAAATCGAGCGAGACCCCAATGCTGGGCTCGCTCCATAATTGTCCTAAGAATCTCCTGATGGTTTCTTGAAAGAGTCCTTGGAGCTAGGGGGAATCTCCTCCTTTCAGGAGTTGATATAAGGTAGTCATTTCTGCCTCAGATATTGGAATAAAGTTTCTAAGCCACAATAGTTGTCCAATTAATTTTTGTGCCTCATGGAGTGTTGTCACTGTAGTCCGAATTTCAAATGATTGTGCTGTCACGCTTCGTGGCCTCAGTTGAGTACCTAAATACTTTACTGCACGCCCTACCTGTGTTTTCCGAGGCTCAATGTGTAACCCATGTCGCTCCAAACTGACTATCAGCTGCACGCGTGCCTTTTCCAGTAACTCCTCTTGGTTGGACGCCAATAACACGTCATCCATGTAATGGAAAATGATGACCGTAGGGAAATTTTCTCGAATAGGGCGTATCGCAGCAGCTACAGCAATTTGACACAAGACTGGTGAGTTTTTCATGCCCTGGGGTAACACCTTCCATTGATATCTGGCGCACGGGTGTTGATTGTTAGGCTCAGGAACAGTAAAGGCAAAGCGTACTCTATCTTCTTCATGCAAGGGAACACTAAAAAAGCAATCTCTAATATCTATAACCACTATTTGATAGTCAGGTGGAATCATGGCCGGAGAAGGGAGGCCCGCTTGTAGCGGACCCATGTCTTGTATACATGCATTAACTGCGCGTAGATCATGTAGCAGTCGCCACGCTCCCGATTTTTTCTTTATCACGAAAACGGGGGTGTTCCAGGGACTTGTAGAGGGTTCGATGTGTCCTGCGTCAAGTTCTCGTTGTACCAATTGTCGAACAGCCGCCCTCTTTTCCTCTGTCAATGGCCACTGCTCTACCCACACTGGTTTATCTGTCAACCAGGTGAGTTTTAATGGGCGGACACAGGCAGTGGCCATTATGATAAATTTGTACGCAGCACTATATTCATCTTCTGCAAGCAACATCGTCCCAAGATGACAATGGGTAACTCAGCAATGACAGGGTTACACCATGCTACCCTAGCTTGTCCAGATTCCGGATCCTTCAACATAATTTGCATTGGGTTCCTGCTTTGATGCGAGGTCTGCATGCCTCCCACGCCTTGCAGCGAACCTCTCGGTTCGAGTGGCCAATCATCTGGCCATAGATGTGATGGGATTACTGTAACATCCGCTCCTGTATCTAAAAGGGCTCTTAACACGAGGCGTGGTGTTCCCCCCAACGCTGGGAGCCATGGGGTAACTATAATATCTACTTCTGGTCGTGTGGTCATGTTTAGGGTGAGTGCCACATACGGCGAGGCTCTATCCCCAGCCTCCTCTATTGCGCGCTCCCATCTCCCCAAGGCAGCTGAGTTGGATATTGCATCATTGGGACCGCAGGCGACTGTGCTGGTCCCGGGGAAGAAGAGACTCCCTGTGCCATACATTGCGCTGCTGTCGTCGGGCCTGTTGAGCTGATCACTGGGGCAGGTGGGGATGGCACGGCCCTCAGCCATCCCCTCTTCTCGTTTCCCCAGCCTGGTCTCCTTTGCTGACTCCCCGATTTGCACTGTCGAGCTCTGTGGCCTAGTCGCCCACAGCGCCAGCATCGTAGGTCTCTCTCTCCTTCCCCTGTTCCGGGGGTGTTTATTTTTGAAGGGCATTGTCGCGCCATGTGTCCTTGCCCCCCACACCTATGGCACATAAGTCGTGCGCCGCGGCAGGCCGCATGGACTGCGGCCACTACCGGTTGCATACTTTGCGCCTGTTCCTGTTCCAGCACATAACGAATCATCTGTGAAAGCGTGGTCCCTATGGGTAACTGTCTTAGCAACACTGCAGTTTGTGGGTTTGCTTGCGTACGTGCACAGTCAAGCAATATTGCCTCCTTAGCCTGCTCAGGAAGTCGAGCAACCTGGAGCGCCGCTTGCAGCCGGTCTAAAAACTTTGTGAAGGGCTCACTTAACGATTGCCGTATTTGGACCCATGGAGGCTCCCTTTTATCAAGAGCTGCGATGATGCGTATTGCTTCCTGGGCAGCTTTCGAAGATGCAGCAAAATCGCGCCCCCGCATTCGCTGAGCCTGTGCCTGAGGAGTTGCGAACTGCCCTTCACCCATCAGCTGCTCTAAAGTCACTCCTGCCATGGGATGGTTGGCCTGTTGCGCCTCAATAACAACTTGGGTGCACCGATTCCTCCACTCCTCCCTAAACAATACCATCATCGAGGGGGTCAATACGGCCCGCATCAACTGAATGATATCAAAAGGTGCAAGCGGCGTTGCAAAAACACAGTCTAATAGGACTTGGGTCTCTGGGGAATTTAATCCATGACTTTTCACCGTTGTGACCAATTCTTTCACCAACTTTGCATCTAACGGTTGCCACTCATATCCTCCACCTGGGGCTGCTCGGATAGGAAATGCTTGAATCGGAGGGGCCTGGAATCGCACTCCTTCCAAGACACAATTTTTTGCAATCATCTGCCAATCTGTCCCGTTTGCCCTCTCTTTCGGCATTCCCCCTGGCATAAGACTTTCCGCATTTGCCACCACCCCTCTCAATCGGCTGATCAATGCCTCGAGTTCCCTTGAAACCTCGTTAGTCCGTCTCGGAAGCGGGGGCGGATGAGCAACAATCGAGGATCCCTCGTCACCCCCTTCGCCCTCACTGCTATCAGAGCTCATGGGGTAATCGTGTACAGGCTCCCTCCACTGTGAGGGAATACCACTTTGATTTCCCATTGCCCTAGGGATAGGGGTTCCCTCTGGTGGCTCAGGTATCACTGACAGTGCCGGGGGAGCCCTACCACCCCCCTCGATGTCCTGCGCTCCGCTCTCTGTGTGTCCAGCACTCGTCGATCACTGGGATACAATGGGGCGTCCTCAGGTGTTTTGCCTTCTTTTTCTCCTTCCCGCCATCTTCCTTCACGTAGTTCACGATACTGCTGGGATCCCACATCAGCCCCCGGGACCCAATCCAGCAACCTATCAGTCAGCTCCCTTTCCACACATTGTTGCAACTCGCCCCAGGGGTATTGAGGAAGTGGCAGATCCGCCGGTGCAGGAGGTGCCGAAGGTTCCGTGGGCGGCCGCTCTAAACTCCCCACTTGTATCGGGAACACCTTTCCCGACTCCTTTGTTCCCGCTGCACCATAGTCTCCCTGCACCTCCCCTTCCTCCGTTGGCTCAGCCCCCAGTAACAACGGTTCCGTCTGTGTCCCACAGGCCACTCCTTCCCAGCCAGCCTGGGTCCCCTCCGAAACTAAACTTGTTGGCTTTTCGTTCCCAGGAGATTCCTGCCCCATCAGCACACCACGTGCAGCAGGTCGGCGCCGCCTTGCCGCAAACCCCCTCTTGAGCACCCTTGTCGTTACCGACTTTAGTACCTTTATGAGTTCCGCGAGCTCCATCGCTGTTGCCTGATCACGTCGGGGTCACCACTGTGTAGCAAACACTACACATCAAGGTTATCCCACTAGATCTCCAGCCAACCCGGGCTTTATACCCCCAGCAGTAGGTGTGTCATGTTATAAGGGGCGGAGACAAGGGAGGGTCGACCCTTAACTCTTTCCGTACAGCACGTGATCTTCCGGTCGCCAGCCCTTATCTTTACTACAGGGGGGGCCCTTATTCCCTCCGTTGCTTGGGACGTGGGTATGCGTGTGTGCAAACCGAGAAAGGGACGCTAGAATGGGTACCCAGTCGAAATATTCGACCGTATAGACGTTAGTCAATTTATTGAGTCTTATCTTGACAGGTTACCATTTCCCTATGCATCCTGATGGTGTGGGGGAGTAATGAGGGAGCCGCGACGAACTACTGGCTGGACTGGGCAAAATCTATGAACGTAACGGATGCGTGTCTGTATAAGTCTTACCATATATCGATTATTTTACACGCAGCTTCCCCAGCAAGATCCAGAACTACTGGAGCTAAGGGAGGGGGAAATGTAGTAAAGATAAGGGCTGGCGACCGGAAGATCACGTGCTGTACGGAAAGAGTTAAGGGTCGACCCTCCCTTGTCTCCGCCCCTTATAACATGACACACCTACTGCTGGGGGTATAAAGCCCGGGTCGGCTGGAGATCTAGGGGGATAACCTTGATGTGTAGTGTTTGCTACAGGTCCTGTCGTCTTTTGGGGAAACATCAGAGGTGGAAAGCTGCTGTATGGAGTCCTGTACGACAAGTTGCAGAAACTGCTGAAGGAGAAGGGGAATTGAGTCAGTTTGCAGAGGTGAAGGCCATCCAGCTGGCTTTAGATATGGCCGAACGAGAAAAGTGGCCAATGCTCTATCTCTATACCGACTCATGGATGGTGGCAAATGCCCTGTGGAGCTGGTTGCAGCAATGGAAGCAGAGCAACTGGCAGGGCAGAGGCAAACCCATCTGGGCTGCCACATTGTGGCAAGATATTGCTGCCCGGGTAGAGAACCTGGTTGTAAAAGTACGTCATGTAGATGCTCACGTACCCAAGAGTCGGGCCAGTGAAGAACATCAAACCAACCAGCAGGTGGACCAGGCTGCTAAGATTGAAGTGGCTCAGGTGGATCTCGACTGGCACCATAAGGGTGAATTATGTCTAGCTTGGTGGGCCCATGACACCTCAGGCCACCAAGGAAGAGATGCAACATATAGATGGGCTCGTGATCGAGGGGTGGACCTGACCATGGACACTATTGCACAGGTTATCCATGAATGCGAAACGTGCTGCAATCAAGCAAGCCAAGTGGTTCAAGCCTCTCTGGTATGGAGGACGATGGCTGAAATATCAATATGGAGAGGCCTGGCAGATTGATTATATCACACTCCCACAAACCCGCCAAGGCAAGCGCCATGTGCTTACAATGGTGAAAGCAACCACCAGATGGCTGGAAACATATCCTGTGCCCCATGCCACCGCCCGGAACGCTATTCTGGGCCTTGAAAAGCAAGTCCTGTGGCGACATGGCACCCCAGAAAGAATTGAGTCAGACAATGGGACTCATTTCCGAAACAGCCTCGTAGACACCTGGGCCAAAGAGCATGGCATTGAGTGGGTACAGCACATCCCCTGTCATGCACCAGCCTCCGGGAATATCGAACGATACAATGGACTGTTAAAGAGTACACTGAGAGCAGTGGGTGGTGGGAGAGTCAAACACTGGGATACACATTCAGCAAAGGCCACCTGGTTAGTCAACACTAGGGGATCTGCCAATCGAGCTGGCCCTGCCCAGTCAAGACTTTTACGTACTGTAGAAGGGGATAAAGTCCCTGTAGTGCACCTAAAAAATATGATGGGGAAGACAGTCTGGGTTACTCCTGCTTCAGGCAGAGGTAAACCCATTCGTGGGATTGCTTTTGCTCAAGGACCTGGGTGCACTTGGTGGGTGATGCGGGAGGATGGGGAAGTTCGATGTGTACCTCAAGGAGATTTGATTTTGGGTGAAAATAGCCAATGAACTGAATGGTATGATGTTAGTTGCTATATAATACTAGATGTCATCACTTCTGTGATCACTATGTGCCATATCAAGGGTATACAGTAAGAATCACCCAAATTAATGAAGAACAAACTTTGAGGAAACGGAACAAAGTGCAGTGGTGATGGAACCAGAACTGACTTCAGCATGCAACAATCCAACACCACACACCATCTCTCCTGCCCTGAAAGACTGTTATGACAGATGGAGCCTAAAGTCATGAACTAAATGAACTCAACAAACATTTTAGAGGGATAGCCTATAGACTAGGGAAATTATATCTATATGTGTGTGTGTATATATATATATATATAAAATATATCAAAAGACTGGAAAAGTGGTAGTGATTAATTGGAATGTATTTGAAAGACCTGGGCATGACGTATATGGTATGGAATAAGGGGTGGATACTGTCCTGGTTTCAGCTGGGATAGAGTTAATTTTCTTCTTAGTAGCTGGTATAGTGCTGTGTTTTGGATTTAGGATGAGAATAATGTTGATAACACACTGATGTTTTAGTTGTTGCTAAGTAGTGCTTACACCAGTCAAGGACTTTTCAGCTTCCTATGCTCTGCATGGCGTACAAGAAGCTGGGAGGGGGCACAGCCAGGGGGGCTGACCCAGATTGGCCACAGGGCTATTCCATACCGTATGACGTCATGCTCAGTATATAACTGGGGCGAGTTGGCCAGGGGGGAAGGGATTGCTGCTCGGGAACAGGCTGGGCATCAGTCAGGGGGTGGTGAGCAATTGTGTCGTATATCACTTGCTTTGTACATTATTATTGTATTATATTATTATTATTATTACTACTACTACTACTACTATTCTATTTCATTTTACTTCAATTATTAAACTGTTCTTATCTCAACCCAGGAGTTGTCTGACTTTCACCCTTCCAATTCTCTCCCCCACCCCACTGGGGGAGAGTGAGTGAGCGGCTGTGTGGTTCATAGTTGCTGACTGGGGTTAAACCACAACACCATGGATACCCACGAAGGGCCCAGGGGGTGACCGGGTGCCCTGGGGAGCAAGGTGACTGCTGGGGGCTTGTGGAAGAAGGCGAGGGGCAGCCTCGGGTGGGGGGAAGGCAGGGTGCTCCATGGGGACAAGGGGTGCCCGAGGGTGTCCTGGGTGAGCTAAGGGGTGCCCAGGGAGACAGGATGCCCTTGGGCTGCAAGGGGAAATGCCCATGGGGGGCTCCTGACTTGGGCGCCGTGGGGGTAAGGACACCCGGGGGTCCCAGGAGGGTGCAGGGTGCTCGTGGAGGAAGGGCAGGGGTACCTGTGGGTTTGGGGTGGGGGGACGCACCAAAGAGGGATGCCCACGGCAGGGATGCTGACGGTTACCCGCCTCGTCCCTAGGTGCCACGTCATCACCCAGTTCAACCGGGGCATCTATGACTACATCGTGGCCACCGACAAGGAGGCGCCAGCAGTGCCTGTAGAGCAGCCCCCACGCAAGAAGTGCAAGGGTGCTGCCCAGAGGTGAGCCCCGTGGGTGCCACTGTGTCACCAGGGCAATGTCCTGCTGCGATTGGGGAGGGCTCAGGCCAGGGAAGGTCACCCAGAACCATGGGGGTGCTTCTGCCTGGGGTGTCCCTGTCCCCAGCAGGGTTCTGTGCCCAGGGGAGGTCCTTGTGCCCATGGGGATGTCCCTGTCCCCAGGGGGTTCCCTGTGCCCGCCATGTCTCCAAGGTGTGTGTGTGTGGGGTTTCTTTTGCCTGGGGGTGTTTATGCCTTGTGCCCACGCGGGTGTGGATGGCCAGGGACGTCCCTGTGCCTAGCGTGTCCCCTTCTTTGTGGGGGACTCCTTGCCTTATCCCCATGGCTCTGGGGTCATCATGCCCAGGGTGTCCCTGTGCCTGCATGGGTGTCGGTGCCCAGCATGTCCTCACACCCAAGAGTGTCCTCGTACCCATGGGGATCCCTTTTCCAAGTGTCCCTGTGCCCACGTGGGTGTCCGTGTCCCAGATGTCCCCTTGCCTGGGGTGTCCCCGTGTCCTTGGGGGTTCCTGAGCCGCCACAACATCTCGTGTGTGTCCCCCAACCCAGCAAGGGCAAGGACCCGGAGTACAGCGTCGCGCGGGGCATCGACTTCCAAAACGTGGCCGCTGTCATCACCTTCGATGTGCCACCGACGGTCGAGTCCTACATCCACCGCGTGGGCAGGTATGTGGGGAGATGGTGGGGGGACATGGGGTGCCCAGGGTGGCTGGCAGCCCCCTCATGTGGGTGTCCCACCGCCGTGTCCCCTCCGTGCCCGCAGGACAGCCCGCGCCGACAACCCCGGCACGGCGCTCACCTTTGCGCTGCCCGAGGAGCAGGACGACCTGGCTCAGATTGAGGACGCGCTTGCTGGAGGTCAGGGGGACCCCGTGTCACTTCGGGGGGGGCAGTGGATGCCAAGGGATGTTGGGGGAGTGCGGGGTGTTGAGAGTGAGGGTGGGGGTGACCCCACACATCCTCGTGTGTCCCCAGAGAACGGCGAGTCGATGCTGCAGCCCTACAAGTTCTCCACAGAGGAGATCAAGGCACTGTGCTACAGCTGCCAGGTAGGTGGGCGGCAGGCAACACCAGGGGGGTGCCGGTGGCACCGGCTGGCAGGTGCCAAGCTCTGACACCCTGTGCGTCCCCTCCCAGGATGCCATGCGCTCCGTCACCAAGCAGGTGGTGAAGGAGGCCCAGCTGTGAGAGATCAAGGATGAGCTGCTCAACTCGGAGAAACTCAAGGTAACTCACTGCCAGGGAGTCTGACGCTGCTTTTCTTTCCCTCCTTTTCCAGTCCCGCGGCACCGGCAACCCGCTGCAGAGCTTCAAGTATGCCTGCCACCGTGCCAAGCGCCTGGCCGTGCTGCCCTCCTGAGCCCTCCTGGCGCCCCACAGACTGTGCCCACTCCAGTATCTCCTCCATGCCGTAACCCACGGGGTGGCTGTGCCCAAAAAAGGTGTCAACGGACTGTGCCAGCTGGGCACTATGTTGTGCCATCGCCTTGCCGGGCGTTTCTCCTTGCCGGGCTGCACGTGGTGCCCCTGCTGGCTATGTGACAGGGGAAGGTTGGTGATGCACAGGTGGGAAGCAGCGTCTCCCGCTGATGCTGGGCAAAGGTGCCCGGGTGTTATCGCCCCCCCCCTTATCAAGGCCAAGGCTGTACTGGGGCTATAAACTGGGGCAAGGACACAGTGGGAGGGTGGCACTGCCAGCTTTGGGGACTCAGGTCCCCTCAGGCGCCTTGCCAGCCCTGCACCGACATCACCGTGAGCCCAGCAGCCCGGCACGTCTCACCCCAGGGCTGGCACCGTAACTCGGATGATGCCTAGCTGTCACTGACTTGCCTGCTGCCCGCTCGCCCTGGCCAGGTGCCTCCCGGGTTTGCCCAGCCCTGCCCTGTGGTGTGTGAGGCAGGTGTTACCCCTCAGGGTGCCCATAATCGCCCGCTGAGGCATCTTATCGGGGTTACGGCATCTTATCGGGGTTACAGCATCTTATCGGGGGGCCACAGCTCGTCCAAGGCTGCCCGCTGGCCCTGAACCCTTCCTGGCACCGGGGCAGAGGGCTCTGGCGCTGGCACCCCGCCGCGGGCATGGCAGCCCCACTTTGGTAACGGCGGAGGTTTTACTGCCTGCGCAGTGGGGAGGCAGCCTCTTTCTCTTCCCCCTCGCTCCTGGTGGTCTGGCACGCGCCGCCAACACCGCCGCAGCACCGTAAAGGCACCCATGTCTCCAGTGCCAGGCTGGCAGGATGAGTTTCCTATGGCTGGCACGGCCTCTCTGCTTTCTTCTCCACCCCATGAAACTCATGACCCCACGGGGCATCCTGGGTGGGCATGGCTCCAAAACTCCCCCTTTTTCACCTCAAAACAAGGCTGTGCCAGGGAAGTGGGGTGCCCCCTCCTCGGGCAGGGGGGCTCCCGGGCACCTCCTCGGTGGGGATGTGTCAGCTGGCCACAGTTATCGATCAGGGTTAATGATCACAAGGGCTTTACAACTCCGGCGAGGGCTGATTGGCTTCGGTGCCGTCAGGCCAGAAGACCTCACTGGCAGTGGGCAACCGCCCACGGCATACGGGGACTTATAGGGGCCAGGCGAAGCCGGCAGCACCCTTTTGCCCAGGATGCCGGGGTCTATCGCGCTGGCCGGCGTGGTGCTCAGCGCCCTCCTGGCGCTGGTAGGTGCCTGGGGGTTGGCACGGCTGAGCCGGAGGAGTGCCAGGGGCCGGGACGCAGTGACTGCTGGTGGCAAAGCCATGGTGGTGCCGGCGGGGTGAGGCTTGGAGGGGTTGGGGGCGGCAGAGCCGGGGGACGCTGGCGCGGTCCGTCGGGTGCCGTTTGGAGGGGCTGGGTGTCGTGCCTCACGGGACGGGGCGCTGCCCACTGATCCTTCCCCAGCTGCCGCAGGCCGCGCTGATGTTGACTCCTAAGCACCAAGCTGGTTACTGTGCCTTCTACGGTGAATGCGGTCTCAACCCAGAGGTGAACATCTCGCTGGTGCCCTCCAACGTTCCCTGCCTCTCCAACACGCCAGCGCGGGTGGCCACGGGTGCACTGCTGGCGCTGCTCCACACCGTCTGCCCCGAGCTGGTGCAGGAGAACGCGACAACGCGCGTTTGCTGCTCCTTGGCGCAACTGGGTGCCCTCCAGCTCAGCGTGGCACACTCTGGCACCATCCTCTCCTGCTGCCCGGTGTGTGCCAGGAATTTCGCCAACCTTTACTGCAACAACATCTGCAGCCCCAACCAGAGCCTCTTCACCAACGTCACCCGCATCGTCAACCGCACCACGGCACTGGGGAAGCCCCAGCTCGCTGTCGTGGAGTACCAATGATTTTACCAGCAGGATTTCGCCGACGCCTCTTTTACCTCCTGCCGGGGCACCCGGTTACCGGCTACTGGCGGTTATGCCATTGATACCATGTGCGGGCGTTACGGTGCCCGGCTCTGCACCACCCAGCGCTGGTTGGATTTCCAAGGGGATAAACACAACAGCTTGGCGCCGCTGCAGATCGACTTCCAGCTGGTGCCCAAGGGCACGCAGCCCAGCAATGCCATCGTGCCGCTGGCTGGGCAGGCCTGGCACTGTGACCAGGCTCTCAGCACTCAGGAGCAGCCCTGCTCCTGCCAGGACTGTGCTGAATCCTGCCTGCCGGTGACCGCCCCCCCTGGCCCGCCGCCCCCCTTCCGCCTGGGCAACGCCGACGGTGCCTTGGTCCTCTGCGGGCTGCTCTTCGGCCTCCTTGCCCTCATCTTCATCATCGCCTTGCTGTGCCAGTGCCGACGGTCCAAGAAGGACACCACGCCCCAGCCAGCACCGGCACGTGCCACTGGCTGCTCGGCGCGCCTGGGCGACGCCAGCCACCGTGTCCTGGCGAGAGCTTTCTGCCAGTGGGGCACGCTGGTGGCCGGGCACCCCGTGGCAGTGCTGGCTGGCAGTTTATCGGCTGGTTTGGTTACCCTACATCTCGCCACTGATCCAGTGGAGCTGTGGTCGGCGCCGTGGAGCTGTGGTCGGCGCCGGGCAGCTGTGCCCGGCAAGAAAAAGCCTTTTACGACCAACACTTCGGTCCTTTCCTCCACACCAACCAGGTGATCGTGACAGCACCGGGCCGGCCCAGCTCCGGCTACGAATCGGTGGTGTTTGGTGCCAAGAACTTCAGTGGTGTGCTGTCGGAGGAGGTGCTGCAGGTACTGCTGGAGCTGCAGGAGTGGCTGGCGGCCGCCACGGCATGGGCACCGGTGTCGGGCAGGGAGTTGACACTGAGTGATGTCTGCTACGCCCCCTTCAACCCCACGGACCCCAGGCTGGGGGACTGCTGCGTCAACAGCGTCACCCAGTACTTCCAGAACAACAGCACCTGCCTGGCCACCACGGCCACCCAGACCGAGGGCAAGGAGATGGGCACTGTCGACTGGCACGACCATCTCATCTACTGCGTCAAGGGGGTGCCGCTCCCCGGAGATGGGGGCGTGGGGTCGGGGGGATGGGGATAGGGTGCTGGGTGGTGCCGTGGGGCGGTGGGCTGCGGGGTCGGGGGGATGGGGATAGGGTGCTGGGTGGTGCTGTGGGGCGGTGGGCTGTGGGGTCAGGGTGATGCCTGCAGGGTGATGAGTTTTGCATGGTGCCCGTGGGGTGCTGAACTTTGGGGCTGGTGTGCTATCTATGGGGTGCCCAGCATGGCACAGTGCCTGCAGGGTGCTGCAGTAGGGTCAGGGTGGGCGCAGCCCCTGCTCACCCGGCGCCATGTCCCCACCAGTTCCCCGCTCTCCTTCAAGGACATCACGATGCTGGAGCTGAGCTGCATGGCTGAGTACAGCGGCCCCATCTTCCCCTACGTCACCTTCGGTGGCTACCCCGGTAAGCGCTGGGCAGCGCCAGAATGGGTGGGCACAGCAGATGGGATGTCACCTGGGGGATGTCACCTGCTGTCCCCGCAGGCTCAGAGTACACGGAGGCGCTGATCATCACCTACTCCCTCAACAACTTCCCCCGTGATGATCCCCGCCATGAGTGGGTGCTGAGCTGGGAGCGCCACTTCCTCGAGGTGGTGGGTGACTTCCAGCACACCTAGAGCTCCAACCTCTCCGTCACCTTCATGTCTGAGGTGAAGCACCCACCAGCTGGGTGGGGGGGGCACCTTAGGGTGCCCGGCACCCCCTCACCCGTCTCCTTTCTGGCAGCGCTCACTGGAGGATGAGATCAACCGCACCACGAGGGAGGACATCCCCATCTTCGCCATCAGCTACCTCGTGGTCTTTGCCTACATCGCCCTGGCGCTGGGCGAGTACACGGCCTGGCGCCGCGTCCTGGTACGTGCTGGGGGGGTCGGGGTGATGCCAGCACCCTTGGGTGCCTCGCCGGCTGCTGAGCGGGTGATCCCCGCTGTTGCAGGTGGAGTCGAAGGTGACGTTGGCGCTGGGGGGCATTGCCATGGTGCTGGGCACTGTCTTCGCCTCCATGGGGTTCCTGGCGCTGGTGGGGTTGCCTTCGTCCCTCATCATCCTCGAGGTTGTGCCCTTCCTCGTCCTCGCTGTGGGCGCGGACAACATCTTCATCTTTGTGCAGGAGTACCAGGTCGGTGGGCACGGGGGGAACGGGAGCACCTGTTGGCATGGGGTCCCCGTGGAGCAGGTGGGCACTGGGATGTCTTTGGGGACAGGGGTCCCTATGGGGCACTGGGACACCTTGGGGACATGGGAGTCCCCATGGGGCAGGTGGGCACTCTTGGGTGGGGGCACCCCCATGGGGTGCAGGGGTATGGGGCACCCATGGGTGCAGGGGTCCCCATGGGGCACAGTGGTCCCCGCTGTGCACATGGCATGCCCCAGGTTGGGCAGTGGGTGCCTGTGTGGGGTCCCCGGGGTGGGGGGCACCCATGGTGGGCGCCCCCTCCTCACCGCCCCGGCCAGCAGCAGTCGCAGCGGGAGCCGGGCGAGACACGGGAGCAGCACATCGGGCGGGTGCTGTCGCAGGTGGCACCCAGCATGCTGCTCTGCAGCCTCTCCGAGGTCATCTGCTTCCTCCTGGGTGAGCGGGGGCACGCAGAGTGCAGGGGGACATAGGGGACGTGGGGCACAGGGGGGAGCACAGGGACATGGGGGCACGGGGACAAGGGGGGTACAAGGACATGAGGGACATGGGGGCATGGGGATGTAGGGGACATGGGGGTATAGGGGAGGTGGGGACACAGGGACATGGGGGGCACAAGGGGCACAGGGTGTGCACAGGGGGGTACACAAGGGGCACAGGGTGTGCACAGGGACACGGGGGGCACAGGGGGCACAGGTGGGGATACGGGGGGCACAGGGACACGGCACATGCAGCAGGCACAGTGCACCCGCGGGCATCATGCACCCAGTGGGTGCAGGTGCACGGGGGGTGCGGTGCGGAGGCACTGCCGCCAGGTGCCCACTGACACCAGGTGCCCGCAGGCGCCCTCTCCTCCATGCCTGCCATCCACACCTTTGCCCTCACGGCCGCCTTGGCCATCGCCTTTGAATTCCTCCTCTAGATGTCGGGGTTCATCATCCTGTTGGCACTCGATGCCTGGCGGCAGGAGGTACGGCTCCTGGGGTGGGCACAGGGTGCCCATGCGTGAGAGGGTGGACATAGGATGGGCACTGGGGGACCCTGGGTGGGAGGGTGCCTAGGTGGTCCCATGATGGGCATGGAGTACCCAAGGTGGGCATGGGGTTCCCGTGTGTATGAGGGTGCCCAGGGTGGGTATGGGGTGTCTGTGGGTATGAGGGTGTCTGGGGTTGGCTTGGGGTGCCCATGGACATTAAGGTCCCCAGGGTGGGCATGGGGTGCTCAGGGTGGGTATGGGGTGCCCATGGGTATAAAGGTGCCCAGGTTGGGCGTGGGGTGCCTGTGGGTATGAGGGTCCCCAGGGTGAGCACAGGGTGGGCATAGGGGTGCCCATGGGGTGTTTCTGTGCCTGAGGTACCTGGGGTGCCCATGGGGTGCCCATGGGCAGGAGAGTGTCCAGGGTGGGCATGGGGTGCCCAAAGCCCTTAGGGTGCCCCAGATGGGTATGGGGTGCCTGTGTGCCCCAGGGTGTTTGGGGCTGGCATGGGGCTGCCCATGGACGCTGGGGCGGGCAGGGGGCACCCCGCCGTGCCAGGACTCGTGCCAGCCTGGCACTGCTCGTAGGCCGCCCACTTTGACCTCTGCTGTTGCTGTGGGATGGGCAAGGGGGGTCCTGCAGGGCCAGGTGCCCGTCTGCTGCACCCGCTGCTGCACCGCTACTACACCCCGCTGCTGCTGCACCGCCTGGCACGCCCCGTCGTGGTGAGGGGGCTGGGGGGGCCTTGAGGTGTAGAGATATCTGGGGGTTGGGGGAGATGTGGGGTGTAGGGGGAGGTACTGAGGTATCCGGGGGATTTGGGGGGGCCTGGGGGGGACAAGGGAGTGTGGGGGGGTTCCTTGAGGGGCTGGGGGGCCATGGGGGTGTCAAGGTTCCTGGGGGTCAGAGGGGAATGTGGGGTGTGGGGGTGTCTGGGGGGGGCCTGGAAGGTGGGAGGGGGACATGGGGGGCTTGGGGGGATGGGACATGGGGGGCTTGGGAGCCTCTGAAGGGGTCCAGGAGGTTTGGGGGGGACATAGAGGTGTTGCGAGGGGATTTAGGGGGGCTCAGGGGTCTCTGGGGGTTCCCAGGGTCCCCTCACGGGAGGTGCTGCTGGCAGGTGCTGCTCTTCCTCTTCCTGGCCTGCACCGGGCTCTACCTGATGCTGCAGGTGCAGGTGGGGCTGGACCAGGAGCTCGCCGTGCCCAAGGTGGGGGCTGGTGCCGGGGGCACCCCCACCCCAGGCTGCGGGGGGTGATGGGGTACCTGGGGACAGCAGAGGTACAGGGGTGGTATGGCTCCTATAGGGATGCCTGGGGAGAGTATGGCCTCATATGGGCACAGCATGGGGACGGCGTGGCTCCATATGGGGATGCACAGGGGTGGTACAGCCCCATACAGGGATGTGTGGGGACAGTATGGCCCTGTATAGGGACAGCGTGGCACCTTATAGGATGGCATGGCCCTGTATGGAGAGGCACAGGGGTGGTATGGTCCCCACAGGGACAGTATAGTCCTGTATAGGGAAAGCACAGGGATGGTGTGGCCCCTTATGGGGAAAGCACGGGCACAGCATAGCCCCATCCAGGGCCATATGTGCACAGCATGGCCCCATACAGGGCTGACATGACCTCACATGGGAATGCATAGGGATGTGCAGGGATGGTATGGCCCCAAACAGGGATGCATAGGACAGTATAGCTCTGTATAAGGCCACCACAGGGAAGGCATGACCCCTTATGGGCACAGCACGGGGATGGCATGGCCCCGTATGGGGATGCAAGGGATGGTACAGCCCCTGCAGGGCCAGCATAGCCCCGTATAGGGCCAGCATGGGAATGGCGTGGCCCCATATGGGAACAGCGCGGCCACCATGGAGCCGATGGCCCCATACGGGAACGCATGGGAGCAATGCACTGGGTGGGGGGGGCGGCATGGCCCTATACCAGGATGCTTGGGGATGGTGAGACCCCATCTGGGGACCACCAGGACCCTATGGGTGCTGTGGGTGGGTGCCCGCACCCTGGCTGATGGGGGTGGGTGCCCCCCAGGACTCCTACATGCTGCAGTACTTTGCCGCCCTGAACCAGTACCTGGCGGTGGGGGTGCCCACCTACTTCGTCACCACCGGCGGCTACAACTTCTCCTCCCCGGCTGGCACCAACGGCATCTGCTCCAGTGCCGGCTGCGCCGCCGACTCCCTCACCAACACCATCCAATACGCCACGCGCTTCCCCAATGTGTGAGTGGGGTGGGGGGGCGCAGGGCGGGCAGGCAGGCAGCGTGCTGCCAGCCTCCTGCCAGCCCTGCCTCTGCCCAGGTCCTACCTCGCCATCCCCGCCACCTCCTGGGTGGACGATTTCCTGGACTGGCTCAACCCCACCGGGCGCTGCTGCCGCATTCACCGGTTCGGCAACCTCACCGGGGAGTTCTGTCCTTCCACCAGCAGTGAGTGGGCACCAGGGTGCTGCGGGGGATGCTGTGGTGGCTGGTGGGGGCACATGAGGTCTACACCACGGTGGCTGTTGGGTGTACATTTGGTGCCCATCATGGTGCCTGTTGGGTGTACGTTGGGTGCCCATCATGGTGCCTGTTGGGTGTATGTTGGGTGCCCACCATGGTGGCTATTTGGGTGCACATGAGGTCTGCACTGTGGTGGCTCTTGGGTGTGCACTGCATGCCCACCACAGTGGCCATTGGGTGGACACTGTGATGCCCACTGGCTGCCTGCTGGGATCCCATTAGATGGCCATTAGGTGGCCATTGGGTGCCTGTGATGGTGTCCATTGGATGGCCACCATGGGTCCCATCGGGAGACCACTGGGATCCCACTGAGTGCCATTGGGTGCCTGTTGTATTCCCAGTGGGTGCCCACTGGATGCTTGCCATGGCGCCAATTGGTTGCCCGTTGGATGCCCACCATGGTCCGCATTGAATGCCATTGGCTAGTGCCTACTGGGGTGCCATGGGGACTGCCGGTTGCATGCCGTGGTGTCCACTGGGCGCCTGTTGTGGTGTCCCTTGGGGGTCTACTGGGTGCCTGCCGTGGCACCCGCTGGGTGGTCCCCCTGCTTCCCACTGGGTGCCCGTTGGGAGCCTGCCGTGGTTCCCAGCGGCTGCCCCCGGGGTGCTGAGCGCGGCCATACCCGCAGATGACCCCACCTGCCTGGGGGGACAGTGCCTGAACGTCACGCGGCGCCCGACGGTGGAGGAGTTCGAGCGGTTCCTGCCCTGGTTCCTCCACGACCGCCCCACCCTGCAGTGCGCCAAGGGGTAGGTGCCACCCGGGGGGGCACCGGGGCGGGCACCCAGAGGGGACGACCCACGGGGGGCACCGGCAATGGAGGGCAACGGACGTACACAGAGGGCACGCACACGCACGTGGGCACGCACATGGACGCCGGCGTGGGGACACGGGCGCCCACCAGGCGCTGCCCCCCCCCAGCACCCATGCTCTGGGTGCCCCCCTCACCCCTTGCCCCCTCCCCGCAGCGGTCTGGGCGCCTACGACACGGCGGTCAGCATGGACGCCAACGGCACCATCCTGGGTGAGTGCAGGGTGGGCGGCACGGGGCGGGGGGGCACCCTAGGGTGCCCTGCTGACCCCACTCCACCCCACCCATCTCTGGCAGGCATCCCGCTTCATGGCGTACCAGTGCCCGCTGCACACCTCGCAGGAGTACGCGGTGGCGCTGCAGGCTGCCTGTGCCCTGGCCGAGGAGATCACCACCACCCTGTGCTGGGTGCCCGGTACCCACCCCGACTTCCGTGTCTTCCCCTACACGTAAGCGCCTGCCACGGGTCAGGGTGCTTGGCTGTGGGAGGATGGGGTGACCGGGGAGGGGTGCCCAGCCAAGGGTGCTGTGGGTGCTCTGGTGCCTGGGTAGGGCGCAGAAGTGGGTGCTGGGTCAGGGTGCCCAGCCCGCGATGCTGTGGGTGCCCTTGGTGGGGGGGAGAAGTGGGCGCCCCGGTTCGGGGTGCCTGGTTTGGGGTGGCCAGCCAGGGTCAGTGTGGGCACCCCAGTGCCTTGCTGGGGGTTAACACGGGTGCCCAGTTCAGGGCTGGGGTCGGTGTGGGTGCCAGGTCAGGGTACCCAGCCAGGGTCGGCACGGGTGCCCGGTGCTCCTGTCAGGGTGCCAGTGCAGTGGTGATGCTCCCTGGGCAGGGTGACCTACGTCTAGTACGAGCAGTACCTGACGGTGGTGGCCGAGGGCGTCATCACGCTGGCACTGTGTCTGGTGCCCACCTTTGTCGTCTCCTTCCTGCTGCTGGGCATGGACCTGCACTCCAGTGCCGCCACCCTCCTCACCATCGCCATGATCCTGATGGACACTGTGGGCGCCGTGGCCCTCTGGGGTGTCCCCTACAATGCTGTGGCCCTCATCAACCTTGTTGTGGTGCGGGGCACGCGGGGTGGCACGGGGATTTGGGGCACATGGGGTGGCTTGGGGGCACAGGAGGTGGCAGAAGGACACGGGATGCACAGGGTCACATGGGGACAGAGCAGCCTGGGGCATGCAGGGTGGTACAGGGGGCTGGGACATGTAGGATGGGGCACGTGGGGTGGCACGGGCATGGGGACAAGCAGGTTGGCATGAGGGCTTGCAAACAGGCACAGGGACATGGGGCAGGCAGGATGCACAAACACAGGGTGGGCACCCCGCCATGCCAGCCTGGAGGAGCACCCACGGGTGCCCCTGGGTGACAGCCCATCCCCGCAGGCCGTGGGCATCGCGGTGGAGTTTGTGTCCCACATCACCTGCGCCTTCACCCACAGCACCAAGCCCAGCCGGGTGGAACGAGCCGCCGAGGCCACCGTCAACATGGGCAGCAAGGTGGGCGCGGGACGGGGGTGATGGCCGCACGGACCCCCTCTCCTCCCCGCGGACGGGAGGGACGGGGTGACCCGGCTGTCACTGACCCCATCCCGGGCGCAGGTGGTGGCTGGGGTGGCCATGACCAACCTGCCCGGCATCGTGGTGCTGGCCTTCGCCAAGGCCCAGCTCATCCAGATCTTCTTCTTCCGCCTCAACCTCATCATCACCCTGGTGGGGCTGGCCCACGGCATCATCTTCCTCCCCATCCTCCTCAGCTACGTGGGTAAGACCCCTCTGTCCCCCCTGGGGATGGTGCCCTGTCCCCAGTGTCCCCCCAGGAGGACGGTGACAGCCTGGCACTGTCCCCCATTGTCCCCGCAGGACCCAGGCCGCGGATGCCGGCGGGGGACACAGCAGGGGACACGGGTGGGGACACGGCAGCTGGCGTGGAGCAGGGTGCGGGGCTGGCCCTCAGCAACCCCTGCTTCAAGGACAAGGAGAAGGACAAGGACGAGGCCACAGTCCCCGGGCAGGGCTGAGCCGCGCTGCCCCTCACCGCCCCTCCCCGCTACTGCTTTTTCTACTGCTGTTGTATTTAAACAGTTTTTCTCAGATTCGGGACTGGGTTTAACTGGGATGGGCAAGGGGTGCTGGGGCACTGTCCTGGTTTCAGCTGGGATAGAGTTAATTTTCTTCCTAGTAGCTGGTATGGTGCTGTGTTTTGGATTTAGGATGAGAATAATGTTGATAACACACTGATGTTTTAGTTGTTGCTAAGCAGTGCTTACACCAGTCAAGGACTTTTCAGCTTCCCATGCTCTGCCAGGTGCACAAGAAGCTGGGAGGGGGCACAGCCAGGACAGCTGACCCAGACTGGCCAAAGGTCTATTCCATACCGTATGGTGTCATGCCCAGTATATAAACTGGGGGGAATTGGCTGGGGGGGGAAGGGATTGCTGCTCGGGAATGGGCTGGGCATCAGTCAGTGGGTGGTGAGCAATTGTATAGTCTATCACTTGCTTTGTATATTATTATTGTATTATATTATTATTATTACTACTACTACTATTCTATTTCATTTTACTTCAATTATTAAACTGTTCTTATCTCAACCCAGGAGTTTTCTGACTTTCACCCTTTCAATTCTCTCCCCCATCCCACTGGGGAAGGGGGAGTGAGCGAGCAGCTGTGTGGTGCTTAGTTGCTGGCTGGGGTTAAACCACAACAGTCCTTTTTGGCGCCCAATGTGAGGCTCGAAGGGTTTGAGATAATAACAGGTTAACCAGAGTGTATTAAGGAATTTGTATCTGTTAACAGTTGCTGGTCATAATATTGATTCATCTGCTCTGGGTATTAGTCTACCTGATCTGCACCATGCTCTTGTTTTTGCAGTACATGTTAAAGAATGGTGTTGGGTTTTGCAGTTTGCTGTGCTCTGCCGTGATTGGTGATGTTTTGCCTGGGAGATTTGTTATTAAAATACTGACCTTGAGCATTATCTGGTGTTTGGGTTCTGTACTGAAGCCATTACTGTACTTCGGGTACCACCTCCTGGAGACATTTAGCAATTATACCTCTTCTTCTGAGAGGTGTTTTTATGGAGGAAATACAGAATGGCACCTTGGCTGCCTTCTTCTGTGATGTTTCCTCCTTCATTACAACAACTTTTCTGTATCTTGAACATCCTTGGGTAGTTAAGATATATTTATTGCTAGTTCTTGGGAATATTGTTTCGGTTTTGTTTAGAGTTAATATGCATTTTAAGAATATCATCCAGAGATATGCCCCAAGGCTGGATAGTTATGAGTGGCAGGGTGTGTGGGAGAGCATGGGCAAATGCCTAGGACAGTGGGCCCCTCCAGTATTTTGGAACTTCACCCCTGAACAAGTGCAGAATCCTGAAAAATTAGTAGAACATTTGGAAAAAGTATGCTGTCACCCTGGCAATTCTAGGGAGACACAAATCACCGCAATGTGCTGGGGCCTGGCCCATGCCTACCGAGCCCTATTCAACACTATTCAGAACCCTCAAGGGGAAGAGAAGGTCTCTGGATCTGATGACAAAACGACTGGCGCTGCGGCTATGCCAGCCCCAGCAACAGACACTGCGGCTACACCAGCCCCTGTGACGAGCACTGCTGATACGCCAGCCCCTGTAACAGGTGCTGTGGCTACGCCAGAGAACCAAGCCGTGCCAGTATCACTTGCCCCTATACAGAAGAAAAACTACACAAGAAGATCAACTCGTTTAGTAAGGGCTGATGATGAGCCAGGGCCATCACAAGAACAGGAGGAGGAAGAGGCAGAACCCACAAATGAGATGGTAACCACCCGATCCCTGTCCCTGAGTGAGCTGCGAGATATGAGAAAAGATTTTAGTCGTCATCTAGGCGAGCACATCATCACTTGGCTGCTCTGATGCTGGGATAATGGGGCTAGTAGCCTGGAATTAGAGAGTAAGGAAGCCAGGCAGCTGGGATCCCTTTCTAGGGAAGGGGGCATTGACAAAGCGATTGGAAAAGAGGCAAAAGCCCTCAGCCTCTGGAGGCGACTTCTGGCAGCTGTGAAGGAAAGGTATCCTTTCAAGGAAGATTTTTTTATGTCAGCCAGGCAAGTGGACCACCATGGAGAGAGGTATCCAGCACCTGAGGGAATTAGCTGTGCTCGAGGTGATTCATAATGACCTGAACAACAAGCAGTTATCCTAAGATCCAGATGAAGTCCAGTGCACATGACCCATGTGGCAGAAGCTTGTACGGAGCGCACCATCATCGCACGCAAACTCTTTGGCAATAATGACCTGGAAAGATGAAGAGGGACCAATGGTGGATGAAATGGCTGGCCAACTCCGACAATACGAAGAAAGTCTCCCTTCCTCCCTATGGGCCTGCGTCTCAGCTGTGGAGAAACTGCCTGACGTGCTAGCTGAGAAATTATCCCGAGAGTTCCAGCGATTCAAAGAGGACATGTCCTACTCCTCGCCTGTACAGACCAGTATCTCAGCCATCAGGAGTAAGCGTCCCTCTGCTCAAGAGAGAAGATATAGTGGATACACACCACGGGGCACCCTGTGGTTTTGTCTGCGTGACCATGGAGAGGGCGTGAGGAAGAGGGATGGAAAATCTACCTCGACCCTAGAGGCACGGGTACGTGAGTTGCAAGGAAAAACAACTACAAAAGGGGGTTCTCCCAGGAAAATTGCTGCTCCAGTTTCCAGTGAGCAGTTCCCCAGACAGGGTAGAAGGGCTGATTTTGCTTCCGATCTCAATAAAGGGGTTTTTGATTCGCATTGACAAGAAGTGAGTAACGAATGCTATGACCAGGACTAGAGGGGCCCTGCCTCCAGCCAGGTGGAGGAAAGGGACAACCGGGTGTACTGGACTGTGTGGATTCAATGGCCTGGCACATCAGCCCCACAGGAGTAGAAGGCTTTAGTAGACACCGGTGCACAGTGTACCCGAATGCCATCAAGCTATGAAGGGGCAGAACCCATCCGTATTTCTGGAGTAACAGGGGGATCCCAACAGCTGACTGTATTGGAGACCGAAGTGAGCTTAACCGGGAAGGAGTGGCAACAGCACCCCATTGTGAGTGGCCCAGAGGCTCCGTGCATCCTTGGCATAGACTACCTCAGGAGAGGGTATTTCAAGGACCCAAAAGGGTACCGGTGGGCTTTTGGCATAGCTGCCTTGGAGACGGAGGAAATTAAACAGCTGTCTACCCTGCCTGGTCTCTCGAAGGACCCTTCTGTTGTGGGGTTGCTGAGGGTCAAAGAACAACAGGTGCCAATCGCTACCACAACAGTGCACCGGCGGCAATATCGCACCAACAGAGACTCCCTGATTCCCATCCATAAGCTGATTCGTCAACTGGAGAGCCAAGGAGTGATCAGCAAGACTCCCTCACCCTTTAACAGTCCCATATGGCCAGTGCGAAAGTCTAGTGGAGAGTGGAGACTAACAGTAGACTATCGGGGCCTGAATGAAGTCACGCTGCCACTGAGTGCTGCCGTGCCGGACAGGCTAGAACTTGGTGGGGCTCCGGAACACCTGCAATACATTGATGACATCATCGTGTGGGGCAACACAGCAGAAGAGGTTTTTGAGAAAGGGAAGAAAGTAGTTGTCGTGGTTTTACCCCAGCCAGCAACTAAGCACCACGCAGCCGCTCGCTCACTCCCCCCCCGGTGGGACAGGGGAGAGGATCGGAAGAGCAAAAGGGGAAAGCTCGTGGGTTCAGATAAGAACAGTTTAATAACTAAAGTAAAATAAAAATAGAACAGTAATATTATTATTATTATTATTATTATTATTATTATTATTATTATTTTATTATTATTATTATTAACAACAACAACAACAAGAAGTAATAATAGTACAATAGTAATACAAAGCAAGCGATATACTCTACAATTGCTCACCACTCGTCGACCGATGCCCAGCCCGTCCCCCAAGCAGCGATGGTTGCCCCTCCCCCGGCTAACTCCCCCAGTTTATATACTGAGCATGACGTCACATGGTATGGAATAGCCCCTTGGCCAGCCCGGGTCAGCTGTCCTGGCTGTGCCCCCTCCCAGCTTCTTGTGCACCTGGCAGAACATGGGAAGCTGGAAAGTCCTTGACCAGTGTGAGCGCCACTTAGCAACTACTTAGCAAGAACAAAACATCAGTGTATCGTCGACATTGTTCTCACCCTAAACCCAAAACACAGCCCCATACCGGCTACCAAGAAGAAAATTAACTCTATCCCAGCTGAAACCAGGACAGTAGTCTAAATCCTTCTGGAGGCTGGCTTTGCCATAAAACAAAGTAAGGTCAAGGGACCTGCACAGGAGATCCAGTTCTTAGGAATAAAATGGCAAGATGGGCGTCGTCAGATCCCAATGGATGTGATCAACAAAATCACAGCCATGTCTCCACCAACCAGCAAAAAGGAAACACAAGCTTTCTTGGGCGTTGTGGGTTTTTCGAGAAGGCATATTCCAAATTACAGTCTCATCCTAAGCCCTCTCTATCAAGTGACCCGGAAGAAGAATGATTTCAAATGGGGCCCTGAGCAACGACAAGCCTTTGAGCAAATTAAACGGGAGATAGTTCATGCAGCCGCCCTTGGGCCAGTCCGGGCAGGGCAAGATGTAAAAAATGTGCTCTACACTGCAGCTGGGGAGAACGGCCCTACCTGGAGCCTCTGGCAGAAAGCACCAGGGGAGACTCGAGGTCGACCCCTGGGGTTTTGGAGTCGGGGATACAGAGGAGCCGAGGCTGGCTCTACTCCAACTGAAAAAGAGCTATTGGCAGCATATGAAGGGGTTCGAGCTGCTTCGGAAGTGGTTGGTACTGAAGCACAGCTCCTCCTGGCACCCTGACTGCCAGTGCTGGGCTGGATGTTTGAAGGGAGGGTCCCCTGTACACATCATGCAACTGATGCTACATGGAGTAAGTGGGTGGCACTCATCACCCAACGGGCCCAAATAGGAAACCCCAGTCGCCCAGGAATCTTGGAAGTGATCATGGACTGGCCAGAAAGCAAAGATTTCAGAATATCGCCAGAGGAGGAGGTGACGCGTGCTGAGGAGGCCCCACCGTATAATAAACTACCAGAAAATGAGAAGCAATATGCTCTGTTCACTGATGGGTCCTGTCATCTTGTGGGGAAGCATCGGAGGTGGAAAGCTGCTGTATGGAGTCCTGTACGACAAGTTGCAGAAACTGGTGAAGGAGAAGGGGAATTGAGTCAGTTTGCAGAGGTGAAGGCCATCCAGCTGGCTTTAGATATGGCCGAACGAGAAAAGTGGCCAATGCTCTATCTCTATACCGACTCATGGATGGTGGCAAGTGCCCTGTGGGGGTGGTTGCAGCAACGGAAGCAGAGCAACTGGCAGGGCAGAGGCAAACCCATCTGGGCTGCCGCATTGTGGCAAGATATTGCTGCCCGGGTAGAGAACCTGGTTGTAAAAGTACGTCATGTAGATGCTCACGTACCCAAGAGTCGGGCCGGTGAAGAACATCAAAACAACCAGCAGGTGGACCAGGCTGCTAAGATTGAAGTGGCTCAGGTGGATCTCGACTGGCACCATAAGGGTGAATTATGTCTAGCTTGGTGTTCCCATGACACCTCAGGCCACCAAGGAAGAGATGCAACATATAGATGGGCTCGCGATCGAGGGGTGGACCTGACCATGGACGCTATTGCACAGGTTATCCATGAATGCGAAACATGCGCTGCAATCAAGCAAGCCAAGTGGTTCAAGCCTCTCTGGTATGGAGGACGATGGCTGAAATATCAATATGGGGAGGCCTGGCAGATTGATTATATCACACTCCCACAAACCCGCCAAGGCAAGCGCCATGTGCTTACAATGGTGGAAACAACCACCAGATGGCTGGAAACATATCCTGTGCCCCATGCCACCACCTGGAATGCTGTCCTGGGCCTTGAAAAGCAAGTCCTATGGTGACATGGCACCCCAGAAAGAATTGAGTCAGACAATGGGACTCATTTCCAAAGCAACCTCATAGACACCTGGGCCAAAGAGCATGGCATTGAGGGGGTACAGCACATCCCCTGTCATGCACCAGCCTCTGGGAAAATTGAATGATACAATGGACTGTTAAAGAGTACACTAAAAGCCATGGGTGGTGGGAGAGTCAAACACTGGGATACACATTCAGCAAAGGCCACCTGGTTAGTCAACACCAGGGGATCTGCCAATCGAGCTGGCCCTGCCCACTCAAAACTTTTACGTACTGTAGAAGGGGATAAAGTCCCTGTAGTGCACCTAAAAAATATGCTGGGGAAGACAGTCTGGGTTACTCCCGTCTCAGGCAGAGGCAAACCCATTTGTGGGATTGCTTTTGCTCAAGGACCTGGGTGCACTTGGTGGGTGATGCGGGAGGATGGGGAAGTCCGATGTATACCTCAAGGAGACTTGGTTTTGGGTGAAAATAGCCAATGAACTGAATGGTATGATGTTAGTTGCTGTATAATACTGTATGTCATCACTTCTGTGATTACTATGTGCCATATCAACAGTATACAGTAAGAATCACCCAAATTAATGAAGAATGAACTTTGAGGAAACCGAGCAAAGTGCAGCGGTGATGGAACCAGAACTGGCTTCAGCATGCAACAATCCAACACCACACACCATCCCTCCTGCCCTGAAAGACTGTTATGATGGATGAAGCCCAAAGTCATGGACTAAATGAACTCAACAAACATTTTAGAGGGATAGCCTGTAGACTAGGGAAATTATATCTATATGTGTGTATATATATATATAAAAAATATATAAAAAGACTGGAAAAGTGGTAGTGATTAATTGGAATGTATTTGAAAGATCTGGGCATGACGTATATGGTATGGAATAAGGGGTGGATACTGTCCTGGTTTCAGCTGGGATAGAGTTAATTTTCTTCTTAGTAGCTGGTATGGTGCTGTGTTTTGGATTTAGGATGAGAATAATGTTGATAACACACTGATGTTTTAGTTGTTGCTAAGTAGTGCTTACACCAGTCAAGGACTTTCCAGCTTCCCATGCTCTGCCCAGTGCACAAGAAGCTGGGAGGGGGCACAGCCAGGACAGCTGACCCAGACTGGCCCAAGGGCTATTCCATACCGTATGGCGTCATGCTCAGTATATAACTGGGGCGAGTTGGCCGGGGAGGGAAGGGATTGCTGCTCGGGAATGGGCTGGGCATCAGTCAGTGGGTGGTGAGCAATTGTATAGTCTATCACTTGCTTTGTATATTATTATTGTATTATATTATTATTATTACTACTACTACTACTACTATTCTATTTCATTTTACTTCAATTATTAAACTGTTCTTATCTCAACCCAGGAGTTTTCTGACTTTCACCCTTCCAATTCTCTCCCCCATCCCACTGGGGTGGGGGGAGTGAGTGAGCGGCTGTGTGGTGCTTAGTTGCTGACTGGGGTTAAACTACAACAGGCACCTTATATAGAAACTGCATCTTGGCTCTGAAGCATCATGGGGTCTGTGCAGGGATGGGGACAGGATGTGTGGGGCACGCGGGCACCACAGGGATGGGGACATATGGGGTGCAAGGGGACAGTGGGGACAATGCACTGGGTGCTGTGGGGACAGAGCTCTGTGGGGCACATGGGCATCACAGAGACAGGGCCATGTGGGGCACAGAGGCATCATGGGGAGAGGGACTTGTGAGGCACATGGGCATCACTGGGCTGGGGCACACAGGGACGGGGCCACATGAGGCACAAGGGCACACATATCCCTGTCCCCACCATGCCCTATGGCCTGTCCCCACAGTGCCCTCATGCCCCATGTGGCCTTGACCCTCTGTGCCCCATCCCTGCCACAACCATGAGCCCCACACATCCCTGTCCCGTGACGCCCATGTGCCTGCCCCACATGATTCTGCCACCATGATATCCATATGCCCCATGTCCCCGTCCCCACGATGCCCCATCCCTACAGCAGCCCTCATGTTTCCCTGTCCCTGCATGCCCCATCCCTTCCATGCCCACAGGCCCCACACATCCCTGCCTCCACAATACCCATGTGCCCCACATGTCCCTGTCCCCACAACACCCTATAGCCCATCCCTGCGATGCCCACAGATGCCTCGTGCCCCACATGGCCCTGTCCCCATGTCACGGTCCCCACTGGCCCCGGGGCGTGTGTGTGTGTGTGGGTGACCCACCGGTGTGCAGGGAGAGCCAGCCCTTGCGGTGGGCGATGTAGTGGGGGGCGTGCGCCTTCTCGTAGGTGACCGGCTTGTCCCCTTTTGCCCACGCGCACCCGCGCTGCCCGTGTCTATGGGGACGGTGGCGTCAGAGGGGTGGGGACCCGGTGGGCGAGGTGGGGAGGGGGCAGCCCCGCGGCTTACCTTGAGGCAGGCGGGGGTGGTGTGGAGGTGCCGGGTGACGTCGGGGACGGGGATGGGGCGGACGCGGGGCACTGCCTGGTGAGGGACAGGGGTGAGGGACAGCGGGCACCCACAGCAGCCGGCGACCCCGGGGCTGGGCCTGCCCAGTCTCGGTGCCCCCAATGTCCCCAGGGTACCCTGCGTGCGGAGCACCCCCCACCCTGTGACCCCCTGCCCACTGTCCCCAGAGCGGAGCCATGGTTGCTGGAGCCCTCCGCACCTGGTGTCCTGTGACCGGTGACCCCCATGCCGTGTCCCCCACACCTGGCATCCCCTATACCCCATGTCCCCACTGTCCCACCCACCCGGTGTCCCCTGTATCCAGTGACCCTGGTGCCCCTCATACCCAGTGTCCCTCATACCCAGTGTCCCCCATGCCCACACTCTCCCCTTCCCCATGTCCCCCCATGCCTGGAGCCCCTGGTGCTCCCCAGACCCACTGTCCCCTACACCCAGTGCCCCTGTGTCCCCCCTACCCGGTGTCCCCCAGACCCGCTGTCCCCTACACCCAGTGCCCCTGTGTCCCCCCTACCCGGTGTCCCCCAAACCCGCTGTCCCCTACACCCAGTGCCCCTGTGTCCCCCCTACCCGGTGTCCCCCAGACCCGCTGTCCCCTACACCCAATGCCCCAGTGTCCCCCATGCCCACGTTCCCCCCATGCCTGGTGCCCGCCATGCCCAGTGTCCCCCATGCCCCCCATAACTAGTGTCCCCTATATCCAGTGTCCCTGGTGTCCCCCACACCCGCTGTCCCCTGTGTCCCCTCATACCTGGGGTCCCCAGAGCCCCCCATGCCCACATCCCCCCCCCAGGCCTGGGGCCCCTGGGGCCCCCCGTTCCCGGTGTCCGCCATTCCCGGTGTCGCCCATACCTGGTGTCCCCCGTGTCCCCACACCCAGTGTTCCCCACAGCCGGTGTCCCCAGAGTCCCCCATACTCCCAACCCCCTCAGGCCTGGGGCCCCCCCCCCCCCGGGTCCCCCACCCCCGTGACCCCCACCCCCGGTGTCCCCGCTCGTCCCCGGTGTCCCCGGGTTCCCCCCGTCCCGCCCCTCACCCGCAGCACCCGGGCAGCCATGGGAGCCGCCATCTTGGCAGGGCGGGCGGGGCGGGGCGGCGGCGGCGCCCCCTGGCGGCTGGAGGCCGCGGGGGAGGAATGGGGGGTGCTGGGGGGACACTGGGGGTACTGGGGGTGACTGGGGTACTGGGAGCACTGGGGATGCTGGGGGAGATACTAGGGGCACTGGGGGATACTGCGGGTATTGGGGGGTACAGCACTGGGGGGTACTGGGGGAAACTGGGGGTACTAGGTTTAATGGGGGTACTGGGAGCACTGGGGGTACTGGGAGTAATGGTACTGGGGGATACTGGGGAAACAAGGTAATGAGGTTAATGGAGTGTACCGGTGAAACTGAGGGTAATAGGGGTACTGAGAGCACTGGGGGATAATGGGGATAACGGGGGGTATGGGGAGGTACTGGGGGGCACTGGGGGTAATGGGAGACACTGGAAGTTACTGGGGCGCATTGGGGGATACTGGGGTAATAGGGGCAGTAGGGGATACTGAGGGGATACTGGGAGCACTGGAGGATGCTGAGGGTAATGTGGGGGCACTGGGGGTTGTTGGGGGTAATGGGAGACACTGGGGGATACTGAAGGTTACTGGGGGGGGGTACTGGTAGGCACTGGGCAGGCACCCATGGGAAATTGGGCAGGTACTGGGAGGGCACTGCAGGGACATCCATAAAGGTACTGGGCTGGGCATCAAAGGGGGCACTGGCCTGGCACTGAGGGGGCACTGGGATGGCACTGGGATGGCACTTGGGGGCATGGGCATGGCACTGGGCTGGCACTGGGGGCATTGGGGGGCACTGGGATGGCAGCTGGGGGCATGGGGCTGGCACTGGGCTGGCACTGGGGGCACTGGGATGGCACTTCGGGGCAGAGGGATGGCACTGGGATGGCACAAGTGGGCGGTGGTGAGCACTGGAGAGCACTGGGTAGACACTTGGTAGCACAGGGCTGGCACTGGGCTGGCACTGGAGGGCAGTGGGGTGCTGAGGTGCTCGGGGATGCTGTGGTAACCCCCAAGGACGAGGTGGGGGATGCACGCGGTGCCCATGTGCCAGGCACTGCCCTCGTGCAAGGGCCCCCGTGCGAGGTGCCTGTGCAAGGCTGTGTCCCCGTGCAAGGCGATGCCCCTCGTGCAAAGCCCCTCGTGCAAAGCCCCCCATGCACCTCCATGGCACGCAGCCCCCCCGTGCCCGGTGCTGCTGTGTCTGCCAGGCCGGGGTGGCACGTGTCGTGGGGGCTTGGGGGGACACGGCCATGGCGGACACGGGGGCACGGGGACAGCGGCGGGGCCAAGAGGGTGGGGTACAAGGTGGCAGCCCCCAGGTGTCCGCCATTTGCTGCCCCCGGCCCTGCTGCAGCCCAGGGTCCCTGGGCAGGTCAAGCTCTGGCTTTGGGTGCTGGTCCCACTCCCAGTGGGCCCCATGGGTCCTGGTCCTGCTGGGGGTCCCCAGTGCTGGGACATGGCTTTCCTGACTTGGCGATGGGCCACCTGTGGGACAGATGGATGGGGGGGGAGGGAACAAAGAGCAAACCCCACCCGGGGGTGGGTGCCTGAGTGCCGCGGCTGGTGCTAACGGGGCCGGCTGTGCTAACGAAGCAATGGCCCCCAGCTGCCAGGGGGCTGGCCCCCCCATCCAGCTGTGCCCCATCGGGCAGGGACTGCTCTGGGGGCCTCTTAAACCCCTGTGGGAGCTACTGGGAAGTCCTGAGTGCTTACTAGGAGCCAGCTATTGTTTACTGGGTGCTTATTACTCCTGGGAGTGACTAGGAGCCAGCTGCTGCCTATTGGGAGCTACTGGGGGCTGCTGGGAGTGACTGGTAGCTCTTGAGGGCTCCTGGGTGCCTGCTGGGAGCTTGTGGGTGGGACCACCCTGGGTGGGTGCTGGCTGCTGCCTGCAAGAGCTGCTGGGGGAGTACAGAGCATTGCTGGGTGCCGTCAATCCCCTTGGGTGGGTTTGGGGGTGCTGCATCCCTGTCCTGCTGGGAGCAGGGGGTGCTTCTGCTTTCCCCCCAAGCTCCCCTGGGTCCCCCCCCCCCCCCCCCCCCAGCCCTGGCTGAAGCTCCCTCCAACCCTTGGCTGGGCAGAGGCTGCCCTTGGTGTGAGCCCCCCCCCCCCCACCTGGGGGGGAGGGGTCCCAGGGTGTAGCCCCCCCCACCTTTCCCTATCTTGGTGCTGGGTGCAGGGAGTCTGAGGGCACCCAGTAAGCAGGAGTTTTATTTTCTGGGTGCTTCTGCAGAAGCAGAGCTGGGTGCTTGAATAATGCTCTTTGACTCTGCAGATTCATGGTATGCTAGTTCTGGGGCTGTGCCCCCAGTGCTGTCAGGGGGCTCAGGGGAAGGTGATGGTGGTGAGCGGGGGCTGTGGGGTGAGAGATGCTGGGATGGAGCTTCATTTCTTTTGCTATGTGTTTTTTTTCTCCTGTTGCAGGTGTAGCAAGGCCCTTTGCAGCCGGGGTCAGCCCCGCGGGAGCAAACCCGGGTGGCTCCTGCAGCGGTGGGGGCCAGGGGGCTGGGCTGGGGGGGCTGCTGGGGACCCCTTGCCCATGTGCAGGCAGTTTGTGGAGCTGCATTGCTGGGGGGATCCCGGTAGCTGTGCTGGGGGGGCTGCCTGTGGCTTGAGGGGAGCCCTTCTCCTCCAGGCAGCAGGTGATGCCCTGGGGATGGGGCTGTGCCCTGGGCAGCCTCAGTGCTGCCCTGGGGGTCCTGATGTGCCCCCCCATTGCTGCTCAGGGGGCGCCTGGCTCCCTCCCAGGGGTGCGGGGGTCCTGGATGGGCCCCCCCCAGCCCAGTGTGTCTCAGCCTTGAAGATGTGTGTCCCTGGCTCCGCTGGAGGATGGAACGAGGGGTGAGATGGGGTGAGGTTGGTCTGTGCTGCTGGGGGACTCCTGCCCCCCCCGGGGTGCTGAGGGAAGGTTCCATGGGTTCTCCTGGTCCTGGCTGGGGGCTCTGCCATAGAGGGCCTTGCCTCCCCCTGGGGTAGGTGCTGGGGCGTGCTGCTCTGGGGGTACTTCCCCCCCCAGGACCTGGTGCAGCTCCTGCAGCTGAGAAGCAGATGCCGGAATGGAGCTGGGCTCTGCAGCGTGGGGAGACCCAGGTAGGGACCCTCAGGGCCTCTTTGGGAGTGGTGTGGGGGCTTCCCTCTTGGGGTGGCTGGGTGCTGCTCCCTGGGTCCCCCCAAGCCCCCCGGCTCCTGGCTGAAGCCCCCCCTCCAACCCTGGGTTGTGCTGGCTGGGCAGGGGCTGCCCTTGGTGCAAGCCCCCCTGCCTAGGGGTTTGCCGGGGGTAGCCCCCACCTTCCCCCCCATCCCAGTGCTGGGTGCAGGGAGTTTGAGGGCACCCAGTGAGCAGGAGTTTTATTTTCTGGGTGCTTCTGCAGAAGCAGAGCTGGGTGCTTGAATAATGTTCTCTGTCTCTGCGGGTCCGTGGCGTGCCCGCCCTGGGGCTGTGCCCCCCCAGCGCCGTTGGGGGGCTCAGGGGAAGGTGATGGTGGTAAGCGGGGTGAGCTCCAGCGCTGGCTCCACGGCAGCAGGTGGCCTGTGCTCGGGGCTGGTGCTGGGCTGGCGGCTGCCACGGTGGCCGTACTGGAACTTGATGCGCAGCTCCCCGATGTGGGACTGTGGGAGGATGTTGGGGATCCACTCGATGATGAAGGGGGTGGGCTCCTTCTGGGTGGGGGAGGTGTTTCCTGGGGGAGAGAGGGAGAGAGTGGGCCCAGGCTCCCTCATCCATCCCTTTGAGCACCTGGGTCTGCTTCTGTGCCCCCACCCCCAAGTCCTGGGCCCCCCTTTGGTGCCAGGCTCAGCTGTGTGGGTAGGGGTCAAGTTACAGGGGCCCCCTCAAGGCTGGGATTTGGGGGGGGGGGGGCTGTACAATTATGTGTTTAATTGTGCATTTGTAGTTTTTTGCAGGTGTGTGGAAGAGCAGTTAAAGAGGAGGGAGCCCTAGCTGGTGAGATTTATTTTGCCTTTTTCTTCTGGGCGGAGACTGGAGAAGGGGGCAGAAACTCTCTAATGTATTGGGATTTTTTTTTTTTTTGGGGTGTGAGGGTGGGCACCAACATGGAGCTGTGGCTGTGTGTGAGGGGGGGCCCAAGGGGGTGGGACCCTCCCCTGGGGGGAGAGGGCCCCCCTGTGGGTACAGGGGGGTCAGGGGGGGCCCCTTTGGGTTTCAGGGCCCAGTATGACTGGGGGCCCCTGTGTGTGGGTAGGAACAAGGGGGAGTTCTTGTTAGTAGCAGGCCCCTTGATGCTGGGATCTGGCCTCCCAGACTGGGGGGGCTCTTCTTGCCAGGACCCCCCCAGTCCCAGGCAGAGGGGAACAACACAGCACTGCTGGGAGAGAAGGGGGAGTCAGGGGGCATCCCTGGCCACCCCATGCTCTGCAGCTCATACAGGGGTCTTGCTCCAGGCTTCGGGCAGGGGTCTTGGGCTGTTGCTTCCATACTTGGGGGAGAGTCTTCTCAGGGAGGGTGAGCTCTCCTGGCTGCCCCCCCAAGACCAGCCTGGCCCCTGGAGCTTCTTGGCAGAGGCTGGGGGTGCCATTCACCCCAGGTGGGCCAGGAGCCGGGCTTGCCCCACTTACCCACTTTGAGGAAGGTCTTGAGCTCCAGGGGCCGGATGGCCGGCTGCTTCTCCAGGTGCCCGTAGGCCTTGGCGATGCTCTCCACCTCCACCTTGGGGCACCTGAAGAGCTCATAGGTCCCATCCCGGTTCTGGATGAAGCTGTGTGTGACCTCCAGCGGCAGCTGCTGGCAAGTATGGGAGCACCCGGGTGAGGGGCTGGGTTAAGGGGCTGGGGGGCTGCCTCCCCCCCTTACCTCAGACGTATGGAAGATCTGCTTGACCTGCAGGACACTGGTGATGTGCCACGTGTACTTGGCGAAGGTGCCCAGGGGAAGGGCGTCCTTGCAGACAAAAGCTGCAGGGAGGGAAAGGGCAGGGGATAAGGTTCACTCTCTGCTTTTTCTTCCTTTTCTTCTCCCCTTTTCTCTTTAGCCTCAGCTCTCCCTCCAGCTTGTGGCTATCTGCCTTGCCTTGGAAGCAGCCCCAGCTCTTGTGTACTCGGCTTTGTCCTTGCCCGTGGGCTCTTCTCCAGGATTCTGTTAATCCAGAGCTGCCGATAAAGTGAATCTCAGCTGGCACTGGGCTGGAGAGAGGTGCTTTGTCTCTGTGCTGATGTTCAGCAAGGGGTAGAGGGGGCACAAATGGAGCTAGTGCTCCCCAGGCCTTGCTGCAGCACGGGCAGCAACTTGTGCTCCTGCAGCACTGGCATGATGCATTTAACTTTGCAGAGCTCTGAGTGTGTGCTTAAGCCTGGCTTTATGCTCCACGCTAGCATAAGAGAGAGTGTGTAAAGCAGCAAGGATGCTTCCAGCAGCGAGGGCTGTGAGCTTCCCCTTGGCTCAGAGGCAGTGCTTGGTCAGAGCTGGCTGGGGGTGATGGAGAATAAAGTCTCAGCTTTGAGTCTGGCTGGGGCTGGGTTTATTCCTGCAGCCCAGGCTTGTGCTGCTCTTGTGCTCTGCTAAATTCTGAGAGCTGCTGCCCACAGTCATGCACCAAGCCTGCAGACAGGCTGGGCTTAAGCGGGAGCTGACAGCAACCCCCTGCATAGCAGAGGCTGCATGTCCCATGTAGCTTGTGTGGCTCACTCACACAGCTGCAGCACTTCCCACTTAGCTGCAGTGAGGGGAAAAGCTGCCAGAAACCAGGGAGGAGTGAGGAATCTTTTTCTTGTTGCTGCTGCTGGGTTTTTCCTCCAAAAGCAGCCTGCCTTAACCAGCATGCACAGGGTGTCCCAGGTCTGAGTCTGTGCATATCTTACCTGTAGTGGAGTTGGACAGCTGCTTCTTTGTGCTCCCGCTGGAGATCCTCTGCTGCAGCGCGTCAAAGAAAGCCTGAGGGATGTGGAACACCAGTGGCTCGGGCTTGCCTGTGTGGGCATGAACATGAAGACATGGGGCGAGGGCAAGGGAGAGGCAGCACGGTGTGGGGGCTTGGGGGGAAGGGGGTGCTGGGGGTTGTGCTGCTCAAGCACACCCCCATCTTGCTCCAGTTGTGATTATCTCTGTGACTGGAGACTCTAGCAGCTGGCTGGAAGAGCACTGCCAGTGTTTGACCACCTTCACAGTAAAATATTTTCTTGTATTCAGTTTGGTGCTTCATTTTGTGGCCTTTGCCTCTTGTCCTGTCTGTGGGCGCTGCTGAGCAGAGCCTGGGCCTGCTGGCTTTACTCCCTCCCACCTGACAGAGCAAAACAGCAACTTGTCTTGTGAGGGGCAGGGACTTGGACTTGATAATCCTTGTAGGTCCCTTCCAACTTGAGATATTCGGTGATTTTTCTCAAGCAGTGACTCCCCCTCAAGCTGTCTGTGCTGCAGGTGACAGCCCTGGCTCTCTCTGCTAGAGCCTCTGGTCCCTCCGTCACCGCTGCGGCCCTGCGCTGGACTGGTTCCAGCGTGTCCCTGTCTGCCTCATCCTGGGGAGTGCAGCAGGTGGCTGTACCCCTTGAGGCTTTCGGTCACTCTGTTTGCTAAGCTGGGGTGATGCTGCTGAAGGGGGCCCAGCAGTGACAACATAACTGTCCTTAGGAACCACAGAATTACTTAGGTTGGAAGAGACCCTTAGGATGATTGTGCCCAACCACGCACAGAGCACAGCAGAGTGTGGCTCTGAGCCATCACTGCTGGCAGCTTGCTTCCTGCACTTAATGACACCTTGTAGGAACAGCTGCTGGATAGCAGGACACGTGCATTTGTCTTATGTGACAAACTTCAGAGTGCTCTTATGTTGCTTGGAAACAGCTGTTCCCCTTCAGGCATTTTTTTGGGTCCTTCTCTTTAGGTGAGCCCAGCTGCTCTGCAGTACCTGCCAGCCAGGCACAGCTCTCCCACCAGCCACAAGACTTATAAAGTATGTTCCAGTAAGGATTTTTACAGACATAACACAAGCCACCACCTCCATCTACAGGATGGGCCAGGGATGTGCCCTGCTGCCTGCACAAGTCCCATCCGTCTCTCTCGCTGGGGAAGCGGAGTGGTGCAGGTGACGGTAGCCCCCCACCAGGTATTACAGTCACGAGCCATTGCCGTACGTGCACAGGGAGCATCTCAGCCCTGCACTGAGCAGAGCCCCACCTTCGGGGCATGTGTGGGGGACAAGGAGGACAGCAGAGCGCTCCGGGAAGCCACAGGAAGAAAAGTAGATTACCAGCATTTCTGAGACCTAATGCCACGTGAGGCGTCTCAGCCGACTTCACCTCTTCTGTGTGGCCCCAGGTAGTTCGAATTCAAGCATCAATAACCCCGTAGGGAATTGCTCCCTTCCCCAGCATAAACACCAGCACCAGGCTGCTGCTGAGCATTAAGTCCCTCTTCAGGGAATGAATCAAAGCCGAAAGAAACTTCCCAGAGCGAAATAACATTTGCTCCACTTGCCTCCCTTGGGGCTAACAATTATTTAATGCTGCCAAGAGCTTAAAGACAGAGGTAGTGCAGAGAGTGGAGTCATGCCCAAAGACTCTCCTGAGGCGGTCCCCAAAGCCTTACCCTCAAACTGGTAATGCATGGTTTGGTGGATGTGTTCGGTGACGCTGGCCAGCCAGTCCTGGAAGGAGAGGGTCACCACTGTGTAACAAACACTACACATCAAGGTTATCCCACCAGATCTCCAGCCGACCCGGGCTTTATACCCCCAGCAGTAGGCGTGTCATGTTATAAGGGGCGGAGACAAGGGAGGGTCGACCCTTAACTCTTTCCGTACAGCACGTGATCTTCCGGTCGCCAGCCCTTATCTTTACTACAACCTGCGACTCATCCAGTAGCTGGTTACAGCCTACAAGAGAAAGGGAGGGGAAATCAGAATCCGCATCGGCACACAAGTGAAGTGCCAAGCCAGACGGACAAGAGAAATAACCAAGACCAAGCCACACTGGCTGCCCCACAGGCACAGCTCCTCTCCGGCCAGCTCCAGTCCAGTATTCCCCATTTTACCTGCACCAGTTTCCCCAGCAGTGCAGACACCACTACCTTAAACAGAGCTCAGAAAGGCACCAGGACAACAAACAAAACTACCTTTCCATCTAGTCGATGGATTAGACGCTGCTGCCTTGGGCACCAGGGCTTGGAAATGCAGGACTGCTTTAACAGCAGCAATCTGCTTTTAAAATCCCCTCGCCTGCTCTCAGCAAGAGCTGCAGCCTCCGCACCACGGTACAATTATGGCGCCTCACCGGGGAGCAGCTTTCACAGCACCCATCCCCAGGAGCGGGACCCGCCGAGCACCGACGCTCCCTGGGGTGCGCGTGAGCGGCTGTGGGAACCAAACTATCTCGGGGGAAAGGGGAAACAGAAGAGATTTGTACCACTTTCTAGGCCAAAACTAAAGCTAAGAGGAACAAAAGCACTAAACCAAGGCTCCGACCCAGGCCCAGACCATAACCAGCATGGAGAGCGGCTTTCTCTAAAGGGCTCTGAGTTGCTGGGAAGACACACAGGTTTTCACGGCATTGGACTGACCCTTCCCTCTCTGAACATCATATATAAACATATATAAACACATTTAAACACACAGTCAGCTGCTCAGAGACAACAGTTATTACATTTGTGCCCACAGCAATCTCCCTGAGGCAGCCATGAGTTCCCATCTCCATCACAGCTGGCAGGCTCCCCGCACCGGACAGTGCTTCTGAGCAAGGATTTGCCACTGGAAACCACAGCTACTCTGGCCACAAGTCCCCCCCAGCAGCTCTGGACATTAAGAGATGCTGCAAACACCGGCAGTGGCAAAAAAAGCAAGGGAGACAAGCTCACAACTTTGCCTGACCCAATTCGCCTATCCATTTTATCCAGGAGGGCACTTAATGGCATTAGCAGATATTTAATAACGCCTGCCCGCTCACGGCAACGCTGGCCCCAGCACAAGTCAACTTCTTTAAGCTTGCCACACCAAGAAATCCACCAAAGCCACCCTGGGAGGTTGCCAACATTGTCCTTCTCTAACAACCACGCTTACAGCTAGCCAGAGCTACGCCAGCACCCTGAGCTACGCAAGACGCACACAGCTGCCAGCAACACCGAGGTGCCCGCGACTCATTTTTGCCTCCTAGAGCAAGCGACGGACAGAGAGGGCTCGGCCGTCCCCTCCACAGGGGTTACGGCAGCGCAAACCGAATGGCTGAGGGCATCCACCCAGTCCCCGAGTGCTCCTGACCGCCGGCGAGAGGCGTGGCCAAGGCTCACCTTGTCTTTTCAGCGAGGAGGCGACAGCCGGCTTCTTCAGGCTGCTTCTCCTGGCGTTGCCGTGAGCTGGGTCTTGAGCCAGGAGAGGGCTGGTCACCTGCGCCCCTGAGGGATCGTTTAAAAGAGCGTCAGCGCACAAGTCCCGGGGGTCCGCTGGCACCCCACGCGGGCATCTCTTGCACGGCAGGGTGGGTGGGACGGAGAAATTGCCTCTCTCCTTAGAGTGGGCTCTCACCACAGCTCTTGCCACCTTACCACCACTAATGATCATTAAAAGACCCGCCTGGACTCAGGGCGGGAGCATCCCAGCGCCCAGGGCCTCTCTGAAAGCTTCCACTGGCACCGGACACAGCATGTGGCCAGCTATGAGTCCAGCAGATCACGGCAGGGCTGTCGCTCTCGAGGTCATGACAGCCGGGCAACAGCTTTCAGCTTCGGACCACATCCACCCCGTCCCACAGAGCCTCCAGCAGACACTCACCAGCCATTACATCCTTTTTCCTCTTCTTGGGCTTGGCAGCAGCCGCCTCCCCAGCCTGCACCGTGGATTCGGGGCCACAGACCAACTGCGGGACCACAATCCCTTTCAGCCCTAGGAGAAACAAGACTCCGCCCTTAAGAGCATCTCAACCACGTGCAGCAGTACTGTGGGGATGTGGGGGTCTCACGTCCCCCTCCCCACACCGGCACTTGGCCCCCTGAGATCTCCCAGCACACCTCAAACAGCCTCAGAGAAACCCCAAAGTCCTCCCGGCCCTACAGACATGCTTCTTGGGGGGGAACATGGAGGCGAGTGGTGATTTGAATTCACTCCCATTGCTCAGGTCGCTATCCTCGGGGCACATTTTCACTTTTGGGTGCTTCAAGACAGGGTGGGATCATCTGGGCCTGCCTATCGGGGTGCACAACCCCCCAGGGGACTGAACCCCAGAGGCTGCTGACGTGGGAGGGGGGTTCACAAGGAGCTGGGCTTCTCCCAGCACTGCTCTGGCTCAAAGGGAAGAGGAACCCGACTCGCCCCAAGCACCCATCACAGCAAAGCCCGGCAGGATCTGCCCCCCTCCCAGCTCCCAGGGGAGTGCAGGGAGCAGCCCGCTCTGCTCCCACACGCTGGGAGCCAGGAGCAAGCTGCAGCCCAGAGGGGATCGCTCCCCACAAAACTCTGCCTGTAGAAGGAGGGGGGAGGAAATGAAGCTCCAGCTAATGAAGCGCTGAGAGGGAGCAGACATGAGGGCAGCTCTCGCCTGGCAGCACAGGAAAAGTGAGGCAGCTGCCAGAGCGGGAGGTATCAGCCCGACAGGGCCCCCTGAAATCCTCTGTGCGTTGTCCTCCCCCACCTACCACTGGAGTCGTAGGCGAGGAAGTCGGCGAACTCCTGCGCCAGGCTCTCGTCGCTGGCGAAGGCGCAGATGCAGGCGAAGAAGTGAATGCAGCGCGGTGGCGGTGCCTCCTCCTCGGCCGGGCCGCCCTTGCTGGGCTTCAGCGCCTGGCAGGAGCAGGAGAACCTGTGGTCCGCCAGCGTCTTCGCGCTCATCTTCTGGGCAAAGGAGGCGTGCAGGTAGCCGAGGCTGTGCTTCTGGCTGGCCTTGCACTTCACCACCAGGATGTTCTTGGTGATCCGCTGCACCAGCGGCCCCGTTGGCTCGGTCGCCAGCTGCCATATGGTTTGTTTGGTTTCGGGCGAAGCCTGCATGGAGTTGAGCACCGAGCTTTTCAGGGTGAGTGGGGTGGCCTCGGTCTGGCAGTTCAGGGCCAGTTTGATGTGCTGGCACTGGTTCTCCACCACGCCTTGCGTGGCCACTTTCAGACATGATGGCACGTAGCAGCGGCCAGAGCTGAGCTGTGTGATGATGGTCCCGTCCACTGTCTGGATGGCCGTCTCCGAGACCCCCAGCTCCACAAAGCACCGGTAATCCGGTCCCCGGTCCCTCTGCCGCACTGAATAAACCTGTAAGTCGGAGCCGGTGATGATCTTGACGGCGTCGATGCTGGGCTACTTGCGCGTGCCATAGCGGAAGACGGTCCCGCAGTTCTTGTTCTTGCAGCTTAGGCCTCGGGTGCCGTTGTAAGTGCCGCAGCGGGGACATTTCCGGATGCCCCGGAGCGTGGCCTTCCCCAGGTCGGACAGGAAGGAGGGGACTTTGGTCCTCAGCGATGCTGGCTCCATCCTCCAGGGAACCTGGAAGGGCAGAGATTGGAGAGGTGAGTTAATACAGCCTGGGGAGGTGGACGGGACGAGAGGGACAGTGGGGACGCAGCACTCTGCTAGTGACACCTACAGGTCCCTCTGCAGGAGGCGGTGGCCGTCCTCAGTCCCCAGCAGCGGCAGAGATGGAGAGGAGACACAGAGAGAGGGGGGAGCAACCAGCTGCCTGGTCCCGGCAGGACAGGCAAGGGTCCCTGCTGGTCACTGTGCCACCCTGCTGCAGTCCCACACTGGCTACTTCAGGTCTTTCCTCGCAACCGAGGCCTGAAGTGACACCCGGGTGTGACACGACACACCACGGCAGTGTGCACGACACACCATGGCAGCGTCCCTCTCATCAAAGTGCCACCCGACTCTGACACCTCCACCCCAGCGCCCACCCCCTGCTATTTCCCAGGCTCAGCCGCGTGGGAGAAAAATGAGGCTAAAAAGAGAGTTTTTGGCATGTGTGTGCCTGTGGCCCAAGCCACGGGGTCATCCCTGTGGGGTAAATAAAATTAAATAAAGGATGTGGGATGTAAATAAAGCTGGGCAGCTTGCCCAGCACTGCAGGGGGATGCACAGAGCCCCTGTGTGCTTGCTGAGCACAGCACAGCTGCTCGAGAGACACTGAAGTGGAAATCACCATCCAAGGCAGCAACGATGGGACAGAAAACCATGCGTGGACAGGACAGAAATGGGGCAATTCCCCCCCGGATCCACCCGGGTCAGGGTTTTGTACCAGGTTGGCAGACAAGGAGCAGGAGTGCCTGCCGGTGAGCCACCCCGGTGCTGGGAGGAGCCGCTGGCCCTGCAATCATGGAATCACAGGATCGGTTGGGTTGGGGAAGACTTTTAAGATCATGGAGTCCAACCGTTAACCTGGCGCTGCCAAGGCGGCACTAAACCATGTCCCTAAGCACCACCTCTACCCGTCTTTTAAATACCTCCAGGGATGGGGACTCCACCACTTCCCTGGGCAGCCTGTGCCAGGGCCTGACAGCCCTTTCGGGAAGAAGTTTTCCCTAATATCCAACCCAAACCTCCCCTGGCGCAGCTTGAGGCCGTTCCCTCTCGTCCCATCGCTTGTTCCTGGGGAGAAGAGACCGACCCCCACCTCGCTACAGCCTCCTTTCAGGCAGTTGTACAGAGCAATAAGGTCTCCCCTCAGCCTCCTCTTCTCCAGGCTAAACAACCCCAGCTCCCTCAGCCACTCCTCCCCAGCCTCGGGCTCCAGACCCTTCACCAGCTTCGTTGCCCTTCTCTGGACACGCTCCAGCACCTCCATGTCCTTCTTGTAGTGAGGGGCCCAAAACACGTCACTGCCGTGGCGTCGCCGTGACGTCGCACCCCACCGCCCCGCCGTGCCCCCTCCCTGATGTCACTTCCTGTCCCGCGGGCGCGGGGTTCCCCCCTCCCCCCCGCCGCCTCCTCCCTCCTTACCTGAGCGGCGGCGCGCGCCCCTCGTTCCTGCCCCGGACCGCCGCGAGGGCGCTTAACGACCCGCCTCCGCCATGGCGTCGACCCGCTCGCTCCCGTTGGTTCGCCGAGGCCACGTGGGGCGCAGCAGGGGCCGCTGGGAGGCGTAGTCCGCGGAGGCGCCGCGCCGCGCATGCGCGCGGCGTCGCCTCCGCGGACTACACCTCCCAGCAGCCCCCGCGGCGGCTTTGCAGCAAAAATCGACCCTTTTCGGCCTTTTTTTCCTCCCCAAATTCCCCGAGCAGCCGCTCCCCTCGTCTCGGGTAGGGCGAAAACCGACGCGGGGACACGAAATAAGAAAAGAGAGCACACAACGAGCTTCGGTTTGGGTGTTTCCCCCGCCTTTTTTTTGGTTTTTTTTTTTTTTTTTGCCTTTTTTCTGAAGGCTGGTCAAGAGGTAGGACAGAAAAAGTCGTTTTTGGCTTCTGAAGGTTTGCAGAGCTCACGTCGCCTTCTGCTTCCTGGGTGAAACAGCACTCACAGCACGACCCGGGATATTGGGGGAAGTTTTATACAATTATTTAAAACCGAGAGAGGATGAACTTCATATTCCAAGAGTCTATTTGACATCCACGTGCAAAACAAAAAAAAAAGAATAAAAATGAACTCCTGTCAAAGGACTCGGCGCCCTACCTTTAAATAAGGAAACGTACAACGGTGGCTAAGGGTTGTGCAAAATATTAATTTGCTGAGATATTTTACATAATCGGTACACGTAAATGTAGAAATTGGTAAAAAACCCAAAAAAAACAAACAAAACAAAACAAAAAAAACCACCACACCAAACCAAAACAACAACCTGGCTGGTTCATAGGAATTTGTCACATTTTAGTAACAGGATTTTCGCCATGCCAGGATGGAAATCCTCGCTCACGAGGGGAGCCGAGCGCCGTCCCACCGAGCGTCCCCCTTCTCCCCATCGTAAGGCAAAGACGACCCTGAAAAACACGCTGAGATACAAAAAAACCGATGTAAACTAATAATTTATCGTTGAAAAAACCCGGTGTAACAAAAGCGGAGAGACAGAGGCTTTATACAAGAGGCTCTTTTAAAACAGACGGTGCAAAGGCTGAAGATGTGGTGGCTTCAGGATTCACACACTTTTGGCTTTTTTTTTTTTTTTACAATGGTTTATAATACATTTTAAATTGTTCGGAATGCAAACTAGAACGACACGCTACTTCCAAGGAAAGGAAAGAAAAACAAAAAGGTTGACGTTTGTGCAATTTGCTGCCCCAATTTTCAGCGGCAGTAATCCCTGCATTTGCTGTGTTTCAAAAACATGGATCTTAAGAAACACATAAAGGAGGAAAAAGAAGGCAAAAGTCGGCAGACATCCAGCATCTCGTTTTGTGTGATTTTTGTTTTGTTTTTTTAAACAACGCGGATGACAATTTCATGATTAAAAATGCTTTTTTTTTTTGTGTTTTCTCTCTCTCTCTCTGTCTCTCTCTCTCTCTCTCTCTTAAATAAATACATCGTATCCGACGCCCGGTCTGACAAATCCCGGCGGTCGACAGAGGCTTGGCGCCGCTCCCGCCGTGTTCAGAGTCCTCTCCTCCTCAGGGCATTTCGAAGCCTGCCACGCGGTATCCCGTTTGGTTGGTTATCACGCTCCCGTTCTGCCCCTGCGGTGGCTGCACCCCGTAGTTGGCACCCATCCACGCCGCCGAAGACTGCGTCTGGCTGTCGGGGAAGGGCAGGGGGGAAACTTCGTTAGGCAAAGGTGTTGGTAACGAGGGAGAACTTAACGGGGGTGCCCGAGCAGGGCCTTCCTGGATCCGTACGCACATTCCTCATCCCAAGCAGCGAAGGACCAGAACGTCTCGGCAGCTTTCACACTGCTACCGACTTGGATTGTCACCTCCCGCGGGGGGAAAACCGGCACAAAACCCCCCAAATACTCACTTAAAGCCCTGCTGATTCCATGCTTGCCCGTACATCCCGTAGGTGGGGACCTGCCAGCCGTTGGGCACGTACTGACCAATTTGGGCATTGCCGTACCACTGGCCCCACTGGCCGTATGCCGGCGGGTAGCCGATCTGGTTCTGCAAGGGGAAAACACCCGGGTGTTAAGCGGCACCCAAGAAAGTGGTGATTTCCATCAACTCATGAGACACCTCCCACCTGCCCAGGCCATCTCCGACGGGGGCTGACGAGTCTGCTTGCTAAAATGATGCTGAAACGGCCACGCAGACATGCAGCCGGGCACCCCTTTGGAGTTAGCGAGTGTTTAATTAGTAGAGCGCCCCGTCACCCCCCCCCCAATCAACCACGCCGCCACCGTCTCAAATATCGACGGAGATGCAGGGAACGGGAGCAGCCAGCTTCATGCCGGGGAAGACGTGCTGTGGGCTGGGCAGTATTTTGTGAGCTTTTTCCAGGATTTTACAGCGCACATTTTTCCTAACGAGAGTCCGCACGTTCCGAGGGATTTAAAATCTTTTGATTGTACTTCAGAGAAATACGCTCTGATGAAATAAGCTGTAACAGAGGTGATGTGTGCTACACCGAGTCTAACCGGCATGCACACAGACTTGAGGGCCACTTAACGGGTTTCTAGCAAAGACTAATGAGCAAAGCCATTGTCTGTAGCAGAGGAGAAGCTCTGACCTGCTGGACTGGGCTGACCATGTCTGGCGTCTCCTTGCCCCAGTAGCACTTCACTACGTGTCCCTCGATAGTTGTTCCATTGACGGAAACAATTGCGTGTGCGGCACTCTCGTGAGAGTTAAACCTGTCAAAACACAAGTCATCCCAATATAAACAACTTGCTCAGGGAGTAACAGCCAGAAGTAACCCCCAGAGCATCCCCACCAGCTCAGCGCAGATTTGGGCTCTGTTAGAACACCAGCCTGACCACAGAAACTTTCTCCTGTCACCCCCACAGCAGACGGCAGGGACCGCCAGGCCACGCTCACTTTTCCTGTCTCGGTGTCGTAACTCTCCCTAAACACATCAAAATTCAGCAGCAAGGAGAGCAAGTCAATTTACAATTATTTGTTGTTATCTGGAGCCTCGTCAACAAAGAGATGCTGGAAACAACCCCGAAACTTGACTGCCTGCCTCAGTAACTCTGCTGTGAAATTACACAAGGGCAACAGACAGAGGTCTCTTACGACGAAGGGCACGGCACCAGTTTAGACTGGGTTGAGGGGTTTTTCCAATGTGTGCCAAGAGCGCTACAAGCCGTACATCAGGCTGCAGTCAGGGAGGGCTGCTGTAAAGCACACGCCCACCCATGCTCCGCTGACACCAAAAGCATGTGAACCCATAAGTCTTATTAAATTCATCAACACGCAAACTGCAGGCCAGCCTACCGTACAAAGGAGTAGCCTTTATCTGGGAAGACTCGGATTTCCATTATCTGCCCAAAGGGAGAAAAGGTCTGGCGCATTAGCTGTTCTGAAGCAGGAAGAAAGAGAGCATCAAAATGAGGCAACTGCTGCGTTATTCAGGGTCATTCAACGCGACGGTAGTTTGAAGCCACGGTACCTGTCAGTCCCGAAGTAACGCCTCCGCAGTACACGGTGCAGTTGCTCGGGCTGGACTGATTGACCACATCGTCGTAAGACAGTTGTTTGGTGTTTGCTTAAAGAGATTTTACAGAGCTTTTCAGTGGCTCAGACACACGTTAGGCAGAAATTCTAATCCCGACTGGCGTGAGATGTCGAGCACAAACTGCAGACTCCTAACGAGTAGGTGTGATACACCTAATTTAAAATCTCTCCAATGGAAATGCTCTCTTTGACACGGCCCTGCTTTGTATCGCAACGGAAAGCCCTAAAAGCAAGGGAGCAAAGTTAAAAAGCCAGAGCCATCCTGGCTGTCTAGAGAGAATGCAGGTTTCCAACCCGAGTGTGCAGAAGCCAAGGGAATCCCCCCCGTAGTGGTAATACAGTCGCTGTAGCTAATGAAGCTGCTTTATTCAGGAGGTTTGAAACTGTTCGAGAGAGCCTTTGCTTTTAGTACCCGCTCTCCCTCCTCCCACAATCTCCAAGGCTTGCAGCTTGCCCTTTTCTCTTCCTCCTTAGGGGTGCGGCAGGAGGTTTGCAAAGATGCAAAGAACTGAGAACCTACAATCGTATGTACTCTTTGGAGCCGGAGGTTTTCTCGTCGCCCAGTTTGTTCTGATTTGCCTTCCACCGAGCCACTGACCACCCATCTGCTGAATCGCATTCTCTGCATCCTGTACACGAGAGAGGGCGAGAAGGAAAAGCCACCATCGGCAACTCTTCCTTTCGCGATAGAGCCAAACGAATGACATCACCGTGCCATAGAGCCAAACGAATGACATCACCGCGCAGCCACCCTCTCTGACACTTGCGACGTGCCAAAAGAAATCCTACTTCAAAAGAAGTGGTTTTAGGCAGGACGAGGGACACCATTAGGCCTCACTGAGTGCATCTAAGACCCTCTCGATATACACCAAACATATTGTCACTCTCTGTCATGTCTGTACGTCCCTCACTTGGATGTCGCTCGCCACGTGCTTTAGAAAGGCTCAAGCAATAGTAGAGCGTCTCAAAAAAGAAGTCATTACCCCACTCTACTCAGCGCTTGCCAGGCCACACCTGGAATACTGTGTACAGTTCTGGTCCCCGCTATACAAAAAAGATGTGGACAGGCTGGAGGGGTCCAGAGAAGGGCCACCAAGGTGATCGAGGGTCTGGGAAGCCTGCTGTATGAGGATAGGCTGAGAGAGCTGGGCTTGTTCGGCCTTGAGAAAAGGAGGCTTAGAGGTGATCTCATCACCATGTACCAGTACTTAAAGGGGAGCTACAAAGAAGATGGAGACTCCCTTTTTCCAAGGAGTGATGTGGCGAGGACAAGGTGTAACGGGTACAAGTTACTCCCGGGGAGATTCTGGTTGGACATGAGAGGGAAATTTTCCACACTGAGAACAGTCAATAATTGGAATAATCTCCCCAGGGAAGTGGTTCACTCCGCTATGCTGAACACGTGTAAGACTCAGCTGGACACGGTGCTGGGCCATCTCGTCTAGACTGCAAATTCTTGCCTAGGAAGGTTGGACCAGGTGATCCTTGAGGTCCCCTCCAACCTGGTATTCTGTGATTCTATGAAAAAATAGAGAAACGCTTCCCCCTCGACAGGCAGGGAAACCGAAGCCGGATGGAGATCGGGACCGACAGTACTCCTTCCTTGTAGTGGCCGTTGAAAATCATTGTCCACTTTTCAGGGGCACTCGAGATTGTGCCGCAGCTTACCCATTTATTGAAGAAGGAAACGAAGCCGTATCCTTTAGATTTTCCTGTTGCCATGTCCTTAACCACTCGTGCGTCTCTAAAAAGCAGAAATGAGAGCCAGTTAAGCGCCTTCGAAAGACGACCTTCCTAAAATGACAACTTGAGTCACACCTACAGCTTATTTTCATGTTTCACCTTTACTAACGTCAACTGTTTATTGCACCAGCAACACAGTCAAAGCAAAAGGCTTCTTTTCTAAACAGAACTTTACTAATGCTTTGCCAGGTAGTAGCGAAATTAAACTTAATCATGTAAACATGCAAATCAATAGCTTCTCTAACAAACGTATGTACTTTACGACAGTTGGCTCCTGCTTCAAAATGCTTTTACAGACTGTTAAGACACAAAGCATGGTCAAAGCAGCTATTCAAAAGAATCACTTAAGGCATGTAGCTGACTAACATTAGCTGAATGGCTCTCTTTAACCATGCAATTTTTAATCTCGCTATTTGCCAACACATTCTACCTACTCATTCAAAATATCAAATAGAAAAAATGAAAAAAGATAGGAATTAAAAGGCATACGTCGCCTGTTAACTGAATTCTTTAATTTTCTCGGGTCAATTCGTTACCCCCTTTTTGGACTGTGGGCAGCTGTAAATTTTGAGAGATTGACATTTTCAGAAATTATTGAAGAAAATAAAACACCAAAACATTCATGTCTTAAACTACATGTTACACATCATTTAAACTGCATTTGTACAACAGCAATCATACAGGACTGATTGGAAACTACAAGATATAAAAAAGAAAAAAAAAAATGTATAAAAGTAAATAAGAAAACTACAACGTTTGTCCACTGTGAACTGTAGCTTGTAGTTAGCCATGGCAATTCTGTCCATTCTTCAGAGACACTCTGCAAAATAACCAGAGCCCTATTATTTGAGATTGAGTTAAAAAGAGAACCCAGCTACAAGAGCTAAACCCCACTCGTGGAATGCCATTCTACAGCGTTTCTCAGGCAATTTGTGTACAAGTTAGCCGAGGGTCGAGATGCTCTCGCGTACAGGCCACCCTCTCCTCCCCTCCTTTGCCCCACACATACAGGCATTAAAAGAACAGAAACAACAACATAAAACCAGTCAGAAAAGTCATGCAATGTAACTTACGGCTGTGTAAAATAATAGGGTTCAGAGAAACTAGCATTAACATGTGCACAACATTTAGCATTCCAAGACTGGTGAGAAAAGTCACAATGAAGAGCAGGTTCATTACACCAGTTTTTTTAAGCCTTACAGTAACTGCAAATGCTGCATCGTAAGCCTAATACTGGCAAACGTTAGCCCACAGCGCTGACACTGTCGCCGAAGGCCCGAGGAAAATACCTCTCCCAAAGCTACTGTAGAAATGTTATTTCTTTCCTCTTTGTGAGACCCCTCCCTTCCCTCTTTTTGCTTTCCCCCTTCCTGGGTTAGGTCAGAATTTGGGTCATATGTTACAAATTGCCTGAGAAGAGCCACTTTGGTAAGCTTAGATCGGTTTGCTCCGAAGAGCCTATAGAGGGAGGGGGGGAAAAACTCATCTCTACTTACCCTCAACTGAAAACTTTGAAAATAAAGACTTGAGAACAAGTGAAAACATGCGTACAGCAAGCATAAAAGGAAACCACAATGAAAGTGTGCTTTTACAGTGATTAAAAAATCCAGATGCAAACAATTACCAAAATTTCTTATGCGCTAATCATGCAGTAGTTCAACCTCAGTGTCATAAAAAAAAAAAAGCTCAGTTTAGCACCAATGAAGACAATGTTAAAAAAACCAAACAAACCAGGAAATATTCCATTAGCACCACATTTCCAGAAACTAGTCACTGATGAAGAGCAGGTAAAGTCAGGTAACTTCATTCGACTTAAGAGACAGTATCAATATTTTTCCAGGTTAAATTGAAACAAGTAGAAAATTTAGGTCCCTTTGGCTTTATTTAACCCCTCGGTTTTGGAACAAGAGTTCAAAAGAGTCACTATGGGGACAATTCTTAATCTACTACTTTTGTGGGAGGAAAAGAACTGAGTTTCATTTCGGAGAGTCAGTCTGAGCCGGGGCAAACCGCGAGTTTTCCATGTGTTAGCTCTACAGCTGTGCGCTGAGTACCCCAAAAGCAAGAGCACCGCTCCCCCTTCCCCATCACCACCACCATGCATCCAAAAAGCTCTTCTAGAAAAGATGGGACAACAGGCATGGCCCTGGAAATACAGACCACAGCCTGATGTTCACTTGGATTTTATACTCCCCCAGCTAACATTCAGACATTACTTTTTGCTTCAGGCTCAGGAGGGGTTTCGCTTTGGGGGTGGGGTGTCGTTTGTTAAAGGCGACTGTCCATTGAACTGCCACCTCGGAAACCCAGCGCTGCCTCAGCGAGGGGGACCTCTCTGTCACAGCTCCACTGCAGTCCCACCAACGCGGCCGTCTATTCCCACCTCCCTTTCGCACTCATTCCAGCAGTTCAGCTCTACTTTAGAGTCCCTCGTCCCTTCTGTCCAGACCACGTTTGGCCAGAGGGTAAATTGACTCTCCTTAGGAGTCCGACCCTCTGCGTTTCCTAGATGACAATTACAAAAGATGCAGTCAAGCGTGACAATTGTCTGCAGCAAGTCACATTCAGATCACATATTCTTTTTTTAAACCTTATCATAAAAGGAAATCAAGCTGGCATTAAAAGAGTAATACACTGGACTCTGAGGGGAAAAAAAACAAAACAAAACAAAAAACAAACTTACTTCAATTAAATGCTTCACTACACAACACTCCAAAGCACTCTATGTTCTCTTACATCACCATCAAGAAACTTCAATGTCCAGTACAGACAACACTACAAGGAAAATTAATGGTTTACATTTGGAGGATGGAATGAACGAACTGCTCCTTACTCTGCTACACCCTGAATACAGCAAGCTGGCAGGTGGAGACCTGTGAGCACCGTTCCCCGTTTGTAACACGTTTGCTTGTTACACCATCGCTCTGCACTGCTGGGATGAGTGCAACTCCTTGACCCGAGAGGTCCCATGGTTTTGGCCGAGCCCTTCAGGTCGAGGGCTTACGCCGACCCAGCGCCAAACGCTTTGAGGCTGCTCTAGCTGCAGCCTCTGGGTGCCCCAACGAGTCTTTTGCTAAAAAAAAAGGTTCATTTTGTGGGAAACGGGAATTTAACTGCAAAAAAACCCATTGGCTACTGGTGGCCGGCACACCACAGCTAACAAAAAAATCCAAAGCCTCACAAGACGTGAACATGCAAACGGACTCAGTCACAAACTGTACAGCGTGATGGCCATCTGATCGCTGAGAGGGCCAGTGAAATGCACACGCCAGGTTTAGGAGTCAATTTTTTCTAGCGTTGCTTTGCCAAACGAGGCAAAACCAAAGCAAGTTGGATGCAACTTTTCTAGGAAAGCAGAACAAACTACTATAAAGGAATCGGGTTACACATCCCCGCTTAATGCCTGACCGTTCAGACTCAAGTCGCTGTATGAACAGATAAATGTATATTCCTGCACTGCGACAACTCTCATTTTTTACTTACTGAAACATAAGGCTGCCTCCATTTAGGAGAGATAACTTTTAGTTTATTTGCCCTAGGAAATTACTTACGATATTCTTCCAAATGGCGCAAAGGCTGCTTTTATATCTTCAGTTGTAATTTCTGGACTGAGGTCTCCGACAAAGACATGGAAATGGTCTTTTTGGGAAAAAGAGAAAAAGGGATCTTAATGTTTGAGGACGGCCCCTGAACACGCATGCACAAACGCACAGAGAACAAAGCAATCTCACATAGCATGGCTTTCCAGCTGTTATTAAAAAACTACATGAAGACTAGAGTTTACTATGAAACAGAATTTACTGATGTTGGTAACAGATCTTTTGCTTGGCAGTGCTACAGAGTTAGTGACTTTAAGGATGCTACAGCGACATACAGCATTTACGTTTCATGTTTTACAAACTGCTTTTACAACCAGTCAGCGTTTACTGTACAAAGTCTTAAACTATTTACTTAACGTGCCAAGACTACACGAAAATCTTCCTCTCCGTATGCTAGCGTTAAGCTTCGACATGGCAGGAGATCACTAGCTAATCAAAATCTGATCAACTGACACGTCTAGCAGATTCAAGAAACGCAGGATAACACTCATTCTACAGCAGGACGTATTTTGAACCTAGCCACGACGTCTGGTTTAACACCACAGGTTGTGAAGAACAAATCAAAAAAATACCTTGCATTGCAACACTTTGATGTTAAAGCATTTGAGTTCTCAAAAGTTTTGGTTGCCCAGCCAATACACCATGTGAATCCATGTGAATTCAACGTGTGTGAATCCACGTGCAAGTGAACTAAGACTGAAGGCAACAGAATGGAAAGAGTAACCCCTTCAATTTATATCAGAGCCACAGAAAACACGCACCGAAGAGAAACAAAACTCCTGTAGCTAAGGAGTTTTCCACTACAATCAAACAATATGTCACACACCATCTTAGCAATACACAGATTTGTTTGTACTACAGCAGGTACAAAACTCTCGAGTCCACTCGGATGCTGATGTAGTTCAGCCCCACTGGCCTAGGGAAATTCCAAGCTTGCCGACAGCGGCAGCAATCCGTTGGCTCGCTGTGAGCGGGGAGCAATGGAGCTCAATTTTGAAAACAGTCTAGATGCTCCCAAGGAGCCTGTCTGCACGAGCGCATCCTGCAGACTCACAGGGAGCCAACTATTCTGCCTCAATAGCAGGGGACAAGGGGTTTTTTTTTTACAATTGCACTCGTGACAAACAGATGGAGATTAGCACCAGAACTAAACAGTGGACACTAGATCACTTTCTGATGCTACAAGGAAATGGAAGGGAAGTCTTTCCGTAAAAAATAAATTCATAATGAAAAAAACTCCATATGTAGCTTCAGGTGGTTAATGAATACCCTTGAGAGATTTCATTTTATGTTTAAGAAGATACAATTACCTTGTGAATGCTGTGTGTTGACAACGGTACTACCTGATGACAAAGATTAGATTTGTTCTTAAGTTTATTAACACAAACACATTAAATAATATCTTAGGATTATGATCAAAACATTACTGCATATAATTGTACAATGCTTACTGTTTATGTTTAAAAACTGCTTGTACAAATCAAACACGTACTCAAAGCATAAGTGACACTTACTGCTGGTGTCTTTCTTCTGGCTGCTGGGGGTCGTTGCCCAGTTCACTTTGACCTCCTGCAAATGTTAGTCACTCACGTTAGATCAAGCAAATCCCAGCTAAGCTCAGATACCACCAACATTTAATTTTGACACTACATGGGCACGAGATGTGGAAGTTTGGGGTGAAAGCTCAAGTTTAAGACACATTTCTCAGGTGAGGGTTCGTTCTTCCAAACTGTGTTTCACTGGTTAAGAGCAAAGATGGTAAATAGACCTGGTCTGGGAGTTTGGTTTGGTTGGGTAGGTGTTTTTTTGCAGGGGTGGGGAGAGAGAAGCTTTATCCTGATAAGGTCGGCAAAGTTAAAATATTCCTTACGCCCGCTGTCTCTGAGCCCTCCCCAGTTCTACATCCCCACCTCCCTCTGCATTCTTCCTACAAGGGTCTAGAGCACAAGTCTTACGAGGAGCAGCTGAGGGAGCTGGGGCTGTTTAGCCTGGAGAAGAGGAGGCTGAGGGGAGACCTTATGGCTCTCTACAACTACCTGAAAGGAGGTTGTAGCGAGGTGGGGGTCAGTCTCTTTTCCCAAGTACCAAGCTATAGGACGAGAGGAAACGGCCTCAAGCTGCGCCGGGGGAAGTTTAGGTTGGATATTAGGAAAAACTTCTTCACCGAAAGGGTAGTCAAGCATTGGAACAGGCTGCCCAGGGAAGTGGTTGAGTCCCCATCCCTGGAGGTATTTAAAGAACGGATAGATGTGGTGCTCGAGGACATGGTTTAGTGGTGGACTTGGCAGTGCTAGGTTAACGGTTGGACTCGATGATCTTAAGGGTCTTTTCCAACCTTAACGATTCTATGATTCTATGCAACAGTCAAAACTGCTCTTCTTGTTAGTCGTGCCACATTAAGATCTCTCTCCAAACGAAGTGCCTAACATTTCCAGTGTATCCACTTCGTCTCAAGTGATATTTCACCCACGGATATTTCACCCACACCATCTGAGATAGCCTGTTTTCCAACTCCAACTCACCCTGTAGACATGACAGCTTACCTTACCCATTATCTTCCGGCCATTCATAGCAGCCAGCGCTGCAGCTGCGTGCCGGTGCTCATAGAACTCCACAAAACAGTAGGGATCATTTCCAGCTGTCTGGTAAGAAAAAACAAACAAAGAATTACTGATACACACCTCTTCAAACTGTACCCTCACTATTATACTCAGCTCCTTATTCGTTACATCTGAATGTCTCAAAATGGATAGGCTTTTTTACTCTACACTGAGACCACAGTCAATGCACTAACAATGCTCCAGGAGGTTTCAGTTCCGCTTTAGAAAGGTAAAAGTATGGCAAGGAAGAACTTATCTCATCTGCAACACTCGCATATCTTAACCTGTTCACTTCCTCTCGCAATATCCACCCAGCCTTAAATTTAATGTCAGATACGAGGCAGAAATGATGCCAAAACTACATGACTGTCATCTCCAGCCTTATTACATCCCTTTAACGTGGTCATGCCATATTTCCAGTGGAATTCTGAAACATGCAAGTATGACCCAAAGCCATTAGAAACATGACAATCATTAGGTGAAGGCTCTTACATCCATTATCATTTTGCAGTTTTTGCATGGTCCGATCTGGCTGAACAGCTGGAGGATTAGAGCTTCGGTCACATCTCTTGACAGGTTCCCCACGTATCTATAGGATCAAATAAAAAGTTAGAAGCCATCCTGATGCTCCAGCCTGCTTGTCGGTAACTGAGCAAATATGGCCCAAAGTTGTTCCCCCAACACCCAACCCGCCAGGTTAGGCCATCAAAACAAAGTGTGCAGCAGGACTGTGTCCTGACTCATGGAGCAACGGGGCAGAAATTGTTCAGTGACAGCGGGCAGTAACGGCACCTGTCCTCAGTCCCACCAAAGGTCTGTGTTTCTAAAATCTCACCCCGGTTCAAAGCTGAACAGAAAGCCAGATACAGACAACGCGACCTACCAAATGGATTTCCATGTATAGAAACGGCAGTCACGATAACCATACGCAGTCATCATTCACTAAGCACCATTTCCCTAGCTGCCCTAGTAGCTCAATCTGGTGTTTAGCAAGCACAATACACAATATTTAGTCAGTACCTTTAAAAAAAAAAAATGACTCATCATCTGAAAGCATGAGATCTGCCTGAAACAACCAAGGGCAAATGTGCTCAAGTATGGGCATCCCCCCATCCTCCTCCATTTGAAAGGATCAGCCTCCTCAAGCACAAACAGAACCCGAACCCCTGCTCCGACCTGGGATTTTGGCATTCTCAGCGACGAAGATCGTCCTTGATCCACAAGCGGGTTTTCTTGTTGTTGTTGTTGTTAAGCCCAAGTCATGGGATTTTTAAAAAAAGCACACAGAGAAACCTCAGCTCCAAAGGTGTGGCAGCACCTTTCCACAAAGGAACGTTATGTGGCAAACCGCGGCCTCTGCAACGAGAACCACAGCCAAATTGTGCTGCTGAAACCACGTCAATAAATCAGCAATCCTCCCTGTCTCGGTGCAGGAGTTGCAAAGATGTTGTAAGAAAACAACAAGGCAGCAAAACCAGCAACTTGTTGCGCTCCTTCTGTTGACACAAGGCTGTGAACAGCCTTCCTGAAGAGATGGATGCACTCCAATATTTGGTTTAGCAGGAGAGAATGGGGGAACAAGACACACAGCCTCTGTTTTCCTGTCAGAAACAACCTGGCAAGCCATGTATTAATAATCTGAACAACTATTTTAGGTAGGACTCAGAATCGTACTCCTTTTTAAAAATCAACACATGCTTCACCAGAATCAGACCGTCACAGGCATCCCTCTTGCTCAACAAAGCGAGTAATTCCTGCACTTCTGATGATCTTTCCTTAAATAGAGGAGGGTTTAGTGCACTTTCATTAAGGCAATTAAGTCTGTGCTCGATAACACCAGGACATTCTACCCCGCATCACGTTCAACACAGAGTCATAACTAGCGAGACTTCTTCTCTTTTGTTTTTTTTTAATATTATCGCCATTTGGATAATGAATAAGCCAGGGCACTAAAGCGATGAGATGCTCACGTCACCTTCTAGGTCTAAGTTTATTTACAGTTTATTTGTAACCAAAAGTCTCCTAGACACGGTGTTTACACCCTGACCTTTGCACTTGCGCTGGATTTTCACCCCGATAATCAGACAGGCACCTCCTGAAGCAAACCCTACCTTAATGATGGATTTAGCTGGAAAAAGCAGGATTTAGGTAAGCGATCTCCAACAGTCCCGTGAATCTCTGCATGGCTAGACCTTTCAAAATGCATGCTCGAAGGATCAATTGCAGCAACATATATGCATACATACACACATATAGAGGCAGTAGATGTAATTGCGTTCCAGATGTTGACCTACTTGCTCCCGCACAAAGGTAAAAACAAATCTCAGCTCCTAGTGCACAGGCGAGGTCAAGCCATCCCCCAACGGCCACTCAAGCAGGAATGACACACAGAACAAGAGTGTTCTGCAAAATGCTAAAAAAGGGAGGGGGAATCATAAAGCGCATCGGTCACTTGGAAAAACAGCTTAACATCGCACAAATTCGGCAGCGTTTTTCTCGTGTTATTTGCCAGCGTAACCTCATTACCCATAGCTGCGTACATCTGCTGCCTGCCCTCTGCAGCCAGCAAGTCTGGAGAGGTTCCTCCAAGCCACTAGCTGACAAACTGCAACCAAGTCCTGTGATACTATCAACCATGCCAAGATTGATGGGAAAAACACAGAGCTGTAGCCCCCGGGCAACAATCCCCATGTTATTTCTCCGATGTACTCTCCCCGTGTGACACTCAAGCTGTGTGACCATCCTAACCTTTCCAGGGAGTTGCGTTGCAGCTCCGTTTCCATGTAGCTGGCACACGGGCAGGGTCCAGCACACCCGCACCTTCTCCTGGACCAGTTACACAAGAAATAACCGAGTGCCAAGGTGATCCTGCCAGGTAGGGCCAGGTAGACCCCTCCTGCGTGACAGTTCTGCCTTCCCCTCCACCCTTCCCATCCCTCTATCCTGCTAATTGGATTCTCATTAATGAGTCGGTCAATGTATCTTTGCAGATGAAGGACTATACTATACACGGGCAAACTCTGCAGACAACTCCATTTATTCACTGCACACTGATCAGCAGACACCTTCCTGAAAAGTCATACCAAACTATTGAGTGTTAGCACTTCTGCATCTTTTTAGACACACAAAGTAAATGAGAAGCGCACGTATTCCACAAGCATGTACGTACTTACACAAAAAATACAAACAAGAGGTCTTTGTAAAGTTCAAAAACACTGTCTGCCTTGTAACTGCTCTTCAAATTTATAATCTCTGCCGTTGAAGAGTGGCTTTCAAGGAAAGTCACTGGCCACGTGAAAACAAGCTGCCTATCCAGGAAACCATTTACATAAGTAATACAGCTCCTAACGCGCTTCAAAATGGCAAGGCTCCAACACCCCCTTCACAGAAACAGGTTACGTGGAAATGCCAAAAACAAGACATTGCTTCCAACAACGTCTGGAATCTGCTCCAGAAAAACGACTTAAAAGGTGCTAAGGGAACTAAAGAAAAAGGCAGGCGCATTGCAGACCACATTGGTGGCCCCTCCCGATGCAGCAAGACAACGCAAGCGAGGGGGGAGCCCCATAACCCACGTCCAGATGGGGTTTCTGTAGCACTACCTACAGTAATCCTCGTGCAAGCAAATATTTAACACACACTGGAAAGAGATTACTTTTAACTGCACTTTCTTCCTTCAAGCTGCTCATTCTAAACCCAATCTGTGAAATTCAGCTCGTGACAATCCTCCATATGACTTGAGAAAGTCACTTGGAGCGATTCAGAGAAATACTATTCTCAGTACATTGCTCAGTCATCAGTTCTGCAGCTCAGAAACCCGGCCGTGTTTGTGCAATGAGCCGCACGTGCTCAAGGACAGGTAATTTATTCCCTCAAGCACACCCAGTGTACTGCTGAGACCACTAAACTCCAGACAACGATTTCATTGGGATGGGGAGGGGGAAAACATTTTTCTAAATAAACGTGTAAATATGCCAACAGGTCTGACCCATGTTTGCAGATGCCAAGAATAGTTCCAAAAATGCATGCATTAAAAAGACAACAGGATTGTATGCACAGGGAGGCAGCCAGAGTGTTTACCCCTCAGGAAAGCCTGGACCAGAGGAGCTGGCATAAGTCATGTAAGAGTCTTGTTTTCCTGCAGTCACTCAGCCAAGTCATTTATCAACCCTTGGGGTAGGTGCAGCCATCGTCCAAGGGCAAAACTTTCCCCTCACCTTGGAAAGACTCCCTCCTGTCTTTCCTCCCCTCAACTCCTGTACTGAAACAGAGATCACAGCTTACGCAGAGGTGGAACAGAAAGACTGGAGCCTGTGATTTCCCTGATCTAAACGAGGGAAACCACTCCAGGTAATGCCTGCCAGAGAAAAGGAAAGAAACGCACAAGTAAGACGTGCGCAGGAGCTCGCCCGTGCCTTCAAACACAGCCAGCTGCGGGAGCAACAGCCGACCCAAAGTCCAAAAGCCTCTTGACAGCGGCGGGTGTCAGCTGCCTAGCACTGCCAGAGAAGTTCCTTGTAATTAAGGAGCCCCATTTATGATTTTAACAAGGCTGCCCTACAGCTACCATCAGTTCCTCGGGAATTAACAGGCTGGCAGCATGCTTTGAACACTTGGACAAGCACCGATTTCATGGCCACCCCCCGTTTATTTCCATCTTGCTGCTGAACATCACAGCAGGGCTCCAGCTTTTAGGCCAGGGCAGCCCCCCCTCAAACACCCACCCACCCCCGGGAGCTGACGGTGTGCACACAACCCAGAAATGGCAAAATTCAGCCAGATGCTCGCAAAAACGTACAGGGAGCGAGCGAGCACCGGGGGGGGGACGACGACGACATCTCCCCAGCCCCCTTCCCTCCAGATGTGAGCTGGAGAGGCCCGGGAGAAAGCCCCGGGCTGGGGGGGAGGATGCCAGTGCCCACCACTGGGAAGCAAGGCAGGGGACAGGAACGGCGGGGCACAGGCGGAGGGGCTGGAGCCCGGCGGGGGGAGACCGGCCGGGGCCGGCTCGCCGTAAGGGAAGCCGGGGCCGGATGCCCCGCAGCCCCACAGCGGGCTGGGGCCGCTCCCCTTGGCACTGAGGCGGCTGAGGGGATGGGACAGTCGCCACTGCCCGTCGCGGAGGCCCGATCGCGCCGCCCGGACCTGAGGAACCGTGCGTGAGGGGAGCCCGGGCCGCCCCTCCCCGCGGAGCCGGGAACAATAGGCGGTCTCGCCCCCTCCCCACTCACAGGGTCTTGGGCATTTCATCCTCCATGGCGCCGCCGCCGCCCCCGCCCGCCCCGGCTCTTCACGCCGAGCCGGCCCCGCGGCCCCCCTCAGCGCCTGGGCAGCCCGAGCGCCGGCGGCCTCGCCGAGCCCCGAGCGGCGGACAATAACCCCGGCGGTCCTCGCAAGATGGCGGGTGGCGGGCGAAGGGGCCCGGCCGGCCGAGAGGGGGCGGTACCGCGCATGCGCCCAGAGGAGGGGAGGGGAGGAGCCGCCGCCGGATACGGCTTCCCGCCCGCCGCCGCTCCCGCGCCTGCGCCCCGCCGCCGACCACCGGGAACCGGTAACGCTGCCTCCGGTGCGGGCCTGGCGTCGCCTCACCCCCGCGGGTGATATAAATAAAATATAAGGGAATTAACGAAGGGGATTAAAAAAATAATAATAATAAAAAAAACTGTGCGCCGCCCGGAAATTGAACCCGGATCACAAGAATGAGAATCTTGTATGATACCACTACACCAGCGGCGCAGCTAGTAGTATTCTGCCGGCCGCTCTCATGGTCTACCCGGCCCCGCCGCCGCCGCGGCGGGAACCAGCTGACGGGGCGGTCCCGCCGGCCGAGCAAGCGCCATGCCGGCCCTCCGCCTCCTCCTGCTCCTCGCTGCTCTCTGCCCGCCCGTCCCGGGCCGCCGGCCGCAGCGCGATGCCCCCGGCAAGATCGGTACGGTGGGGGGGGGCTGCGGGGGCAGCACTGACGGCCGGTACCGGTTCTTCTAGCCGTGGTCGGCGGCGGGATCGGAGGCGCGGCTGCCGCCTATTTCTTGCGGCAGAAGTTCGGGAGGAGCGTGCGGCTGGAGGTGCTGGAGAAGGCGGCGGTGGGGGGGCGGCTGGCCACGCTGGAGGCGGGAGGGGTCCGTCCTCCACCCCCTCAACCTGCACATGAAGCACTTCGTCAAGGAGCTGGGTGAGTGGTGACCCCTCCCGGCATCTCCCCACCCCAAAAACCAACACCCTCCCCCAGGGATGCTCCGGGTCCAGCTTTCCCACTCTGCTGGGGGGACATCCCCATAAAGAACAAGCCTCGATTGCCCCCCCCATCCTTCCACAATACCCCCCCCATATCCCCCCCCAAATCCCTCCCTAATATCCCCCCCCAATCCCTCCTTAATATCCCCCCCTGCTGTACCCCAGAGCCCCCGGGGAAAAGGAGACCCACATCCCAATGAAAATGGGGACCCCCGCCCCCACCACCATGGGTGATGATGACCTTAATCCCATCGTTAAGGTCCAAAAGTCACCATAAATAACTCCCTGGCTCCCGGTCAAGAACTAATTACGCTTTCCACATCCTGGGGATCCGATCTTTAATTGCTCACCCTGATCAACACGAAGCAAGGTTGTCTCGGGAAGTTAAAAGCAAGGTGTAATATAGTTCACAAGCTCTACCTTTCATTAAATTACCCTTTTTTCACCCCTTTCCTTGAGGCCTCTCAGTTGCCCCAGCGCACGGCAGCCTCGTCGGCATTTATAACGGGGAGGAGTTCATGTTCGAGGAGAGCAGCTGGTACATCCTCAACCTTCTCAAGTGCCTCTCTCTGGCGCTACGGGCTCAACCCCCTGCGAACGTACGTGTGGGTGGAGGACGTCCTGGACAAGTTCATGCGGTACGTCGGGGCCCTGCCGGGGAAAAGGTGGGAAACCGGCTGCAGGAAAAGGTGCAAAACCTGCTGCTGAGTTGGAAAAATCGGTGAAATCATCCCATTGCCATTGAGAAAGGAGTCTCCGGTTGCCCTCTCTCCATTGCCGTTCATTTTCCTAAGGAAAAAGATCGAGATAAGTGCTGTCATCTTCAAACAGGCATAGCAATAACAAGAGGCTGCAGTGGAAATGCGTGTTAGGTGTGGGATGTCCCACCTGGGTACTAAACAATTAAATTCATAACTGTGCACAAAGTGCTTTCATTAGGAAAGATCAGTAAATGAATAATGAAGGTCTGGGTCTACTTAGGCATGTACCACTTAGGCTAGGGCTTGGCTGGAAGGGCTGTGAGGCTCTCAGGAGCCACGCTGTGAGATCCTCCACAGCTTCCGAGGGCAACAAAGATAATTAACAGCAACTGAATGCCTACTACTTGTCTCTGGTTAAAGGATCTATTGCTACCAGATGCACGACTATGCCTTCCAACAGTAATGAGCACCTGTTTCATGCCCTTGGAGGGAATGACTTCACCCACGTGCTGAACCAAACCATCAATGAAGCCATGCAGAAAGCCAGCTTATCCCATAAGTTCATAAATGAGGTGGTTTGTCCGGCCATGAGAGTCAACTACAGGCAGGGTGTCAACATCAACAGTTTCGTAGGTGAGTGTTTCGTGGGTTAACCTTCCAACACGCCTGTCCCAGGGACCTTGTGCTCTTCATGGGTGTTGGGGTTCCTGCTCCTGCTAATTGCTGCCTGCTTAGCCCTGGCCTTCAGTGAGCTCTGTGCCCCAAAGGGATGGTTTTTTCCCCCTAATTTTCCACTTTGTTTCAAATGCTCCTCTACAAAATGACGCCGAACAAGACACTCTAATGATCATGGTTTCCTTGTAGGTGCTGTTTCTCTGGCAGGGGTGGAATCGGGCCTTTGGTCAGTAAAAGGGGGGAACAAACTTGTCTGCACGGGCCTTCTCTATGCCTTCAAAGCTGAAGTTATCCCTGGTACGGCTTTGTCTATAGAGCCAAAAATCAGACCCACAGGTGAGTTGGGTTTGCTTTCCCTTTGGTGGGGAGGGGAACAGCACGCTCTGGCAGCTGAAGAGCAGTGTTGGCCTCTGTCACCGCTCGGCTGCAGCTCTTGGCAGACCGAAGCAACAGCCTGGGTCTTCCTTGGTCTTTTAAGATGAAAACTGGGCTCTGCTCGAAGCCCCAGCTCACAGCACTCCCGCAGCTAAACTAGGACTAGTTTATAAAGCTACTTCAGCTCGCAGCAAGGCGTAATTAGCCTAAATGGGATGGCATTTTTAAAAGCCTGGTGTTTGTCAGAGGGACAGATGGGATTCCCTCCAGCCACGGACCAGGATAACTGAGCTCTTCTCCCCAGGCGACCCGGTGAAGCTCTACCAGGTCACTTACAACATGACATCGGGACTAACGGGGGATACGTATGACATCGTTGTCATCGCTGTTCTGCTGAGCCGTAAAATGGCCAACATCACCTTCAAGAACTTCGACCCTCCTGTCCCAGAGTTCCCAAATCCTTACCACCAGACTGTCACGAAGTTAGCGCATGGACAATTAAACGCCTCCTTCTTTGGTTACTGGGACCCATCCGCTTTTCATTTCGGTGCCATCTTCACTACGGAGAATCCCAAGCTGTTCGTCAATAGCCTGGGGATGGTGTCTCCCATGGAAGAGGTAGGCAGCGAAGGAAAGCTGTCTGGAAAGTGTTTTCAAAGGAGGCACTCGCCAAAGAGCAGCTTAATTTGCTTTTCTCCTCCTACGACTCCGTCAAAGTGAAGAAGTGGTTGGCGTACCCCCGCTACAGCCAGCTGGAAAAATGCCCTCCCATCATCCTCCACGACAACATCTACTACCTGAACGGCATCGAGCATGCCGCAAGCGCCATGGAGATGAGCGCCATCGCAGCCAAAAACGCCGCCCTGCTTGCTTACCACCGGTGGTACGGCAACGGCGACAGGATTGACCAGGAAGATTTGCACGAGAAGCTGAAAACGGAGCTCTGAGCCCCGCCGAGCCAGCGGCCGGGAGCTCGCCGGAGCGTCCACACTACAACCTCCGGAGATACAGATTGTACCCTGTAGCTGTTTAGCCGCAATTAAAGCTAACGAACGAGGAACTCCTTGCTTAGCCCCTAAGGAAGAGGAGACACCCAGCCAACTCGAGACAGACTAGAACAGCAGTGAAGAGGCAGAGGAAGCTTTCCCAAGCGAGCTGGGCCTTCCTCAAGCAAACTCCTCGATCTATCCCTACGTGAGATTAAAGGAGATGTTTTTAAATGCCACATTGACCCCAAAAGTGCCCTCGGCGGTCAGGAGTCTGCCAAACTCAGGATCTGCATCGCTGTGACTAACCCCTGCACATCACTTTCCCTCTCTGGACGTGTTTCAGGCAGGGAAAAATCAACTTCTTGACTGTAAATCTCTCTGCCTCAAGTATTTTCTGAAGGGTATAGCAAGTAGTTATTCCTTGGGGTGGGACTAGCGCAGTGGAAACTGGGGCTGCCGCCTTAATTTGCTTCCAGAACTAGTACTGTAGCTTACAGGTGGGAGGACTGGTCTGCTGCTTGTTAAGGGAGTTGCCAAAATGGGTGGTAAAAGCAAAAACACAGATGTCCTTTGCTGCGTCAAGGTTTGAAAACGTTAATAAAGTAGATGACCTGACCCTACGGCAGGGCGCCGCTAGGTCCGAGTACGTAAAAACCCTTTTCGTGAGAATATCGCGTCCCTTGACTGTATCTAATATTGCTGCGATACCTCAACCATGTCTGAAAATTGCCGTTACAAATAAAATTAACGCACTGTTTGGAAATTAAGCTGGCTCTGTTGCCTCCAGATAGCGTAGGGCAGTGTTATTTGTGGTGTTCTGAATGGGCCTCAACCATCTGACTGATCATGTAGTCTAGCCACATCCTTGCTGTGCCACAGTGGACAGGGCAGCAATAAAAGCTAAAAAAAGATGTTACTGTACTGATAGTCTGCATTATCCCAGCAGAACACTTTCTATCCTAGCAGAACAGATTTCCTGCTGCGGGGCACTCCTTGTGCCAGGCTTTGGCTCCTGCACCATAACTCCGTGATGCAGAAATAAGAGTAAAAATCATTATTTTAAAAAAAAAAATTCTTTCAGGCAGCCCGGCTTGGCACAAATACTCTACATCACTCTTCGCAGAGGGGAATTTTACCATTTTCCTGCCAATTAACCCACTGAACAAACACGACGCAGCTTTGTGGATTGTTCTTTACATGATACCAAGGGGAAGGACGCCAAAGGTAACGCCAATTTAGCACCCGCTTCAATAAATGAAGCCTCCTGAAAGTCTTTGCAGAGTTTTAAAGCTATTGGGAGCGGTATTAACGACCGCCCCTGCCGTGCTGAAGAACCAGGGCGCTTCGGCTGCCCCGTTACCCAAAAAAAAGCACGTACGAGTGACACAAGTTACGTCAACCATTACAAAATTTATTTAACAAAACAAAAAAAAAAGTTTACACTCAGGGATGCTTCATGGCAGATTCAATGAGTAAATAAAATAGGCAGGTTAGGTCTCATCACAGCCAGTAATGACACAGGTTTCTCCAGCACTATACTCGTTCCAAGGCTTCCAGCATAATGATGCTGTTTCCTCGTATTACCTAAAAGTGAAAGTTCAGAGCAGCCGGTGAGACGCGGCACGCGGTTACCTACCACTCTGCGGGTCCCTCCCCTCCGATTTATTTCCCTAAAAAGCTGATGCTATGCCAAAAATTCATGTGAATTCCCCCACAGGGATGAACGCCGACTGCTTTTACCTCTAAAACCCCACGGATTGTTCCGTGCTATTACAATAAACGCATCAGCTTCTTAAAATTCAGCTCGTTTTACACACACCAGCTCTGTTTGCAGTCACCCTGCACTTGCTTCAGCCCAAAGCAGCGCTCACCACCATGCCGATGTTGTTCTGCTGTCCTCCCAGTGCCATCTCCACACACTCATCAATGACTAGGTTCATGAAGGGATCAAACCCCCGCAATATCCCCTGGACGTGCCGGCCGCCGTTTAATTTCACTACAAGAAATCGAGTACGTTTAAAGAAGGGGGACTGCTGAACGCCAGCGTTTGGTGTTTTCTCACCGGAACTGCAGCTTTGAAAACGAGTGGGGCCACAAGGAGGGAGGTTCTTTTTTTAACCTTAAGTATTTAGAGCACCACACCTAAGAAAAGACTCTATTAAGAGTTTGGGGGGGTGCAAATTTTAAATTAACATTGACCCCAATTAATGGATTTTGAAGCCTGAAACTAGTCAGGCGTGCTTCCAGGAGCGCTAAGGCAGGCAGCCAGCATCCCCCCCCCGCCCCGCCGCCGCAGAGCGCGGTGAGGCGGACTGGGGGCTCCCCCGCGGCCTCGCAGCCCCTTCCACCCCCCCGCCCCGGCGCGGACACACGCGGTGAAGTTAACTCGGGGCCGGGAGCAGCTCAGGGCGGCCGGGACTCACATGACAGCTTCTTGTCCATGAACCTGCAACGAGATGGCGGCGGGTCAGCACCGGCGGGGAATGGAAGAGAGCGCCCCGCCCCACCCCCCCCGCCGCCATGACAGCGGGGCGCCCACAGTGCACACCGAGATACCGGCGGGCGGTGGATCACGGCAGGCCCCGCGGGGGCGTCCCCGCCGCTCCCTCCCCGGCCTCCCCCGGCCCCGGTCGCGGCCCCCCGGGCCCGGACGCACTTCTTCAGCTCGGGCGGGTGCGCTTTGCTCATGGCGTCTCCTCAGCCCTCAGGCCCCTCGCTCTGCCGCTCGCGCCGCGCTCTGACGCCACTGCGCCGCCCGCGTCACCCGCACCCCTCACCCCCGCCAGCCAATGGGGGCCGCGCCTTGCTTCCCCCGCCCCGCCTTTCCCCCCTTCCCGACGCCCCTCGCGCCTCCCCGGCAGCCAATCACCGCCCGCGGAGGGTGCTACCGCACTCCCCCGAGCAGCGGCGCGGCGTGCACGAGGGAAGGCCGGGCGCGACGGGGCGGGGCGCGGCTCCACGAGGGGGTACGGCGGGAGGGGTGCCCACGCCGGGGGGCACCCCGGGCCTTGCACACGCACGAGGGCCGTGCACGCACACGGGAGTCACTCCGGGCCTTGCACACGCACGGGGGCCGCCCCACGCTGTGCACGCACACAGGGGGTCACCCTCTGCATTGCACACGTGCAGGGGCCGCCCCCATGCCATGCACGCACACAGGGGTCAGCCCGCGCCTTGCACGCACAAGAGGGGCCGTGCACGCACAGAGGGATCACCGCGTGCCTTGCACACGCGCAGGAGCCACCCCGTGCTTTGCACACACACACACACACACACACACACACGGCCTGCACCGTGCACCGTGCACGCACACGGGGGTCGCCCCGGGCCTTGCACGCGTGCAGGGACTGCCCCGTGCTGTGCACGCACGCGGGGGTCACCCTGGGCCTTGCACACGCGCAGGGGCCGCCCCACGCCCGCAGAGCCATCCCCCAGCGCGCAGCACCTACGCAGGTCACCCCACGCCCCGCGCACGCACCCGCAGCACCCAACACACAGCACGCGCGCAGGGTGCGACCCCCCTGCCTCGCACACACGCGCGTGCACGCGCACGTACGCGTCACCCCACGCCCTGCACAAGCATTGCCCAATACATTGCACACCCGCACGGGTCACCCTGCACAGGCAGCGGGCTCCCCCCCGCACCCCTGTGCCAGCCCGGGGCTCACCCCTTGGCGCGGGTGCTGCTGTGGGCGCCCGGGACTCCTGCGTCCCCCCACCCCGACCCTGCAGCACCCGTGGGCGGCAGAAGCGTGGCACCTCGCCTTTAATGAGCGCGTGGGGGCCCCGGCGCCCGGCTACTGCTGGAGGGCGGCCAGGCTGTCCTTCATCTTCTTGGCCATGGCGGGGACGAGGCACAGGTGGTCGTCCCCACAGGCGGCCAAGCAGCCATTGAGCTGGCCACACACCCGTGCCTCCATGGCCCTTGCCTCCAGCGCGTCCTTCGCCTTGTCGTTGCAGTGCAGCGTGCAGCGGCTCAGGCGGTCCTGCGCGGGTGGAGGGGGGGGACACACACACACACGTGGCGGGGAGTCAGCGGGCCCCCGTGCACCCCTTCCCCGCTGCGGGTGTCCCCCCCGGCTCGGCCTCTCCTCTCACCTGGAAGTGCTCCAGCTCGGCGGTGACGATGGCCTGGGCCTGGGCCAGGGGTGTGTGGCACTGCTCGATGCACCGCTGCACCCGCTGCATAGTGGCCACGCTGTCCTCGCAGCACCACACGCTGCAGCGGAACATGGCGCCCTGCGGGGAGATGGCGGTGGGGGGGTGTGTGGGTCAGCAGGGTGCAGCCTGTGAGGACCCCCCATCCTTTGTGGGAGCACCCTGCAAGGAGCTGGCTGCACCCTGAGTCTGCAGCTGTGTCAGACCTCCCTGGGCACGGGGGGTGCAGGGCATGCACTGGGGGGGCACAGGGCATGCACTGAGGGGGCACAGGGCTGTATAGGGGGCACAGGGCATGAACTGGGGGGGCACAGGGTATGTGTAGGGGCACAGGGCATGAACTGGGGGGCTCAAGGCACATGGAGGGGCACAGGGCATGAACTGGGGGGCACAGAGCATGTACTGGGGGCACAGGGCATGAACTGGGGGGCTCAAGGCACATGGAGGGGCACAGGGCATGAACTGGGGGGCACAGGGCTGTATAGGGGGCACAGGGCATGAACTGGGGGGGCACAGGGTATGTGTAGGGGCACAGGGCATGAACTGGGGGGCTCAAGGCACATGGAGGGGCACAGGGCATGAACTGGGGGGCACAGAGCATGTACTGGGGGCACAGGGCGGGAACTGGGGGGGCTCAAGGCACATGGAGGGGCACAGGGCATGAACTGGGGGGCACAGAGCATGTACTGGGGGCACAGGGCATGAACTGGGGGGGCACAGCACATGGAGGGGCACAGGGCATGAACTGGGGGCACAGGGCATGTACTGAGGGGGCACAGGTTTGCATGAACTGGGGGACACAGAGCATGTACTGGCCGGGCACAGGGCATGAACTGGGGGGCACAGCACATGGAGGGGCACAGGGCATGAACTGGGGGGGCACAGAGCATGTACTGGGGGCACAGGGCATGAACTGGGGGGGCACAGCACATGGAGGGGCACAGGGCATGAACTGGGGGTCACAGGGCATGAACTGGGGGGCACAGGACGTGTAGGGGGGCATGGGGCATAAACTGGGGGGGTACAGGGCATATGCAGGGGCACAGGGCATGTATAGAGGGCCCAGGGCATGAACTTGGGGGGGCACAGGGTGTATGTAGGGGACCAGGGCATGCACTGAGGGCCACTGGGCACATGTAGGGCACCGGGCACGGGGGGGGGCACAGGGCATGCAACGCGGGGGCAAGGGCCACGCAGCCGGCACGGACTGGGGGGGCTGCAGGGCCGTATGGCGGCACAGGGCCGTATGGGGGTGCCGGCCCAGGGCTTTGCTGGGGTCATGCGGGGGGTCACGCCGGGCGCAGGCGGGGGGGGGGGGGGGGGGGCAGCGGGTTCCCCACAGGGCCCGGAGCCCGCCCGGCCCTGCCCAGGCGCTCCCGGTCCCCGCCCGGCCCCCCCGGTACCTGCATGCCGCGGATCCGCTCCCGCTCCAGCCCCTGCACCGCGCTCTCCACCGCCGCCCGCACCCGGCCCTGCGCCGCCTCCGCCATCCCCGGCCGCTGCGCGCCCAGGCGGGGCCGCGGCAGAGCGGGGGCCCGGCTGCGGGGCACGGCCGAGCTGCGGCGGGCTGCGCCGCCGCGCAGCACCTGCATGCACTACGATGCAACGCTTGCGGCGTGATGCGACGCCTGCACCACGATGCAACCCAGCAGTACGATGCAATGCCTGCACCACAGTGCAACGCTACGTGGAAATGCAATGCCAGCACCGCAATGCAATGCCTGCACCACGATGCAACACTGCACTGCCATGCAACACTTGCACCGTGGTGCAACCCAGGAGTATGATGCAATGCCTGCACCACTGCATGCAAATGCAACGCCCACGCTGCAACGCAATGCCCGCACCGCGATGCAGCACTGGGCACAAATCATGGGGACGCCCAGGTGGAAAAGACCTTTGAGATCATCGAGTCCAACCGTTAACCCAGCGCTGCCAAGCCCACCACGAAACCATGTCCTCAAGCACCACGTCACCACGTCTACCTCCAGGGATGGGGACTCCACCACTTCCCCGGGCAGCCTGTGCCAGGGCCTGACAGCCCCTTCGGTGAAGAAGTTTTTCCCAATATCCAACCCAAACCTCCCCTGGCGCAGCTTGAGGCCGTTCCCTCTCGTCCTATCACTTGTTACTTGGGAGAAGAGACCGACCCCCACCTCGCTACAGCCTCCTTTCAGGCAGTTGTAGAGAGCGATGAGGGCTCCCCTCAGCCTCCTCTTCTCCAGGCTAAACAACCCCAGCTCCCTCAGCCGCTCCTCACCAGACTTGTGCTCCAGACCCTTCACCAGCCTCGCTGCCCTCCTCTGGACACGCTCCAGCACCTCCATGTCCTTCTCGGAGTGAGGGGCCCAAAACTGAACACAGCACTCGAGGTGCAGCCTCACCAGTGCCGAGTACAGGGGCACTGTCACCTCCCTGGTCCTGCTGGCCACACTATTCCTGATACAAGCCAGGATGCCATTGGCCCTTTTGGCCACCTGGGCACACTGCTGGCTCATGTTCAGGCGGCTGTCAACCAACACCCCCAGGTCCTTTTCCACCAGGCAGCTCTCCAGCCACTCCTCCCCCAGCCTGTGGTGTTGCAGGGGGGTGTTGTGACCGAGTGCAGGACTCAGCACTGAGCCTTGGTGAACTTCATACAGTTGGCCCCGGCCCATTGATCATGATGCAACGCCTGCGCCGTGATGCAACACTTGCACCATGATGCAATGCCTGCACTACGAGGCAACCCTGCACCACGCTGCAGCCTCCTGAATGCAACGCAATGCCCCCATGCAACACTCGCGCCGTGCTGCAAAGCCCCTGCCATGCCACAGTGAGGGCCTGGCTCAGCTCTGGGTGACGTTACCCTGCCTGGGTTATTTGTGGCCATGGCACCAGGGAGCCCTTCCAGCCCCCCCCGGCCCCCCCAGCCCTGTAGCGCAGCCAGCTCGTGGCTGGGGCTGCACTGAGCCCCACAGCCCCATCCTGCCCCGGCACTGGTGTGACAGTGGTGGGGAAAAATCTGGAGCACACAGGAAGGGAGTGAGAGTTGCCGGCTGCTGAGGTGAAGCAACAAAATGCAACCCGCCCCCCAGGGCTCCCCAAAACGGTTCAGGTCCCATGCAGGGCACCTATCACATCCCTGCAAATGGCCCTGGGCTGCTGGGGTGTTCAGGGATGTGGCCCCAGCCCTGACCCATGCAGGGGGTTGGGCTCGACCTCTCCTCTAAAACCTGCCCCATTTATACCCTGCAGGAAAGAACCTGCACCCTATAACTAGCAGAGCCAGGGGAGGCCAGCAGCTACTTCCAAAATAGCCCCGCAGCCACCCCCATTCCCATAACCCACATGGGTCCCCACAGGGCACAGAGAGGGCAGGATCTGGCCATGCTTTGCAGCAGCAGTGCTTTGCCCCTGCCCACCCCAGCACACATCCTGCACCCGCCTTAGCCCATTTTCCAGCCTGGCACACCAAGGCCAGGCCAGGGGGCCCTGACTCCGTGGAGGGGCTCACAGGGCATGATAAGGCCTGTGGCTCCATGGGTGGGGGAGCATCAGTGCTTCCTGCCCAGCCCCCCCTAGCCCCAGCAAGACCGTATCCGCTCCGGCACCTGCGCACCAGCTGGGCCGGCGGTGGGTGGGCAGAGGAAAGGTTGTGCACACACGCACAGCACGCACACCCGCCTGGGCACAGCACCCAGGCACAGCACCTCCTGCTCCCCATGCAACAGGAATGGGATCAACCCCATTCACCCACCCATCCTTCCCTCCTTCCCCCTTCACTTCACAGTTTGGGCTGGAAACATCAGGGAACAGGGCTGAGCCCATCGCCAGGGTATCAGCGCTGCACTGTTTGCACTGGAAAGATGGGGGACCGGGACCAAGCCCAGCACCAAGGTATCAGTTCTGCGCCCTGGGGATGCTCCCCCCACAACTGGCCACAGGACCCAGCATCTCCTCCACAAATATTCCCCCCCCCAAAAGCCCCAAGAGATGAGTTTTTTTGAAAAAAAGTGTCCTTTATGTCACTTAAATAACTATAATCCAGGTATTAGGGGAAAAAAGAACAGCTGATCATAATAACATATTATAGAAATCAAAATTAATTTAACCACACAAAATAAATTAAAACATTAAATATTAACTTTCAGTGCAACATATACAGAAGACACGAGAGTAACTGACTTTAAAAAAAACAAACAACAAAACATAAACAAAAAAGCTTTGGGTCGGTTATGATAAAGACTACGGAAAGGATTAACGCTGCACTGGGAGGTTAGAGCACTGGCTTGAGGAGGCTTATAGGATTAAGGTTCATTTTATTATTAATAAAAAGCTCCTATCTGTCCCCAAAGTGAGCGCGGTCCGTGCGACTGCCAAGGCAGAGGGTTCACCGGCACTTCTGTCTCTATAGAAAAATAAAGCCCCATCCTGTGAGAGTGGGGGTTTCTGGTTTAAAAAAAAACAAAACAAAAAACCTAATCTGAGAAAAAGGAAAAACAAACCCAAAACCAAAGAAACAAAAACCCCAGGTGTGCATGGCTGGGGGTTTGGCTCTGCAGTAGGGGCAATGCCCGGCTCTGTCAGTGCTTTGCCGCTGCCGGCATGCTTACGGTGCTGCCGAGTGCATCTCCTGCCGAAGTGCTCGCTTGCCGTCTTCCGTGGCAAGAAAGAAGAAAAAAAAAAAAAAAAGAAGAAAACAACAACAACAACAGAAAAAGACCAAAAAAGAGGAGAGATGCTGTGCTGGTCCCTGGCATGGGCGTCCTGGGTGGGGGGGTGGCGGCGGGACCCCCCGCTCCATCAGACCCCTGCGGGGAAGGGGACGGGGAGCGCGGTTACACCCCGGGAGCGCTGGCAGCTGGCGTCCTGCTGCGGTGCCCCCCAGCCCTCTTACCCGTCTTGGCATGGCAGCAGGAGGTGCCACCTTTCAGCAGCCCACCTGGCTTCTCCTGGCCGCTGCTGGGCGCCCGGCACCACTGGCAGTGCTTCTGCAGCTGGCAGCGCTTCTGCAGCTGGCAGCAGCTGCAAGGGAGCGGGGAGAGGATGGTCAGGGGCTGCGGGGGGTCTCGACCCCCTCCCGCTCCTCAGGCCGCATCCTGCCCCAAATTGGCTGGGAGGGGTGCTGAGCCGACCCCTCCCCGCTCCAGCCCCATGTACTTACTGTATGAGCACGCAGATGCCAATGAGCAGCACCGAGGCCACCACTGACACCACCACCAAGGCCGTGATCGTCTGCTTCTTCTGGTTGGCGGCCACCACGGCCAGGAGGTCGGCGTGCTCGCACCGCGTCCCCACGTACCCCGAATGGCACCTGGGAAGAGCATCAGCATCAGCCCGAGGACCAGCGCGTCCTCTCAGTGCCCAGCAAAACCAGGTTCAACCCCACTTTTTTGGGTATTCCCACATGAGACATGAAGGACCCGCCTGGATTTTAATGGTAGGAGTTTTTTCCCCGGCACTTACACGCACGCCGGCTTGTCCTCCTGGACCAGGAACCGGCAGGTGCCATGGAAGCAGAACTGGCTGTGAGAGTCGGGACAGTCGTTGAAGTGGGACCTCACTGCTGCTGCCACTGGTGGGCCTGGAGCTGGGAGCAAAACCAAGGAGAAAATGGCATTTTTTTGGCATTTGCCAGGCCGGCAGCCACCCAGGCGTCACCGATGGCAGGTCGGTAGCTCTGTTTTAGGGCTGGATGTATTTATTTTGGGGTTGCTGGGTGGGACGCGGTCAGTGGCTGCATCCTGGCCAGGACCACCCGAAGGAGCCCACGCGGGTCCTACTTAAACCAGCACCGAATATAAGCTTTGCCGGCACTAGAGGAATTTCCTAAAGAGCTTAAAATGGAGGAGGAGAGAGTTAAATAATGGCAGAGCCGGCCGTAGCCCTGGACTGGTGGCTTTGCCAAGATGCTGTTTTCCATTACACCCCACACTGGTTTAAATTATCCTCTGCAGCAGAAACAGAAAACAAATATCCTGCTTTCGGATTAGCCCGGGTATAAAGCACATCCGATCGCTGTCGTTTCAAAGCCACCTCAAATTCCTGTTGCTGTGAATTTATGGCAGGCCGGGGTAATTAAACCCACGTCTGCCGAATGCTTCCGGGTCTTTGCGGGGACGCAAAGTGAGGAAAGACAGAGCGGGGCCAGCTCAGCCAGGGCAGTGGCCTGATGTCCCCATCTCTGGCAGTGGGGAAAAAATGCATCGGTGGGAGGTTTGGAGATGTTGGAGCTGGTGGCAGCATCCTCCGAGAGCCAGGAGCTGGGATTTGGTCTTTGCGGTGAGAATCACTGCTGTCTGCATCGCTGCCGAAATCTGTGCCTTGGTGCAGCCCCTGGCCAGGAAAACTGCGCGCCTCCCTCCCCAGGGATGGCTTTATCCCAGAAGAACCCGGCCTCCCCCAACTCCTGCCTCTGGCCTGAATATCCCCACAAAAATAACACTTTTTGAGGTTTTAACTGGGAAAGCTGAGCCCCAAACACAGCTTTACACATCCCTGCTGCCAGCACCTGCCATCCTCCCCAGCATGGGCATCCCTTTGCCCCCCTGCTGCCGGCAGCATGTCCCCAGGGCTGGCTCCCAGGGCATCCTGGCTTGCATTAAGCCTCAATGTGCTCGCAGCTGCCGGCCACATTGCAGCCGCCTCATCCTCCCGCAGCCCCGTGCTGCTGCCGCCCGCACGGACCCCATCCCCATCCCCATCCCCATCCCCGATGTGTCCCCAACCGGTGCTGCACCCCTCAGAGCAGCCCCTTTCCTCCAGCCCCCCCAGCTGGGCATGCATCCATTGGGAAAGGGGCTGGGAGCATTCTCAGCAGTGCCTGCGCCTGACCTGCTGCAGGGTTTTGCTCCGAAGCCTCCTGGCACTGCGGGAGCACCATTTCCTTTAATGCTTTCCAACCAATCCCATTGAACCATTTTCCAGCCCCAAAAGGAGGTTTTCTGTCCCTGCCTGCAAACAGCCCTTCCTGCAGCCGGCACATCCCCACCGACGGCAAAGCCCCCATGCTGGGCCAAGGGAAGCGAAGGGCTCTTGGCTGTTGCAGCCTATTGTGCTGCATTTATGAATAAGGCGATTTATCGGGCGCGACCGGCTCGGTGCCGCCGCGAGCCGGCGTCAGGCACCGGCAGCTTCCCCCACAGGAGCTGTGGCACGGTTAATGAGACCAGACTTCCCTGCACACCCAGCGGCTGTGTGCCAGGATTTGGCCTCCCCCCAAAACAAGGTGCATCGGAAATACCAGCCGCAGAGCCCTGCTTCCTGGTTTTCCCTTGGGATAAAGCACCCTGGGCACCCACAGGTCAGGATCCCGCCTGGGGACCTGTTATCCCCAGGGGAAGGATGGATGCGAGAGCATCCCTCTGGCTGACCTGGTGCCCACTCAATGCGAGGATAGTTTACCTGTGCCTGCGTTTTGCTGCCTGTTCCTGGGCAGGTCGGCAACGCAGGCACCCCACAACCCTCCCTGAGATCACACCGGCTCTGCCCCATCGGCAAACTCACCGCTCCAGGCTGCCGTGGTGTTCTCCAGCGCGTGGCACGCGGCGAGCAACACACCTACAGAGAGGCCAGAGAGACAGGTGTCAGACAGACCGCATGCCCCCCGAGCCGGGAGGGCTGGCTGACGGCTTGGGGGGGTTTTACCCAAAATCACTCAAAGATTAATGAGTTGTTTTGTTTGTTTTTTTTTAAAGGAAAATGCAATGGTGTTTGCTAGGGTGTTTTAAAGCCAGAATGGAGCCTGAAACCAGCCTGTTATTTGCATGCACGATAGGCACGTGCTTGCTCATCTGACAGCATCCCCTGCCCAGGCGGGTGCTGGTGGAGGTGCCAGCTGTGCAGCCGCCCCCCGTACACCACGCCGTGCACCAGGTAGCACAGCCTGTATCACCCAGGCAGCTCCTCCTGCCCATGTACACACAGTGGGAACGGATCCAGCCTCAATGCAAGCTCAGGTGCTGCAACGGCCCCACCAGCCCCCTGCCCTGCCTCCCCTTGCCTGCAAACGCTGCCTGACCTGCAAGTGCTGCTGCTGCTCCCCAGGGACCCGCAGGCTGCACCCTCGTGGTGCGAGCGGGGCTCCCTGCTGCAAAATGCCTGGGCACAGCGGGTCCTGTGCAGGCAGAACTACCCTGTGCAGGCAGAACTACTCTGCACAGGCAGAACTACTCTGCACAGGCAGAACTACCCTGTGCAGGCAGAAATACCCATGGAACACTAGGCGTGGGGGGGCTACAGGTCCAGGCAGGCTCAGAACAACCTCCCCAAGCTGTTCCTTTGGGGGAGGTGGAGGGGACTGGGGAACCCCCCCAGCTAAGAGGCTTTCCCAGGTTGGCTCGACCCTGGGGTGCGAAGCCAGGCAAGACCAGCAGCCCCTTCACTGGGTTTGACCCAATTTCCTCCGTGGGTTTAATCAAATCATGCAGAAAGGCGACAGGCAAGAGACCAACCTACACGCCAGCCCTTCGGGTTCACATCCAGCAAACCCCAGCAGCAACCAGCAGCTTTAGTTATCGCAGCAGCTTCCCTCATTTCGGCTTCTCCTCGTCGGTCCTCACTGCACCTTTCCCTGTGCCAACACGGACCCAGCCAGTCTCCGGGGATTTTCTTCCCATGGAAATTTAATTTTAAGCATTCCATCTCCTCCCAGCTTTGTTTTTATGCTGCCGCCAGCAGCTCGTTGCTGGAAGATGCTTCATCTTCCTGTCCCGCTCCTGCTTGTGCAGATACCTGCACCTCCGTGCTCCAAGGAAACCATGCATTATTTGAGAAACAGTTCATCCCTGTGTCACAGGGCACCTGTATCATCCCCTCCGGCTTCCCAACTTGTCTGTCCTCCTGCTGGGATCCCGCTCAGCTCCAGCAGTGCCCCTTTCCCGTTTCTCCCTGCTGGCAGGTATAACGCCCCACTCAAAACCACTTTGGCCGGAGAAGCCCGGCCGAGGAAGCCACCCAGCTCACCCCGTGTGATTGCCTCATCCCCAGTTACTGCTCCACCTTCCCTCGCCCCTTGGCAGTGGTTTTACATCTCTGACACTGGCCGAGGGCTCCGGTGAGCTCTCCGAGAGCCAGCGCGAGGACACTGGGCAGCCCTGGCAGAGCCGAACGCCTACAGAGACACAGAGCATCCGTGTCCTGACTGGCCAAACTGGGACCCCTGAGAGCAGGGCTGCGTCCCTCAGGCAGCCTGGAGCAGCAGCTGCCGCCCTCGCTTGATTTTGGCAACCCCATCCCAGCCCCGTTCTCAGCTTTTTCTCTCCCCGAACCTGAAAGATCAAATCCTGCATCAACGTCTCTGGTTTTATTTCAAAGTTGGTGCTCGGCCATGCCAGCCAGGCTGCTGCTCCCCATCCCCGGCCCCTGGCCCCCTGCGCTGGGAAGGTCTCCTTGCCATCACCCCCAGCCAGCAAAGCCCCCCTGAACTCGCCCTCCCAAGTGAGTTCACCAACTTGCTGATGGACAAACACGCACTTAATGACTCCGTCCCCAACGTGACATTAATTACCAGCCTCCGCTTCTCCACCACCAGCAAAGGGCTCAACTTCTCTCGCCCCAGTGACTCCTAATGCTCTTCGTGAGGAGCTCCCAGTTATTGCTGGGGTTTGTTCCCTGCCCCAAGTTTTCCCTCCTAATCTGCTTGGCTGAGATTTTCCCCTTGGCTTCACAGATCAGCCCTTGGCAGCCGTCAGGTGCATGTACATCAGGCCAGCGGAGGTTCCCTTTTCCTCTGGTATTTTAAGCAGATGCTCCAATCTGCTGGTTTATAAAGGGCTCCTTTCCCCCTCCGCAACAACCGGGGCACTGCGGAGGCTTGGACCCAACCCGGGCTGGAGGCCAGGAGCAGCCACCACCCCTGGATGGGGGACTGGGGAGAGTGGGGCGCCCAGCCAGGTGGGAAACCCGCGGCTCAGCCCCCGAGATGTGCGACCACTGGGGCCGGAGAGGGCCAAAGGCACGCAAGCAGCAAAGCAGAGGGGACGTGAGCATCCCCAAACCGAGCTGGCGGGAGCCTCCAGATGAGGCGAGGAGGGATGTGGCTGCTGGAGTAACCGACCCTGGTGGCGGCCACCCACCCACCTGAGGGATGCTCGGGGCAGAGGAGATGTGCCAGAGGAGTGGAGCAAGGAGGCACCTCAGCATGGCCGTACCAGAGCCAGAGAGGAGGGCTGGAGGGGGGCCAAGACCGGCTACTTTCCTGAACCCAAGTGCTGCAAAGAGCCTCTCTCCCACTAGGCTGGCACTGCCTCGTCCCCCCCGGCCCTGGCTCAACCATGGAGCTGCGGCGAGGAGCAGCACAGCCCCAGTGCTGTGGGTGACACAGGCAGGGAATGCACAATCCTTCGGGACAGCGGAAAAAAGCCAACCAAGGTCCAGCAAGTTCTGCCCCCACATCAGCCCCAGCCCCAGGGTCACCTTCCCCAGTACCAAAGCATCATGTGCGTCCCAGCAAGGAGCACCCACATCCCAGCTCTGCGCTCTCCCATCTCTGTAGTCATCAAATCTCCAGGCTGGGAAGCGTGTCCGGATCTGTCCCGTCCCGCACGCATCGTCACCTGGGTCCAGCCTCACGTACCTGCGGGTACAGCTCCCAGCCCCCCATTCATCACCACCTCACCCCTTTCCCCAGCAAAAGGAGCACACGATTAATTTTAATTTTTTTAATTGCCAACCCAGCAATATGCTCTTGCTAATTAACTCTACCCTGAAACAAATGAACAAGACTGGAGGGCTCATTCTCCTGCCGAGGCCCTACTTACAAGTCATGGCAAAAGTGTGTTCCCACAAGCGAGGAGCGGTTAAGCAAATAACTTCGGGAGGGACCGAAGCCAAATATTTTGTAGGATTTAAGGAGCAAGAGGCGATTGATTCACCACCCGATCCCCCCCCGGTACCCCAGCCCCCCCCCCCTCGCAGAAAGCGCTGCGAAGAAAAACCCCCAACAAAACCAAAACCTATTTAGGGATGCTCGGCGGGGAGCGGGCTGCTGGTAAAGTTCAGGGGGAGCGGAGCCCCCTTCCCGGCGGGGATGACCCGGTCTGGGGGCGGCTCAGCCCCCTCGGGAGCCGCCGGTTGGGGCTCGGGGTACCGGAGCACCGGGGGGAGCGGGGTCCCCGGGCCTCCCCCCCCGCCCCGAACCGCACCTACCCATGGCCAGCACGGCCGCCGCCTCGCCCGGCATGCTGGTGACGGAGCCGGGAGGACCGGAGGGCGGCGGTGGCGGTGCCGGGGCGCCCAGCAGCGCGGCGGGGCGAGGGGCCGGGCTCCACGCCGGCGGAAATGGGCGCGGACTTCGCCGCCAGCCACTGCGGCCCCGGGGCGGAGCCACCCCGGCCCCGCCGGCCCCGCCGCCCCCGGGGCCCCCGCGCTGCTCCGGGCTCCTCCGCGCCCCGCGGGACCCACCCCCGCCGCTGCCCCACGGCGGGACGCGGCCGCGGGTGTCCCGGGATCCCACCCGGGTCTTGCCCTCCCGCCCCGCCCCGGGGAGGCTGGGGGTGAAGTTTGGGCTCGGGGTCACCCTGTGTCATCAGCGCCAGCGGGTTTGGCTGCCAGGCTGGGGGCGGGGGGCACCCGTGGGGTGAGTCCCGGCTCCCACTGGGACCCACTCAGCGGCAAACCCGCCCCGCGGCCCCCGGCCCGGCCAAGCCTGCTGGCCACCAGCCCTTGGCTTTGCCAGCTGGGCTGCGGTGCCCTCACAGGAGTGGGGGGCCAGGAGGAGGGCAGAGCACCCCCCGCACCCCGCGGTGCATCACCAGGCTCCCCGATTGCCTCACCGACCGCAAGCACGTTCCTTCATCTGCTGGCCGAGAGCCTACAACCCTTCCTCACCCCTTCCTCGCCTGCTGCGGCTCCCACCTCACTGATCCCAGCCTTCATCATCCCTAAATCAATAGGGCCAAGCCCAGGTTTCCTCTGAGGGGCGAGGAACGTTGCATGGGGATGGGGAGCAGCATGTCCCGATGGGGCGATGGGGACCAAAAAGATGGTTGTGGCCAAAAAGGGGCCAGTGGCGAGTGCATCTCCTGTGGCCTTTGATGGATTCTCCCCTGGGAGGGCCAGTGTTTAACTTGTGCCTTCCTTAGAAGCCTCCTGAGATGGGGCTCGGCCTCGCAGGCGAGGGGCAAGCATGGTCTAAGGGTGTGTGGGGTGGGCAGAGGACCCCGTCGGACCCCCCTGGTACAGGCAGCCCCCGCAGCCATGCAGGTGCTAAGCCAGCGTCCCTGCAGGAGCTGCTCCCAGCCCTGTGGTTTGAGCAGAGCAGAGCCTTCCCGGCGTTCCCAGGTGATACCATCTCACCTTAGCACTTGAAAGCAGCTCTTTGAAGGGGCTGGGAGCCGGTTGTTCCCAATGCTGCCGATGCCCAAAGCCCCAGCACCGAGTTTTACCCTAAAAGCCCAAGTGTTTCAGCACAGCAGCCATCACCCCACTCCGAAAATCCCACTGGAGCCCCAGCCACAAGTGAGTATCTGACCAAGGGCGGCTCTGGAGGCTGGGCAGCCTCAGCTCCGTGTCCCTTTGAGCACCCCGCAGCCATCCCACCTTTTGGGGCTCGGCCCCAACACCCCAACCCTTGCACCCTGTCGCTCGTGCACCACGAGGCTGGTACAGTTCCCCCCACCCCGGGAAAGAATAAACCCCGCTGGGCTGCCGAGTCCAAGTCTGAGTCCCGGGGTGGCTGCGGTGACTTCCTACCATCCCTGCAAAGGGTCACCAAACCCTCTGCCAGCAGCAGCTACGCTTTCCAGCAACCAGCTGGGAGCACCCAAAGGAAAAGCAACAGGGAGACGACCCCAGCGTGGGCAAGGTTGTGTTGTTCCCTTCGTTCTTGCCTTCCCCCCCGCTCCCCTGGGGCTGATAACCGGGATATTTATTTGTAAATAGAGGCTTCCTCCTTTGCAATAGTCCTCCCACTCCTGGTGTGAATCACTTGCTGCCGCCGCCGCAAGAACTGGAATGGTGGCAGGGCCCGGGCGGCAAAGCTGGCAGGGAGGAGCACGCTGCAGGCAGGGCAAGCAGGAGCAGGGCAGAACAGTAAGCCCAAAGGAATTTGGGGATGCTCTCTCAAGTACCTAGAAAGCCGTCCGGGAAGTCACGGGCAAGTTGTACTAACAGGCGTCTCTCTTTCCTCCTGGCGTGAGGGTGCAAAAGAGCAACGTCGTAATGGGGCAAACAAGCCTGGCTTTGGGCTTGTATGACACAAGGGGGTAATTGGATGGCAACTGCTCTGGTTAAAAGAAAAAAAAATCAGCTTCTTGATTTTTTTTTCTTTTTTTATTTGTAACCAGTCACCTTGAAAAAGCAGGAGCAATCCCGCAAGGGAATATATTGTATTTGATCAAAGAAAACCCAGTAAGAAGCTTGCAGAGAGGTGCAGAGAGCTGGCCAAGGTCGCCTCCCGGCTTTGGAAGCACCAGCCAAGAGCATTGCCTATCACCGCTCCAGCCATCCTTCTAGCTCCGGCTCGAGGGTTTCATGCTTTTCCCACTGTTATAAAACCACAAAACCAATTATTTAATTGTTTTGCCCCAATGCTGGCAAGGTGCACAACACCAGGAGCCTCTGCGGGTTTGTTTTATTTTTCCTTTTCAAATCGCTCTTTGTCAGTGGCTTATTCTGGGTTTGGAGATTAAAGGGGTTATTCCCCCCTGCCTCAAGTTAAGTGAAATCAGGGGCAGATCCTGCCTCACTTGACACCGGACAGAGCTGGCCAGCAGCGAACTGATCCTGCTCTGGCAAATTGATCAATTTAGGGCAAAACCCTGAAAAAAGCATATAAACCCCCTTGCCTTTCACCGAGTGGGGAGGACGCATTCAGTATTTATTTATTTTTGAAGCTTTCCTTTGCATCGCCCCATCTCCATGCCTGCAGGCAGTTATTGAGGCCGGAGGGTGATGGTTCGGACCCCTCCACTGTCAGAGGCTGCCGGGGGCCGGTGGGAAAACCAACCCAAAGCACGGCAGAGGACAAATGCAGCAGCTGTTTTCAGTGATCCCCTGCTGCAAAACACCCTCCGTGCCCCAACGGTGCAAGGGGGAGACTCAAGCCTCCGTGAAGGACAAGGAATATTGCTGGGGAATGCCGCTGTCTGCAGCCATCGCTTGACGAGGACGCTTTATCTGCTTGTCCCTCCCCGCGACAGAGATCCCTTTAATCTCTGCTTAAAATATTCTGATGTGGTGGTGAAAAAAAGGAAAAAAAAAACAACCCAAAAAAACCCATCTATATCCTGCCCTGAAGCAGTGTGTAACAAGGGGTCTGTGTGCTGGTGTCCGGCATAAAAGCCTCCGGCCGCCTGTTTATTTTGGATTGTGACTGTGAAAATTAGGCAAAGGGAAAACATCGCCTTTCGCCCTCCCCGCCCCTTCCCCGATGGCTCACACAAACCCAAATTGTAGCCACCGGGATGTTTTTGGCTTCTCTGTTGAACACAGAAATCAATCAGGCTGCAGCAGCCAGGTGGGGGGCTTAAGTCCCCCCCTGTTTATTTTGTTAATGTATGGGCTCAGGATAAATTAAATATTATGCCCAGGGTCAGGCACCAACTGCTGCTCACGCGTCCCAGCCCTGGGGATGCTCGGACCCATGCAGCACCCCTGGGCTCCCCCATCCCAAATTTGGACCCCAAGCCGGGGGGTCCCACCTGTCCCGGGGATGCTGCCGGAGGGGAAGCACCTCTGACATCTCCTCCAGTCCGTAATCCACCTGCCTGCTAAAAATGGGGCCTTATTGGAGTTTTTTTCCTGGCTTTATCTTGCAGCCACTGGTTCTGTTTTTCTGCCAGTTTAAAAGGCTCTTTCATAGCTGGGATTTTCCCCTGTGAATGTACATTTTATTCAAGGTTTTTTGTTTTTTCTTTTTTTTTTTCCCTTTTCCTAAATAACTTCTTGGGGTTTTGTTCCTTCCCAGACATTTTCTTTAGCTCCCCCATTTCTGTTTATGGCCCTTCTTTGCAGAAAGCCTCTATAAATAAAGGATTTTTGACCTATGGGCTCCCCAGTTCAAGCCTGGCCACTAAAAAGGGCTTTGTTGGCTGCAGCAACACAGCTGGTTCCAGGCTGGCACCTCTCGGGCTAATGTCAATAGTGGACCAGTTACCGTGAGATTATATTATACATATATATTTATCTTTATCCAGCAGTGGTGGAGGGGGGGATAAGCGTGGATCAGAGTGAGCAGGAATTCTCCTTGGGAGCACAGGAGAGGGCAGGGGGGCCAATGCCCCGTGGCCGGAGCCGGTCCCAGCAGTGGCTGTCAGGTCCCTCTGCCAGGTGTTTTGGCTGCCGCGGGTTTACCGGCTCTCCGTAACCCACCGCGGTCACGGGAAGCCACGTTCATTTACGCCGCCGAGGGTTGCCTGACACAAAGGGCATTCAGCTGCGGCGGCCAGAAACCCGGCAAGCACTCGAGCGGCTGCACGTCTGGCCGTGCCCTTAAAAATCCTGAGGCCAGGCTATGTTTTTCCTCCTCCTCGGGGTCCCCTCCCAGGGCTTTGCAGCACGACCTCACGGCCAGCATCAGCAGCAGGGCGGGATGCATGGAGCTGGGAAGGGCAGGAGGGTGTTGGGGCGGCTTTTGGGGGAGCAGCCCCCCAAATGGCTGCGGGGCACACCAGAAAGGGGCCGGGGGGCTCAGGATACCCTCGCGATGCAGGTGGGAGCCACCAGGCAAGATGTCCAAGGCATTCAGCCAAGGTATTTAGGCTTGCTGTGCCCACCCTGTCTCCCCGAGCCACCGGCGTGGGGCAAAGGGACCGCGGTGTCCGGCTGGGAAAAGCACCCAAGTCCGGCCGGAAAACAGCCGGCAGCTGAACAGAGGCCCTCAGTCTCTGGGCCATTAATCCGTCCGTCACAAAAGGCGCAGCGGCAGGTCACAATGCATGGCACATGCCCGAGCTTGATGTATTTGTCCTTGTTCTGCTTGTTTATCTATCATTTGCATTGTGCCTGCCTGGCAGGCTCCCCGGCCCCGCGCCCGTCCAACGCCGCCGGGAGCGCTGAGTCAGCGCCCGCAGCCCGGTGTCCCCACGCAGCGACCTCCCGGGCATCCGCCGACAGCCGACCCTGCTGCCGAGCCAGCTCCCCGGAGCTGGGAGGCTTGGGAACAACATCGGCACTACCGCAGCCCCCGCAGCTGCTCGGCTGCACCGGAGCGTGCAAAGAAAGCACGGCTTTCCCTGGGAACATGGGAAAGCAAACACATCTCCCCCCGTGCTGAGCCTCCCCAGCGCGATAGGTGATACCACCTCCCATGGGAATGATTCACTTGCCACCTTTGGAAGTGGAGATGGAGGTGAAGGATCGCAGAGGCTGGGAGCTCCGGGGAGACACGCGTGACTCAGCCCGGCAGGAACGACAGGAATTTGTACCTGCCCAGGGAAATCACACACAGGTATAACAGGTCCAGGCGTTCTCTGCTGCCATAACTCCTCCAGGAAGGAGAGAGAGACCTTGGAGGGATCAGATGCTTCCAAGCGCTTGTGGAGGTCCTCCGAGATCTTGCAGCATCTCACACCTGCGTTTCTTAAGCGAGACAAACCCCGGGAGGGGAAGGCTTATGTGTGCACCTGAGCCCAAGAAACGGTCACCACACAGCCTCTGCCATGCTGCCTTTAGACCCTGTAACTTTGTGTTTGACTGTAAAACACTTAAATGCCCTGAATTTGGCTCATAATGGAGTGGGGAAGAGACTGCAATAAACCTCCGACTGCCGGGGAGGATGAGAGCCGACAGCAGCCGTCCTCGGCGGTGTTTTCGCCTTTGCTTTCTCCGTCTGCCGGCTGGGGGAACGTTTGCTGTTCGCCCGCTCCATGCCCTTTGGGCAGTGGTGGGATGGGGACCGGGGTCCGCGATGGGGCTGTGCCACCTGCCAGGGGAGACTCCAGCAGAAGGTGACACTGCGAGGCTCCCTGCCACGGGCAGGGTGGGGACGGGACAAGGAGCCATGGTGCCAGTCTGCTCAGCTCCCTTTTGGAGGGACCTCCGAGACCTGTTTTAAGGAGCAAACGTAACCCCCCGCGGGGACAAGAGCCCTGTGGCCAAGGGGACCTCGCCAGGGGACACAGCCCCTGCACAGACCTGCCCGCGGCTCCGTGTCACGGCAGCAGTGGGAAGCCAGATGAAACACAAACATTGCAGTGGGAAGAGCCGGGGAGACCCATACTTTGCTCACGTGGCCACCGAGCTTGACAACACTGAGCCGATTTTGCTCGGTTGCACAACAAACTTCACCACTGGGCTCGCGCAAAGCCTGGAAAATTTTGAGTGCAAGGAGCAGTGCAGGCAAAGGTGAGAGTCACTGACAACGGCCGCGTGTGTGTATGGATGGAGCTGCACAAAGCCCGCGCTCCACGGCGGCAGCCCGGGGTGATGCACGCTGCCGCAGCTGTGATCTGGGCTCTGCCCTTCGTGCATTGCAACAGACCCAGGAGCCGGGTCCTGCAGCTGATGCAAGAAGGGGAATTTGAGCAGGGAGAAGGGAATTAGTTTTCTGGCGATGGTTTCTATTTTGGGGTTCTGTTGCAACGGTTTACTGAGCTGTGATGTCGCACCTCAGCCGGGTGACGGCATCCGCGCCGGCCTGCCTTGTTTCACAAGAGCTGCCCCAGGAAAACACCCTTTGCAATGCCTGCTCCAGCTTCCCCTCCAGACAGCCTGTGCGAGGGTTGTGACAGCTCCTCGCTATTGTTTCCCCATCGTAGAAAAGGCGCTGGGAGCCCTTCATCCCCTTGGGGGATGCACCTGAGTGTGTCTGGAGCCCTCCTGAGACACAGAGCCATGGTCACACCAGCCATGCACCATGGCTTGCATGACCGCGCTGCAAACTTCCTTGCAGACGGCCTCCAAATCCCAGGCAGTATTACAAACCATAAAATAAAATAAAATGAAATAAAAAGAAATATCCTTTTCTTCTCCCATCACATCAAGAAACTTGATAACAAAGTTTGCTGCATCCATTAGGGCTCTTTGATGGTCACCCGGGGCTGACAGCCCTGCTTGGATGAAGGTGCAAACGCAACGGGCTCTTTTGGAAGCATGCAGTGGCCGCCCTGCCTGCCTCTTGCTGGCTGCCCGGCCTGGCCGTCATTTAAAACCTCTGAAAAGAAACGAGAGCACAAAATGCCGCCCCGAGCATCACAAAGGCGGCCTGACGTCAGGGCGCGGGGAGGCGAAAGGCTCCAGGCCAAGAGAAGGGAAGCTGTGTTTGAAAAATGACAATTTCTGTCTAGGAAAGGCAGGGCCATGAAAGGAGCCCTTCTTCGGGGCTCTCCAGGAGCCTGGGCGCAGAACAAGAAAAGCCTTTGAACAGCCGGGTAAACTCCTCGGCAGGCTGCCAGCCAGCGCCTGCAAGGAGCCCAGCGGAAAAATCTATCTGCAGGAAGCTGGGGAGACATCCCAGCGCGGCTGGCGGTCCCGGGGAGCGAGCTCCTTCCCCGGGGAGGCCGGGTCCCGGCAAAGCGCTCCGGCTTTTCTGGCATCCCACCCCGCTTGCAGGTGCGTGCCGGCAGGCTGCCCGCGCCAGGACCGGTTGCTGCCCGCGATGGGGACGGCAGCAAGGTCCAGGTGGGTACAGCCGACTTGGCACGGCACAGCCGCTTGATCTGGGGCTGAAGGCAGGCATGCCATGCACCAATGCAAGCTGAGCAAGCAGCTCTACGGAGAGAACTGGAGAAAAACAAAACAAAAAGGAGGAAAATTCCCTACTTGACTATACACTCCTTTGGCCAGTGATTTTTGAAGGTTTGCCCTGCACCCAACAGGCACCTGTCGCACCACTAATGCACCCAGGAACAACGATCTCCTATTAAAAATACAGTTCATTCTGAGTAAGACACCAAAAATGTGCTCAGATAAGATATGTTTACATGACACACATTGCGTCCCAGCTCAGTAAAGCCTGAAGGCTCTTGAAATGGGGTTTCTGCGCCTTGGGCTCCCCTGGTACATGGGTCTTCTGCATGATGCCAACATGGAGAGGACACAGAAATGCCAGGGCGGAGAGATGGGGATGGGGAATAGCAAAGAGCATCCAATACCTTCCTTTGCTGAACGGGGCCCCCAGGGGTGACCTGGCCTGAGTTGCACAAAGATCACCTTCCATCAAATCCAGCTTTCACAATTCTCCTTTTTCTTCTTACATTTGTTCCCCAAAACACCATTAAATGCCAAATGCCAGAAATTAAAAGATAAAAGAAGACCTGGCAGGCTGCCCGGCTACCTCCGGTCAGGGCTGCTCACCAGAAAGCAGAAATAAAATCCCTCCCTCAGCTGTGGTGGGTGGTAGAAGGCAAAACGCCGGTTCCCAGTGCCTCATCATTGCTGTTCGACTGAAAAGGGAACCAAAAGGCGTCAAAGCGGGGCCGCGACACGGCCGAGGGTGACCGGCTCGCTTGGGCTGCTCTGAACTCGCCAGCCTCACCCTGCAAAGCCCAGGGAAGTTCCCGGGCAGCAGCGCAGGGTGCGGTTTAGCGAGGAGGAAGAGGTTTTACGAGGCGTACGAGGTTTTACGGGGTGCATGAGGTTTTACGGGGCGTACGAGGGCTTTGCGTGGGCAGCCATCCCGAGGGGCAGCTCGGAGGCCCTGCTGCGGTGCTCACAGACAACACCTACTGCAGAAATGGCGGCCAGGAGCTGTGCCAGCCCTTGCCCGTCTGCAAGGGTGCTGCAGGGAGCAGGACACCCCAACCCAGGGCTCTCCGGGAGCTAGGCAGCCCCAGCTGGGAGGATGGTGCCATCTCCTGGCATCACCGGGCTTTTCCCACCTCAGAGCAGCAGGGAACCAAGGATGCTCATCTCTGCAAAGGGCCAGAACTGGTCTCCTTCTGTACAGGCAGGGAAACTGAGGCACGGAGCAGTGGCACAGGTGGCCCACAAGCACCCGTAGCAAGGGAGCCACAGCACGTCCCTGGCTGTGCCCTGGGGACCCTCCTGCTACCACTGCCTCAGAGCCCAACCGAGACCACCTATCCCCTGCGTTTCATCCCTCCCGGCTCCCTGCAAAGCGGCTCTGGCTTTTGGGGCTGCAGAGCCCCCTTGAACATTAATTCCCAGCAATCGGGCAGGTTTTGACACATGCAAGAGGAAAGAGGGGCAGCACAAGGCTGCGCAGGGGTCGGGGTCCGAGGGGCCAGCTCTGCCTCTCAGTTAAATGCAGAATTAAACTTCTCTAGATCTTTGAAGCAGACAGCAAAGGGACATCAGGAATGAGACTGTCTCCCCCGTACATTCCTATTTACCTCCATATCGGGGAAGAAATCCTCATCTTCCTTAAGCACAACCTCACCAATGTATGTAACAGGGTGTCGTGGTTTAACCCCAGCCAGCAACTAGGCACCACACAGCCGCTCACTCACTCCCCCCCGGTGGGATGGGGAGAGAATCAGAAGAGTAAAAGTGAGAAAACTCATGGGCTGAGATAAAGACAGTTTAATGGGTAAAGCAAAAGCCGCGCGCACAAGCAAAGCAAAGCAAGGAATTCATTCACTACTTCCCGTCGGCAGGCAGGTGTTCAGCCATCCTCAGGAAAGCAGGGCTCCATCACGCGTAACGGTTACTTGGGAAGACAAACGCCATCACGCCCAATGTCCCCCCCTTCCTTCTTCTTCCCCCAGCTTATATACTGAGCATGACGTCATATGGTATGGAATAGCCCTTTGGCCAGTCTGGGTCAGCTGTCCTAGCTATGCTCCCTCCCAGCTTCTTGTGCACCTGGCAGAGCACAAGAAGCTGAAAAGTCCTTGACTAGTGTAAACTCTGCTCAGCAAGAACCAAAACATCAGTGCGTTATCAACATTATTCTCATCCTAAATCCAAAACACAGCGCTCTACCAGCTACTAAGAAGAAAACTAACTCTATCCCAGCTGAAACCAGGACACAGGGGGATTCACGGTTCAATAGCTGAACTGAAAAAAAAAAGCTACAGAATATCACGCTTTTTAGTTCAGGCTGAAAGAAAACAGGCAGCTTTTGGGTTTTCAGAAAAGGAAAAACCCATGCGGAGCACACAGAGCTACAGGTCAGCCTGGAAAGACTACGCTGGCATTGAATGTCATGCTCAGGTTCTGTCCTCCGTTCAACTTCCCCAGTTTTGCTCCAGGGCTGTTTCCAAGTGAAAAATCTGCTTTCAAACAATCAAAGTGCTCCACTCCTAAATCTCTGCCTGAAACACTGGAACATTTCCAAAATCCATACTTTTAATTGTCAGATTGGAATGTTTTGACATTTGCAAGTATTTCCCCCTCTTTGGCCAAGATGATTTGTTGAATTAAATCCAGCTTCACTAAAAGTTTTGGTCCCTTTTTCGAGGAATGTACATTGTGTGGAAAGGGAATAATTACAGTACCCAGCCAAACGATTAATCTCTGCCCTGATTTAAAACAACAGGAGAATCCGTCCCCTTAGCACTCTCATGATACCTATAAATTGCCAAGGATGTAAGAGGGCTCAGAGGTAGGATAGACCCCTGGGGAGCACTTGTAAGGAATTGCTTTCATGCATGAATAATGCAATACCTTTTTTTTTTTTTGCTTTGCTCCTCAAACTTGCTTTAAAGTTCAGGGGAGCTGGCAAGAATCCACAAGACTGTAGTATTTCCTATTTAGATTAGATTGAGAAAATTGCCTGTGTAGCACAGCTACTGTTAAGCAATTTCTTCCTCTGGATTAGTTACTGGAGAAGTCGTGGCCAGCGTGGCAAGGACTGACCCACCTCTGCTGTGTCAGCCACATGCAGTGAGACGACCAAGAATTCCCTCTCCCGTCACAACAAGCTCTACTGGCATTCGTTAAATGCCACTTTTGTGGTCTGCTGCAAATAACTGATACATTATCCTGTGTGCTGGATTTGCAGATACTATACATTGACTTTTGGGGGAGAATGGGTCAGATTGTCGCAGTTCTTCAGCAGACATGCAGGGCAAAAAGGCGAAAACTACTGAATTCACTTGCAGGTACACCATAGATAGAAATAGAGAATACCCCCTTTAGCCAGCACAAATGCTCCCTGGAATACTCCATTAGAGTTTTGAAAGGATTAGCTTTCACCCTTGCACAAGTTTCCTGATAACCACCTCAGCTTTTCTTGTTTAATTGCTTTCTGCCATTCTTACAAATCATCCCCCAGACCCAGGGTACAATTCTCATCACTAAATAATCAATCACTAATAAGCCCAAAAGATCCAGACATGATAAGCTTTTGATTTGTTTTTATTCAGTTTAATACACATCTGCACCATGCTTATCCTGGTTCAGAAGGAGTTATCCATGGTTTATTCACATGTGCAGCTTTCCTGCTTCTCAGTTGGCTCTCCTCTGCCATCAGTTCTTTTTCCTTGTGGTCCACAGCCTGCTTGGCCACAGCACAAAGAATTTTCCATATCCCTCTGACACTCACACCCCAGTGGCTTTGGCATTTCTAATAAAAAGATAAAGAACAAAGAAATTCAGTGAGCTCCGGGAGAAATGGGGCCAGCAGCCTGGACTAGCACCCACCAAGCTCTTTGCAGGAGCTCAGATCCCCCCAAGCGCTCGCCCCACATGTGACAGCCCTCTTACAAAATACTGCACGCAGTCCCCAAGAAACAACATTTACTCTGAAGTGCAGTTTAGCTGCAGGTGTCTCCAGCCGTGGGAAGGGCAAAACCCATTGCCAACAGCTGTCTCGACTGCCCCAACAGCACACAAACCCTCCTCTGCAGGGCTCAGCAGCGCCTTCAGCAGTGACGCAGGACAATAAATCATCTTATTCATCCCTAAGGGCATATCCTGATTTGGCATAACAAACAAAAAGAAAAAGCGGGCAAGAAAGTCCATTACCATGACACAAAGCAGCAAGAGGGTGCAAACTGTTTGCGGAGCTGGTCCTGTTCCACAGAGCCACCGCAAAGTCAGGCGTGGTGCAGGAGAAGGAAGATTTGCTCAAGGACAGCTCAGGGTCGCTGCGAAGGGATCTGGCCTAACCCGAGCCGCGCTGATCCACAGCCCATGAGGACTGGCTGATGGCCAGCACGTCACCTCTGACAGCTAGCTAGGAAATGTTTGTGCTAGAGCTAGTTATAGCACTAATAAACATGGGGAGCAATTAGCCTGAAAAATGAGTCAGGTGATTAAATGAAGCCCAGACCTGAGATGGCTATGTGCAGGTTGGGATGCTGAGGAAACAGGGAGGGGATTAGTGTTCCTCTTAAAGTCTGTAGAGTGCTGCCTCCATTTTCCAGTAGCTAAACGGGGAAATCCAACCATGCTTTGCATAAAGATTTTAAGTGTCTGTACACCCCACAGTGACATTGTTTAGGAGAGTTTCCCCACTTATTTTTCGTCTCAGACACTGATGCCAGCAGCCAGGTAGGGCGGCCAGCCCCAGCACAGAGCTGCAGGAGTCAGCTCCTGAGCAAGGGATGCACAAAGCAGAACACGGGATACCTGCACTTGCAGGAAGTAAAATGATCACACAACTCTTGCATATCATCGAATCATGGAACATCGTTTAGGTTGGAAAAGACCCTTAACATCATCAAGTCCAACTCCTGTCCCTGCATAGGACAACCCCAAAATTCACACCATATGTCTGAGGGCGTTGTCCAAATGCTTCTTGAATATTGTCAGGCTTGGCACCGTGACCACCTCCTGGGGGAGTCTGTTGGAACAGTATCCTCTGGACACTCTCTAGTAGCTCTGTATCCTTTTTGTACTGTGGCTCCCAAAACTGCACACAGTGCTCAAGGTGAGGCTGCACCAGTGCAGAGTAGAGCAGGACAATCCCCTCCCTTGACTGGCTAGCAACACAGTGCTTGATGCACCCCAGGACACGGTTGGCCCTCCTGGCTGCCAGGGCACACTGTTGGCTCACGTTCAACTTGCCGTCGACCAGAACCCCCAGATCCCTATCCGCGGGGCTGCTCTCCAGCCTCTCGTTACCCAGTCTGTATGTACATCCAGGGCTGCCATGTCCCAGGTGCAAAATCCGTCACTTGCCCTTGTTAAACTTCATACGGTTGGTGATTGCCCAGCTCTCTAATTTGTCCAGATCTCTCTGCAGGGCCTCTCTGCCCTCGAGAGTGTCAACGGCTCCTCCCAATTCTGTGTCATCGGCAAACTTTGATAACAAACCTTCAAGTCCTGCATCCAAGTCCTTTATGAAGACATTAAAGAGCACTGGCCCCAAGATGGATCCCTGCGGAACCCCACTAGCCACTAGTCACCAGCCCGATGTAACCCCATTTACTATAACCCTTTGAGCCCGACCCATCAGCCAATTGCTCACCCACTGCATTATGTGTTTATCCAGCTGTATGCTGGACATTTTGTCCAGGAGGGCACTGTGAGAGACAATATCGAAGGCTTTACCGAAGTCCCAAAAGATTACATCGACTGGCTTCCCTTGGTCAACTAGGTGGGTAACCTTGTCATAGAAGGAAATCAAGTTTGTTAAGCAGGACTTTCCCCTCACAAACCCATGCTGGCTGGGACCAATGACTGCATTGTCTTTCAGGTGTTTTTCAGTAACTCCCAGAATAATCTTCTCCATGATTTTGCCAGGCACAGAGGTGAGACCGACAGGCCTGTAGTTACCAGGGTCATCCCTGTTGCCCTTCTTGAAGATTGGGACAACATTTGCCAGCTTCCAGTCAACTGGGACCTCCCCAGATTCCCAAGAGCATTAAAAAAAAATCATTGAGAGAGGTCTCACTATGACATCAGCCAGCTCTTTCAGTAACCTCGGATGAATCCCATCGGGCCCCATTGACTTATAGGGATCCAGCTGGAGCAGCAAATCCCGCACAAGTTCAGGGTTGGTTGGGAGTTTGTCATTCTCACAGTCATGGTTCTCTAGCCCAGGGCTCTGGGGGTCCCAGAGCCCATCATCGGTGTTGAAGACCGAGGTGAAGAAAGCATTAAACATCTCTGCTTTGTCTGTAACCCTGTTTGTGAGGTGACCATGCTCATCAAGTAACAGGCTAATGTTATTGCTGGCCTACCTTTTGCTATATACATTTTTTTTTTAAAAAAAAGCCCTTTTTATTGTCCCTCACAGTACTGGCCAGCTTCAGCTCTAATTGAGCTTTGGCTAGACAAATTTCCTCCCATGTATTAGGAAGGACTGTTTTATCGTGTCCAGAGAAGCTTAACCCAGAGGTTTCATCCCTCAAAGGGGTTCAGAACTTCTGTTCTATTTATATCTAAACAATGAAATAATTTCCCCCTTATTAGATCTGTACATATAACCCAGGTTGTAAACAGGGTAGCAAACATTGCTACTGGCAAACAACAACCTTCAGCCAAAGTAAAAGCAAAACCAACACAGCAGGAGAAACATTTGATTATCTTCCCTTCTTGCCACATCCAAATTAAGTTCTTGCTATAACAACTAAAGACAAGCTACAGCTGTACTCAGAAGCTTGGAAAAAACAGTTTATAAAGAGAAAAAAAAAACCAGTGCTACTTACAGAGCGATGGCCTGAACACCAACCTGACACCCCACAGGACATGTCCCTGCAAACACCATGGCTGGCAGCAAATAGGAGCAAAAAGGCAACTCTGGTGGCTTCGTTTCCACTTTCTAAAGGCAGTTTAGGGTAACAGAACACCCACCATGCCCAAGACAAACACCCCCCCAAACCTGAATGCCATACCATGGGTCCACTAATAAACCTGCTCTGCCCTGAGCAGCCCCACCTGAGCCCCCACTCCACCCTCCCCACCTGCAGTCCAGGAGCTCTATTTAAGCTCAGGCTCAGCATCCTTGCCCTCATCTGCTTGGTGCTGTGAGTGAGCCTGGCTCAGGAGTACTGGTCCCTCTGGATGCTGTATTTGTTAGAGAGATCTTAGAGGTATCCTGTCTTGCTGCCCACACGTATTGGGGGTGGTCTTTTGCTAGAAAAGATTAATCTGTATTGCTAGGGTCATCTCTGGCTCCTCATCTCTCTCTCCTGGGGAGCTCCCTGGTGCGCAGCACCCACAGGCAGGACAGCACAGCAGGCCAGAAGCAGGGGAGCTGGGACAGCCCAGCAGCTGGGCTCAGGGGGATGGTGCCTGGTCAGTGATCCTTCCTACACCTTGGTAAGATGAGCAGCATAAGGAGGCTGCCATATTAAGCAAGATGTGTCATTTAGGCCATGACTTATAGGAGGGGTAAATCCGTAACAGCATCATGTAACCTATATGAAACCTCTACTGCTTCCCTGCTTTATTCTGCCAATGCAGAAGAAGAGGTATGAGTCTGGGTGTTGTGTCTTGAGGTCCCATGGCACGCAGCAAGAAGGAACTTAGATGATTTTGGTGTTTTGGGGCTCCAGTTGCAAGGTCTCACTGCTCTATAAGGTAGGCTTTTAAAATGATTTGTTAAAAATCAATTCATTCTGTGAAGATCTTTTTAAAGAGGGTGTTGGGACAGAAACATCTCTAGAGATAAAAGACCTCCCAGTTCTCTGCTCTAGCAGCACGATGCTCTGACATTACTTACTGTTAGATGAGATGCAGGGGGCTGTTCCCTTTTCCTTGGAAATGCTTGGCAGTAACAGGGAATGCCATTAGATGTCAGTGTGCTCTCAGCTGCAGGACAGGCAGGCTCTGCTGGGGAGGATATAAGGCAGATTGGTTTGCTTTGGGAGGCAGATAGCAAAACCCAGCACCTTCCTTCAGTGCAGCTTCTAGGGGGTGTGGGAGCCTGATTAGCCTGGCTGCATAGTCCTGAAAAGGATGGCAAATGCAGACTTGGATCCTTCAGAGCCTGGTCTTGGCAAGTGCTGCAGAGAACTGCCTTGTTTAATGAGCAGAGCTTCCCAGGCACCTGGAAGGCAAAAAAGAAGGTATTTGTAGGGAGAAAGGGCAGCTCTAAGAGGGTTACAACACAAAGAACAAAAGAGGGATGAATTTAGAGCATGCAGTGAAACAAGATAGGAGTCAGAACTGGCCAGCATTAATATCAAAGATCCATGACTGCAATGAGTGTTGCAACATCTAGACACTAAATTTCTAATGCTGCTATCTTGTAGAAATAAAAATTGGCTGCTCTTCAGCTGCCTGGTTTTGCAGCCAACTTAATGCTATGGGCCATAATCCTGCAGGATGCTGAGTGCTTTCTCAAGGGTACTGTAAGCTTTAAGTCCAAGACTGTTATAGGACCTAGGTTTGGTCATCCCTAAGCCCTTGGAAAGGGACTTGTCTTAAAACAAACCAGTGATCTTTTAGCATAGCACAGTCACTGTGAGCTCCTTCTCACCAAACACCAATGTTAGAATGAAAGTGCCAGCCAGAATCTCCACTTGTTAACTTGGCTCCAGGAGCTGGCGATTGAAAAGTAGAGCTGGACATATAGTAACACTGCTAAGAGCTAATCCTGAAAGTAAGTGTTAATCGATTTTTCTAGAGATTTGATGAATGCTGCGCTGTTCCTGATGGTGCAGTTCTTACCACTTTGGGTTTTTTTAGCCTAGAGAGTGATGATGCTCCTGAATTACCATAACAGAGAAGTCCTCACTGTGCAAGACTGGAAAGGCAAAGCCTTATTTTTGCCTTTTTTATTAGGAATCCAGAGAAACAAACCATCACAAAAGTCACTTTGGCTGCTGCAGAGTTGGAACATAAGACAGTGGTGCATCTTGCTGCTCCTTGCCGCTTCCCCAGTATGCAGGGACTTTGGTGACGGTGGTGTGGAAGCTGGTAATGGCGGGAGTTGTCTTCACACGCAGAGCAGTTTTGAAACCTACTGTCTCCTGAAGGGATACATTTGTGCTGTTCCTTCCACCCACTGCTTAGTATTATGACATTTCACATGAGTGTGAAGTAGCTGAAAAAACAGAGCTAGGGAGCTTTGAAAAATGCTACAAGCACCACCTACACCTTGCTGCAAATGTCAACAGGAATCAAGAAGTTCATTTCCTATGCAAGCAAAGTCTTCAAAGCCAGCCCCCCCTCCTGTTTTAAACCAAAGGGAAATGCTGCTGCTGCTGACTGCATTAGGCTCTGGAAAGACACAGCTGGGATAAATAAAGGGATGCAAATTTTGCCTAGGCATCCATCCCTCTTTCATTAGGTGGCTTGAATCTCTGGGTTTCTGACACCCCTCCCTTCTGAATGTCTGCATCTTAACTTACTTGAAGTTGAGATGGCTTCATGTGAATGCCAGCCCTCTCTGGGGACTCCTTCCTTGTTACGTGTGGGCAGGGGTGTCAAACTCTAGGTTTTGGCTTCTGCTGGAGGTAAGTGAAAGCTTGTTTACAATGCCAGGGTTTGCATTTAGTGTTTGACCTAGCTTAGGGATCAACACCAGAAAAATCAGGAAAATGGAGCCTTTTAACATTCCTGATTTCTTTACTTGCATCCATTTTCTGTGATGATGCAATGATTGCAAAGGCTGTCATCACATAGTTGTCTTTCTGTTGCTTTTTGGAAGCTTTTTGAAAAGCATCATCCTATATCACCTTGACCAAGGGTCTCGCTGCGATTCTCCAGTATGCCAGTGTTGCTCAGATCCAACCTAGGGGACACAACGGCATTTCAGTTGTTTCAGCTTGGGCAATTGCAACAGCATTGGTAATTAGCACTTTGCTAATCCAACCCTGCTTCCAGAAGCTGAGGGATGCTTCAGAGCCTGCAGCATCCCCTCGGCCCCCCAGGATGGGACCGCAGCCTTTCTGCTCCCCTCGGATGTGTCCTATTCTCTTTGATGTGGCTGAGCGAGCCCTGATAGGGACTAGCAGCCTCTGGCAGTTGTGCTGGGAAAATTAAACTTCCCAGATCTTGAGAACACACAGCACAGAAAAATGTGTGAAAAATTGAAATGACAAGGTTATTCAGGTTGTTTCTTTAAAGGCAGCTTCAGCCTGGATAGGTGGTAAAGGAGAGTAGCTGAGATTCCTCTTCTACTGAGGGGGGTTTATACAATGTCTTCTACTTAAATACCAAAGCACTTTTCAATTTATGGACCAAATCCTGAGTTTCACAGTCATACCACCACTGGTTGCTTTTTACCTTTTTTCACTTGTCTCTAAGTTCTTGCAAAGACTTGGCCCTTGTAAAGGGTGTCGCCTTAATGGGGAAGGTGGTGGGTCATGGACCTTTCCTGCTCATTCCACCAACACACAGGTCCCGGCACAAGTGCTGTCAGAGCTGAAGCATCCTGGAGTCCTGGCTCCCACAGCTCCTTCCTGGCTGAGCCTCTGAACTTTGCCAGGGATAAAACTTAGCACTATGGCTTTTCAGATCCTTAATGGCAAAAGCATGAAGTCAAAAAACATGTGACTCATTTTAAAGAAATCCTATTCCATTTGATTGGGGAAAAAAGTGAAAATTGCAATGGGCCCATGCTGCCTGCACTGTGTGGGAGGACCTGGACCTCACCGTGAGGACGGGGAAGAGCTTAATCCTATAGCTATAAGGCACAGTTGACCTGTTTCAATGTAGTTGGTATCAGTGCATCTGTCTCTGGAGCTCCAGAGAATTAACTGTTCAAAGTATTTTATATGCAGACGACTTCTTTTGTTGAAGTGGAGATTTGTGGGAGAAATACAATTGTAAAGAAGCTTTTCAGGATTTTATCAGAAAGAGCCTGGAAAGCAACTGTATTTCATTTAATTAAGTTTTAGTTTTTTGTAGCTGCTATTTGGCAAAAGGGGTTGATTTTTAATGAAAATTGGAGAAGTGTTTTTGACAGAAGTGAAACAGATGCAGAAAAAGTTGCCCAACTTGATTCCACATGTATTTTTGTCACTGAGATGATATAGCATGATCCTAACACAAACAGGCAAAAGCTGTCAGGAACCAGTAACCTGTATCCTTTTGCTAATCTGTTCCCTTTACGGGGCCTCCCAAGCATGGTGTTCATCCTTGATTTTGTAGGATATGGGGAACTACAACATGTGCTCTAAGAAAGGAAGGCTGAAGGCATGGAAAAAGGGTCCAGGGAGCTGAAGAAGGCAAGCAGGAGAAGGGGAGAGGGGACTTATAATGAATCCCTCCCTGCTCCCCCAGTGATGTTCCATGGGATGAAGTTATTAAATCATTTCCATACCAGATGTTGGTGCTGCAAAACCAATCTACCCTTTGTGTGGCCAACATGCTCTTTTTGTACACTAGCACAGCTTCTCTGGTGGGAATGTATTCTGTGGATCAGGAGCCTGTCTAAACATTAAAACTGTTTAGGTAAATACCAGCTGGTACTCTGTCCTATTAGCAAATAAAAGCCTCTATTTTAAATTAGTGTTGCAAGGAAGAACAATGTTTAAATAGTTACATTGTCTTCTCCTGGAAAATAAATAACTTAAATACAAATGCTATGGTGAACTCCTGGGGAAAATGCTCTAGCTAAACTGCTGTAGTCACCAGGAGATCAGCATTGTCTGTTAGCTGTGCTGCGGGGACAAGGGATAGGAGAACAATTAGGATTGTGGCAGTGGTGAAAGGAGGCACAGAAAAATGTTTTGCTCAGGTTACCCAGCAGCAGAGGCAGGGATAGAAACACAGTACAGGCTGCCAGCATCCCTGCCTGCTTGGGGCAGATGCTTTGAGAGCCCCCAGCCCAAACCTCCGAGCCTGCATGACGATCTGCTGGAGGGGACCTTCCTTCCCCAGCCCCTGCTGTGGGGTGAGCCTCTGTCGGGCTCGGGTCTGCACCCTCTGTGGATGGGCTGGAAAGTGTGTCCTTCACCTGAGCTGTCCTTGCCCTTTTTCCCCCATGGCTGTTGCAAACTCTGCTTTTTCTATGTATTTAATAAGCACTAGAGGGCTGCAGAGAACTGCTTTTGCAGCTGCAGACACTGACATTAATGCAGGCTCTAGCCCTTAGCTGCCACTTCCTCTGGTCCTTAAAGGAAAACAGACAAAAAGGATGCAGAGAGGTGATGGTTTGGTTTTCCTTACCTGGAAAGAAGAGATTGGGGTGTTGAGATGCAGGCAGTTGTGAAGCAGTGCTGATGATAGCTCACACCTGGGAGGGAAACGAGATGAGAGGTTTTGCTACTAAATCACAAAATAGTTCAGGTTTGTCCCCAGTCCAACCCCTCTGCTCAAAGCAGGATCATTCAGAGCAGCTTGCTCAGGGCTGTGTCCTGTTGGGTTTTGAGTATCATCAAGGACAGAGACACCACAACCTCTCTGGACAGCCCGTTCCAGTGTTTGACAGCTCCCGTGTTTTACAAAAAAAAAAGGTTTTGCTTGTGTGTAAATGGAATCCCTGTATTTTAATTTGTGCCTATTGCCTCTTGTCCTTTCACTGAATGCCCCTGAGAAGAGTCCAGCTCCATCCTCTGGCTGTGGCAACAACGGTGCTTTAATTACAAGGCAACTATGCTAAAGGGTAATGCTCTGTATTTAATTTAAAGAGAAAACCTAGAAAAACTTGAGGTATCAAGTTAAAATAGGGAGATCAGTCTAGAAAAGGCCTTGTGAGACTGCAAGACCGACCCTCACTATCCCAGACACTTGTCTGCTCTGATGGCTTTTTCTAATTTCCAGCCTTCATTTATTCAGGGCCAGTTTATACCCACTTGTGGTGGTGCCAGCACTGTCTGTCTGGTTCAATGGCTCTCCTCCCTCCGGGGTGCCCAGGGGCCCCGGTGTCTATAAAAAGCAGTGGTCTGGTTTCTCAGCACTGGTTCTGCTGAGCTGCACCCACCCAGCTCCCCCCTCTCAACGCAGCTGCTCGCTGCTCTGACCACTAGCATAGTTCTTGCGTTATCCTCTGATCCATACACAGGCTTTTTCCTTTTCAGTCCTTTCTAGCTGCTGAGCACATACACAGCAAAACCAGTTTGTATACACAGCTATTAGATTTTTTGTCACTTTTTACCATATTCAGGGTTGTAAGGCCACTCCTCCGGGCTTATGGTTTCTCCTGAGTTTTGTTTTTGTTACCAGAAAACTTTATCTGGATCCTCATTACTGTTTTAGTGCCTGAAGTCATCAATAAAAGTATATATCCAAGCGGAGCTGGTCTTTGAAGGTCTCCCAAAAAACTCTTTTCAGCATCACTTACTGCGAGCTGCTCCCCTCAAACCCACAGAGCTAAGTGCTCCTTGAAAAACACCACCTGGGAGACTCGACCTCTTTCTCCTTCCCAATGGGTATTTATAGGACTAGGATCAAGTGCAGCAGGTAGACCACAAAGGCTGACTTCTGCTGGTAGGGAAGGAGCATGTTTCATCCTGGGTGAGCATCCTAAAAAACCCAGGCTTGCCCTCCTGGACAGGCAGGAGAAGTGCCTGGTTTCCTTCTGCTATCAAACAAGACAAATGGGAATCATAACTTTCTTTTTTTCTGTTGTTTTGCAACCACCCCTACTCCTGAATACTTGAAAATCTGGCCCTGAAAGCTCTGGAAAAAAGCCCTACATGTATACAAATATTTTTTCTTATTTAAAAATGTAATTAGACAGACAAAGCGGGACAGTATTTACAGTATAATTATGCAAACATAAGTCACAGAGGCCAGCATCTGCTCTTCAGTCAAGACAGGCAACACCTCAGCCTGCAATAACCCTATTAACAGAGGCTGATGAATAATACAAGTTTCCTATATTTGCTTTAGGGTGCAATTCACCCATCTGCAGAGGGTCAGCACAAGAGCTATGTTCTAGTGAAGTCTTATTTAATACCTATAAATAAGGTATAAGTGATGCATGGCCTTGCACTGTTCCTTCACGCGGGGGTGAAGTACAGCCATAGGAAATCTTTGTCTCGACATGTCCCTTCTCCTTGTAATCCTATTCAATACCAAGTGGATAATAATCTATTGCATTTATCTCTCTCTCTTCTGTCGCAGTATTTTCAGAAAGACAGTTCATACTTGGGTGTTGGCAACCAACTTTCTCTGTGCACTAAAAAAATTCATAAATCTACATGTATAATTCTGAGCTTTAATATTACAGCACTATAACCAATATTTGATAAATGTATTTTACAGAGAAACATCCAAGTCCCCCAACACCCATTTCCCTGTTTTCTTCCTGTATCAGAAAGTGAAAAAAAAAAAAAAAAAAAAGCTCAGAGACAGAAAATATAAGGACATTTATTTTCTGGCTGCTGACTTTGATTTCCAGTTTTGATTGTTTTTCCTCTTTCTCTTTAGTTCATTTATCCACTGAGGGAATGGCAAAGAAAAAAGGTATGAAAAGGGGAAAAACCGCAGGTAACAGGGAAAAAATTGCAATTGAAAGCAAAGAAAAAGGGGCGGTTTTAACAGCCAGACCTCGCAGGTTGTCTTATTTTTCCACTCACACGATAAGAAATCAGAATACCTCTATAGAGACAAATTGCTGCTTCCATCAGAAAACATCCTCCTGGCAAAATATTTACCAGCAGTCAGACTGGTAATGATCCAGCGCCTGCGATGGAGGATGGAGCAAGGGCTGTGCGGGTTTCGCAGGGACAGCTGCTCAGCAGAGCCCATTCTCCTGGAAGCGGACAAATTCAAGATGACCGCTCCTCCAACCCCTTTCCTTTAAAAGAGTCTTGTCTTGGCAAAAGTAATTTTAAACATATTTTCTTTCCTCCAATTTGCCACCAGATGGCATGTACACACCAGGCGAGCGGGGAAGGAAAGTGGTGGGTCAGGGGAGGACAGCCTGGCCCTAGATGGGGGTGAGACCCCCGGCAGCGCCTTGGCCAAGGGGAGAGGTCGATGCTGGAATTAAGCTTCTGCTGCTGGAGCAGAAAGAAGTTTCAAGGTAGGTTTCTGTTCAGAACAAGTAACCGCGCGTGTCTCCAGAATACATTCCCTTTGATTAAAATGATAATAGAAGAGAGGTTTTCATTCAGGTTGATAACTTGGCCATTGGGCACCAAAGACGCTGTGTTTTCCCTCTGCCCCTGCGTACCAGCGTTATTACCCCCTACAGAGATGCGGGAGCTTGGGTTGGCTGTGACCAGGCAAAATTCAGAGCAAATCTGAGCCGGACCCATGAGAAATAACTCAGCCCTAAGCCTGTCCTCTTTTCTAGTTTAAATTCGCTTTCGCCTGATGCTGTGCAGAGTTTCTCAGTGAGGGAAGCTGTGAATGAGACCTGGGCAGAAGGGGGTGAGGACAGTGCCTAGGCTCTGCCGTTGCCTTTCACCTCCCCAGGTCCCTGCTCTGTGAGTTGTGAAGGCAGAAGCGGGGCTGGCACGTTCCTGTCTCTATTCGCCGCCGAACAGCAAGAAAAGGTCAAGATATCCAGCAATTAGTGTCCTACCATGGTCTCGCTTTTGCCTACTGGAAACGCTCCCTTTCAGCATCTTTCTTTTGTGCCTGTCACACACTAAATGCAATCTCTAGCATTTTTGAGATGTTTAATTACTTTTCTTAGTATCATTTGTGTTGATTACATTTTTTTTTTCTTTGGGTAAGAGAGCAGGAGAGTGCCTCACACCGAGAGCAAATCACTGTTTGATTGGCAGTGCTTCCTAGAACGGCTTCTGATCCCCCCCTCCTGGTGCTATAAATGCTAACAGTATCCCGAAACAATGTGAGGCTCTGTCAAAAAGACCTTTTTTATTTCTCTATTGCAGGCCACATGATGACAGAGGGAGCTATTCTGACGCTCATTCCTCCCGGTGTTTATGGCTGGACCCCAAGGTCATTTTGCTCTTCCTCCTGCGCTGAGGAAGACTCAGCCCTGGCCATCCTTGAGCGACGTTTGTTGAAGGGTCCCATGAAACGGCTTTGGCACCTTTTCCCAGGAGGGTTTTTCTAAAGCAGTAATGCAACTCCCCTAATTGCAAATTAAGCCAACACCGTCATTGCCTCAGTGGCTACAGAGCATGGCTGATGGTTGGCTTTGCAATACGTGGAGATATTTCAAGCTGTGGTCTGTCCTCCCGCTGTGGTCTTGCTGCCTTCTCCTTCCTGGCACAGCTCTGCCTGTTCCCCCCCATGTGCTCCCCAGTCTGCCGATGTCTTTGCAAACACATGGTGACCCCGAGCCCTCATCAGCGCCAAGCAGGATAGTGACCCCCCATGTCCTACACACAACGTGCTGCTTAATACACTTCTGCATTTGTTTTTCTGTTACTTTTTTTCAGTGGTGCACAAGCATCACGGTGTTGGCTTGTTCTGTGGGCTGTGCTCTTACCCCTTGATCCCTTTCTGCGCTAGCACTGCATAGCCAGATATTTAGAATACAATCACAGAATGCTTTGGGTTGGAAGGGACCTTTAAAGGCCATCTAATCCAACCCCCCTGCCATGGGCAGGGAAATCTACAACCAGATCAGGGTGCTCAGAGCCCCATCCAGCCTGGCCTTGAATGTTTCCAAGGATGAGGCATCTCCCACCTCTCTGGGCAACCCGTGCCAGTGTTTCACCACCCTCATCGTGAAAAATTTCTTCCTTAAATCCAGTCTGAATCTACCCTCTTTTAGTTTAAAACCATTACCCCTTGTCCTGTCACTACTGATCCTGCTAAAAAGTCTGTCTCCATCTTTCTTATAAGCCCCCTTTAAGTACTGAAAGGCCGCAATAAGGTCTCCCTGGAGGCTTCTCTTCTCCAGGCTGAACAACCCCAGCTCTCTCAGCCTGTCCTCACAGCAGAGGTGCTCCATTCCTCTGATCATTTCTGTGGCCTCCTCTGGCCCCGCTCCAACAGGTCCATGTCCTTCCCGTGCTGAGGACCCCAGAGCTGGACGCAGGGCTCCAGGTGGAGTATTTCCCCAATTTAGTATTCCTGCACCCACCTGTCTTTACCTTCTTGACTCCAGCCCATCTTTCCAGTGAACAGGATTTTTTTGAATCATCAGTCTGTCCTCCAAAGGGCTGTACACCTTCTCCCAGCAGCAACATCTGCCATGGGATGGGCCCTCCAGTCCACCTGCTTAGGAGACACAAACACAAATCAGTCTCATTGCTTGGGGCAGTCATCCCCTCCCAGCCCCTCCTGGGGACCCTGGGCCTTTTTCTATGTCACCCGGGGCACAACGTGTGTCACCCGGTGGGAGAGGAGCTGCTGTGTGATGGGAGATGCCCTGCCTGACCTGCTTTGGGTCGGGCGAGAAAGGACAGGACCACAAGAGGGACGTGCCTGTTCCCTGCCAACACCCGCCGCTGAAAACTCCTCTTAAACAAAATTTGCTTAAGTCATTTCTCCCCCCGACCCACAAGCCTGATTTTTATGTACTGTGGTAAATGTTATGCCTTGAAAAGACCCACACATGAATAAAAAATCAGGCTGTCACTCTGCCGTGCTCCTTTTAAAGAGAAATTGCTTAAAGCAGCAAGAACGATGTCTAATCTTGGGATGCTGGGAGCCGGTGCTTGCGAACGTCTATGCAAGTGGGGAAGGCGGGGGTCACCGCAGTTGATGCTCATGAATAATGAATCTGACATTGTAGCTATGCAAATGTAACCTAACAAGCTCCAAACTAAATAAAAATCTTGTTTGTTACGTCAATTATTCACCGGCCTCCTTCCCTTGGATTTTCGGGATGGAACTGATTTATTTGAAGAAGTGGAAGTAGGCGATCAACATAGAATATCGGCTGCCCTTATGAATCCTGGAGCTTTGAGCCATTTGTGCAGCCTATAAATACGAGACAGGATTCATGGGTTGAATACACACAGGGATCTGGTCCTGGTCAAGATTTCCTGGTCTTCTGCAGGAATGACTGAGAAATAATCAGCACCGGGAAACTTTCCCTGTCGTCAGGTTATTGTACAACAAACTGTTCCGGGCTTGACCTTCCCTTAACCATCTGGTGACAGCCAGAAGTGAGACATAGGATTGTCAAGTCTCATGACAGCTGCTTAACCCCTCTTCATCCTTCAGCTTGCTCATCGACACTTACTGTGTTCCCGGGCTGGTGTGCGGCTTTTCTGTGCAGCACACCGATAGAAGGGGAAAGTGCTGCCGGCGTGATACGGCCCTGCAAAGGTATTTAGTATTATAACACAACACTGGATGGCTTCCAGCTGTTTTACAAACCTCTATCAACCAGATGCAACTCAAAACTGATGAAAAATGATGATGCTCAATTCAAGACCAGGAGTGACGGGGGTGCTGCATCCCCCGTTGCCCATCACCAGCTCTTTCTCCTTACCTTCGACAAACTCACAAATGCATTGCCCAAAGGAATATCAAGCCAAAAGCTGCAGACATTATTTCTCTGCTGAGGTAACCTTTATAGCTCTGATGAACAATATTTTACACAGCTATTGCTTGAACAGAAGTCACTGTATTGTTTTTTACACCTCTGCCTCTTGTTAGGAAGAAGCTAGAGTAAATTCTCCTTGGACAGCTCAGTGAAATCCTGACCTGCGTGCTGATCATTGCTGTGTTTTCTCAACTCAAAGCACAGACAAGGATGTGCGTCAGGTTATTGATGAGTCCAGATCAGCTTTCACCTTTCTTTTTTTTTTCCCTTCTTTTTTTGGCACCTGTATACGCCAGGGTTCGGTCGCGTTGTGCCTTTCCCTTTTAACTGGTAACACCGCCTGACAACAAGGCATTCGCATCTAAACAACTGGGTCTAGGCTGATCTGCCTGCTGCTTTTCTGCAGAGATAAACCAAGCTGGCTGGGTGCGTTTGCCATGATTAGCAGCTTTGGCTGAGCCCCTGGTGCTGTAGTCCCACTTCTCTTCCCTGTCTGCCCCAAGGTGCCCCGTCACAGACCATGAGCTCCCTGGAGCAGTTCCCATGTCTTTGCCCAGCACCTCACCCACGGTGGGCACAACCTTAAATAAATAATTTTAAAAAGGAGTGTGTAGATGGGAAACTACCAAGTAATTGAATTTTGTTTCTTTTTTCTGCGTTCCCCCTTGTGCTGCCTAGAGAGGAGTGTGTTGTCAGGTGCCCTACGGGAGACGGGAACAAATCGGACTGTGTCCCGGTGTCAGATAGCTGTCTTGATGAATAGCCAGTCTTCTCCTGAAGCACAACCATCTTTTTACTCTTCATCCGACAGAAATTATGCCAAGCAATTACTGAAATTGAGTGTGAAATTGCACCGGTGACAGACTGCCTGACGAGGGGGACCAAAGAGAGGAGCCGGACCGGTGCTGCTGCCCGTGCCAGGGGGCAGCTCCCCTGCACTCTCCTCCAGGTCGGCGAGGCGGGAGCTTGTCTCGCAGCTTCTTCCCACCGAACTGCTGCTCGTTTCTGAGTGCTGGCGAGGAAACCGGCTGGAGCTCTTTGTGGCTGAGTATAAGACACAGGAGGAAGATTTACTCTTTCTGTATTTTTCCCATGAAAGCCTGTCCGACAGAGAGCATCCACGCTGCACTTGTAACTGCCCCAGCCAGCGCGGGGCTGTAGGGGATCTATTATGCACAAGGTGGAGTGCAATAATTCACGTCCTGTAAGGATGCTCTGATCAAAGCCGAGATATTAGTGTAGTGGAAAAATTAAGAATGGGAGCAAGAGTTCCCAAAAAGCAGTCATAAAGGGCAGTTCCTTTTCATCGTGCTCACCCTCTGGTAAATTAAGAGGAGAATGAAAAAAATAGAAAGGCTGGACATTAGGAAGATGGAGGCTACTGAGATCAGAGATGCAGGCGGCTGGGTACACGCGGGAGGTGTTTAACAGTGGTTTGCAGAGTCCTCGCTTCCCAGCAAAAAGAGATTTGCTGTTGGACCATCTCACCTCGACTCACAGGGACTCGATTGCATCAACCCACCTGCCCATGTTTAAATGGTGCCTGGTTTCTGAGGCCAGCGGGGAGACACCTGCTCTGCATGGTATGGCATGTTTTGAGCAAGCAGAGGGCATCGACTACATCATCTGATGTGACTGAGTGACTGAGTGAATGAGAATTACAAATGAGAAGCAATGTAGTTAATGCAGGCATTAAGAACATTACGGAAGGGGTAGCTCTAAGTAAATCTTTCATGTAATTAACAGTACAGTTCTGCAAATTAGTGGAAATTACATATTGAAATGCTTGGACGGCAGCCATGCCAGAGGGAAAGCGGCGACTGTTGTCTGATCTGAGATAGGCTGCTCATGGCCTGCAAAATACTCGAATAGAAAACTACCTGGAAACCCAACGTATTTCTGGCACAACCTAAGAAGCGAGCAGCGGGCCACTGCGACAAAATCGTCACTGCCGAATTCATACGTAAGAATAACAGGAATAAATGAATACCAAACCTCAGAAACCAGAGGCTCATTGTAAAATAATTACATAGGTTAAAACCTTTCCATCCTTGCCCTTTTGCCTTAAGCCTGGCTCCTTAATCATGGGAAACACCATTCATGGGAAAACATACAAGGAGTGAGTCATACCCCAAATATTTAGACATTTATGCCTTTATCTTGTGCAGAAACAAAAACAAGAAGAGAAAAAGCAGGCGCCCAGTTAGCATGCCTCCTGCGTGTTTTCACATCAGGGGCAGATGTATTCTCGGGTCAGTTGTAGGAACCACAAGACTGGCTGGTTTGAAGGCCGCACACGGGCACGACCCTCTGTAAAAGAAGGTACCGAGGGCTTCTGCTGTGCACCAGCCATGACAGCAGGTTTTGCACAAAGGTTTTGCGCAAAGCAGAAGCAGGACCCCTCCGAAAAGCCCCAGACCCGGCAGAACGAGGTCACGCATCCTCAGCCCAACGGGTTTACCCATATAATAGAAAAAGGCATCCACACGTGGGCTACAATAGCATCCATCAACCTCTAAATCAAGCATAAAGGCTTCACACAGTACATACGTTTTTGCCATTCCTGCCCTCCTCATTTCCACTGCGGATCCCAGAGGAGCACTGGAAACAAGAAGAGATGGGATGAGAAAAGCTCATAATTGCACATCGTTTCCCTCGGTGCCAGCACAGTGGTGTTTACTTTGATGAGGAACTCGGCGTACCCAGCAAACACGCAACAGCCTTGCACAGAGATATTTGAAATAAAGAGGAAAGATGCTGCTTTTAAAGAAAACAATACCTTGCTTTAAATGACAGCAGCAGCTACAATACCCGCAGCCTTACAAAGAACGCTGCCTACATGTGGGACTCCGAGCAACTCTCCTCCTGCTTTCCCTCCACTTTCTATTTTCCTTTTTTTTCCCCCTTTTTTTTTTTTTCCCCACTCCAAGCATTTGAAAGTTAAGGGAACAAACTGTCCGAGCCCACCTTTTCTGCACAGAAAAAAATACGAAAGGGATCTTTTCTCTAAGGGAAAGCTGAAAATAGCTACAAGCACCCAAACCCACACGCAGGTAAAAGCAAGGTGCTAGCGAGCGGCACACCGAGCTAACGAGAACATGGTACGAGTGGGTGCTAAGGAGGGAGATATTTCCAACATCTCAGTGTCGGACAGTGGGTTCTGGCTGGCTCTCCATAAAGTAAGATCCCCAAAACCTGGGAATCTTGATGGATTTGTCTCTGGCCTATCTCAAATGAGAAAGCGGGGGGTTTTATTCCTTATTATTGCAGGAAATAAATCTGCTCACCCTGTAAAAGGCCTTTCCCAGACCTTGGGGTGCTCCGTGTGGGGTGCAGTAAGTGCCTCTTTCCATGGCTGCAACTTCTCAGAGCACTGGCAGTAATTTCTTGACGTTTTTCCCCCACAGATGCAGACAGGATGAACTTTCTTGTGGGCTCTGGGTGCTTGTCTGTCAGGCAAACTGCAGCTACTTTCATATTTTTATTCATTAAGGGAGTGAACAGCGGAAATAGCCAAATGTCTCCCATGGTATCAGTGCACTCTTTTTAAGGTGATATGGGCCTGATCTCGTCAAAATTAATGGCTTATGGTTATTCATGCTATTATTCTTAATGGGGCCAAGCATATACTGTACCCAGCAAGAAGTAGTGCTTGACTTGTGAAAGATTTATAACACATCATGACCTGGCTGGGCTAACTGTAAAGTATAAAAACTTCATTGCTAATAACGATGCTGTGCTCTGAATAAAAAGGAATGAGGAGGGAAAGGTACAGCAGGCGCCCATCCACCCATCCCAGCATCTTCTTAAGCTGGGGATCACCTGGTCAGAGGTTGCTTACAGGCACCTCAGTCCATCGGAAGCTAAAAGATGCTAGGAGATGGGCAGGCTGCTCAGTCTTTATGGCAAGAGCCATCATTTTGTTCTGCATTTGTAAAGCAAATATTATCCTAGTGCCTTAGGATGCTCATCCAGCTTTCAAACTGGTGCAAACCTCTTTACAAAGCCATCGAACTAGGATTAGACCCTTAAAAAACCCTCCACCTCTGGAAAACCACCTACAACATGGAAGAGAACCAGATCCCAAGGATGTGACTGGGGGTCTCTTTCCATGATGGGGCTCTACAGCAGAGGCAAAGGCATCATATGTGCAGACAACTGAGTTGGAAAGATCACAGCAGATTCCCTCCATCAAAGATCACATCCAAAAAATTGCAAATGAAAAACGTGCCACAACAGGGGAAGAGTGAAATTCAACAGAGCAGTGGAACCCCATCGTAATTAAAGCTCAGATGCTAAAAACACTCCCACAGCCTAAATGATCATGGAAACACTCAGTGAAACTAGGACTTCAGAGGACACAGACTGAAAATAGCCTTAATTAAATAAAAAGAAAGAAAAGGCACGGAGATTTATAAGCATTGTAAAGCTCCTGAATACTAATTTCTGACTGCAGAAGAAAATATCTTTCCATATGTTTATTAAAAACACATGCCTCTGCCCATTAGGCTCTGGAGAAAAAGATTTTTTATTCTTCCACTAGAAAGAAATGTTTTTCTCGTTGCAAGTAAATATTTCTGTAACAGAAAGAAACTTCCTAGGAAACAGTCTCCTGTAGAAAAGGGTTTGGGTTTCTTTTCTGCTCCAATTGCATGACTTCTTGTTTTTAATCAATGCATTAATTATTATTATTAGCCTTACAAACACAATATCCCTAATTGGTTTATTCATTCATAACAAGAACTGTGAAGAAGTATGAGAAGGGCAGGTTTAAACCACAGACTGGAGGGTTTAAAATAAAAGGAAATTTGCCTAGTTTTGATGTCTTAAACACTTGGGTCCCCTGGTTCATTACGAGAGGCTTGGCTCTGTACCGTGCCTGATAAAGAGCTGGAAGACTCAAAGGCCTTGATCAAAGTGTTAATATTTCTGCATTGGAGCAAGAGAGAGATTTAAATTGCCATTAAACTCTAGCATGAGTCTAACCTGCCCAATTATAGGGCTAATACCTCCTGGCTTTCAGAGCTGTGAACTGTATGTGTTTTAATGGAAACTTCATGCTGGACTGGCAGTTCCGGAGCCTGAACTTCCCTATGGACCACAGAGGAGATGTAACAAGGGCAGCCAGAGTCAAAGCCTTTCTCGCATTGGTATGTTTATGGATTACCAGCAGTGCTGCCAGTATGGATAACCTGCAGGTACGCACACGAGAGTGGCATGGTCCTTTATGGGGGCGCAGACCCCCCAGTTCTCTGGGCTGGGAGACCTCGCTCCCCAAAGTTGCAGTGCTCACCAAGTGCCTGATTTGTTTCATCACATCCAATTTCGATTGATTCCAATGCAAATCTGTTTTATTTGCTTTCATAAACTCCACCTCGGTGAGCAGAAGCAGCTGCAAAGGGCTCACTTCACATAGGGTGGCTTCATCTGGGTGGAGTGAACAAACGCAAGCAGGGTTGGACCCTGCAAAACAACACATCCCTTTGTTCCTGTTCCCCCCCAAATCAAGTAAACGGTGGATTTAAGTCAAAGCAATTTGGCAATTTGGCTGAAGATGGACAATCTCGCTTGTCAGTTCCTATGACAATTACAAAGCATCCTTTCCTACTCAACACGCAAATATGACAACTTTTATAGATACAGACTGAGTATGCTTCGATTATGGTGCCCATATGTTTGTTCCCATCCTACATGGTGCATGCAAACCTTTGGCTGCTGCTGGTGGCAATATGATGCTGAAGTGGGAAGAGTCCTGTTCTTACGCCAGCTGGAGAGGTCTGCTCCCAGGTGAGAGCTTAGGGACACACAAGACTCCTTCGAGAGGAAAGGAAAAGAGGAGACACCAAGGATGTAACCAACAGAGCCAACACTTCTGGTCCCAAGAAGGGAAAACCAAAGTATTTAGTCGCATACACTATTAGCAGCATTCATAAGTGAATCATTTTGCTCATTCATGCCTCAGCCTCCCCACATGGAAAGTCTTTCTGAAAGCTCTTGAGAACCACGGATATAAACTGGTCCCTGTCTTTGATTAGCATGTTATTTTTTTTCAGTTGCAACACTGATGTAGTCTTAAAAGAAAACTCAGTATTTCACATGAGTAGTGCAAGACTCCAGAGAGTTTTTTAAGGAAAATATTGAATAGTACTACACTCTTTTATAAATCGCAAACTTTGGCAAGTTAGCGTGTGTGTTATCTATGTGTCTAGGCACACCATGTGAAACATTAGCCAGAAAACCAGAGAAGATATTAAAAATTATTTTTAAAAATCCAATAAAACCCAACAAGAAATAACTTCCAGTAATAGCAATGCTTTGCACCAAAAAGCTCTTTCATCCGTGGATTGGAAAACATTTTACATACAGATAATGGGGGTTTACAACATTGACACACTTTGTTATGTCTATATTTAGCCTGCAGCAATGCTAAAGCAGGCTTCAAGGTGCAGGTCCTCTGATGATAAACACTGCATGTATACAGAGTCAGAGGCACTTTCTGACCTTGGAGAGATAAGTTATACACATGGGGCAAAGAATCAGAGACTGAAATTAATTTTTTAATACTCAGAGCCATAAATGACCAAAATCAGACAGTGTCAACCCTACTCAAGCCTTCCTCTCTGTAGGGTCTTCCTGCTTACAGGTGCCTTCAGGTGGTAATGCCTGGGCTAAATGGACTGGTATAAATTAGCAGAGACTTTTGATATGCTACTAAATTTTCCAAAATTGTCACCAAACTGAAAATTGGATTACAGCGTATTAGTTGTGTTTTTCCATCTGCTACCACTGCTCTTATTTTTGTGGCACCAGAGAATTTTTGATGCGTGTCCATGCATGTTGCACACTTGGAGGAGCCCGGGTACATATTAGCAATTCTCGCCATTACTCCTGCCAAGCTCCTTGCCTTGCTGTCTTATTTATAAATGACTCATTTATGAATGTAGTTACTTGATGTGTGTTTCAATTAACTAAGATCTGGGGAACTCTTCTGCTTCAAGCTAATCAAAGATTGCTGTGAGGAACCTGAAAGTCTCAAAGCATCCCAGGTAGAGGACATAGATGCATGTAGTATTTTACCAGCACTCTCCAAACCTTAACCTACTTCACAGGTAGAAATAAATAAATTTTAAAAAAAACACAGCTTAAAACACAGGTATCTTTGTGCTCTGCCTCAGGTTCAGCACTGTCAGATCTCACCGACTGTAGCAGCGAGCTGGAAGACAGACCCAGGAAAAATTTGCTGACGGTAATAAAATAGCACGTTGCCTTGGAACCGACACACACAGTGCACCGCTTGACTTGCCTTTTTTTTTTTTCTCGTAGCTTTCTCTGCAAAGAAAGGAGCCCTACATCCTACATTTATGCAAACTGTTCCTGCAGTGTGGACAAGTAGGGAAGGTTTCAACAAACCTTCTGAAATTGCAGGGATTCATGTGCCATCGCTGCCTCTGAAAATGCAATGACAAATATGCTTATCATCTTGCCTGCTCCAAAAAGAGAGGACTTTAATGCCAACAGCTTCTGCCACGCAAAGACTGCCTCGGCCAGCAAACACGGCACGTGGGCCACCGTCAAGTGGCATTTGGAGCCAATCCCTGCAACCTGCAGGTTATGGGTGGACAACAGATGCCAACAGAGACTCTGCACATTTTAAGACTGGCTAAGCAGTGCCCCAAACTGTTCCCAAGCTCCCGAAACACAACCCTGGCCGATACCGACACCGACAAACCAGTGAGGGGACAGGCAGTGGCAATGGATATAAGCACACAGAATTGTGCAAACTGCACCCACACCAACAAAAAGGTCGATAATGAAGAGGTGTCTAGTGCTGAAAGGGCATGGTAATGAATATTAACTTTTGCGAAATAGGGAGGGAATATCTCACAAGGGTTTGCGCAGTATATGTAGCTTATTGTGTTGTTTATAAGATACTTAAAACAATGAAAATTATCTGCAGTCCCTTACCTGTACTTCAGTACAGGTGCCCCGTCACTGGTACTTAAGGAGATGATGTTAGGAATATATTTTTGCACGTATGGTCATTAAAAATACAATGACACCTACCGAGCCACCACTCAGCCATGGTTATCAGATCAACACAGAGGTGCGCAGACACACGTATCTCCTAAAGGCATTGTTAGAATTTGCCACCCAAACCCAAGAGCCGAAACTGTCTTATCGAATACCTGGCTCTGGACGGTTCGTAAGCACCAGTTAACAGAAAACACAAGGAGAAGAGGAGGATTTAGGCCTTTCACATCTAAGTGACTTAACAACGCATAGGAAAATCTGCTGAACCCTGCCTGGGTGAATCCCACCCAACACGATTACTTCTATCCGGATTTTTTAAAAGTCATGCTTTTCTTTTTGGCTTCAGCAGACACACTGAACCTGTTACAGTGACTGCAGAAATGAAGAAGTCCACATGATATCAGCAGTTGGGACACGGACAACCAACCCTGAAGAAAGGGTCTTAAATATATAGTAATTAGTAAACGGAGAATACCTGTCACAAGCTAATTGTGCTGCCTGGAACTTTCCTCTTAGCAGCTGCCAATGTAGGAAAATAATTAGTCTTGTTATCTCTGATGTTTCTTCACACAAATAGACTGTAAAAAAGATCAATTGATCTCCTTTTGCTCCCCAGAAAAACCTGTCTTAGAGAAGCATGACATATGAAAAGGCACAAGCTGTTCTCAGTCTCAGAAAAGGGGAATTGCCCTCTTGCAAATCCCCCAAAGTTACTTAAAATCCACTGTTACCAGAGCACAAACTGGAAAAGTCTTCACCAAGAGTTAAAGAGGGATGTGTTTGGTGTTACCTGCAGTGACTGCAACAGAGCCCATGGTGGGTAAGTCACTCTGGACAGAATTGCGCTCAGATTCATTTATCTGCATCAAAGTCTGAATGCATGAGTGGACGAGCGACACAGGTTCTCGCTAAGACCCCGGGAGAAGAGCTGGCACACCACTGTCTTAAGAAACGCATTGAGCTTAGCCAGGTTGTCCATTCTCTAGATCTAAAATTTTGCAGCAACTCGGTTCTTTTTTTCTATACAATAGGAATCACACTGATTTCTTTCTCTTATCCATTTTGTCTTGTTTATTTAGGCTATAGTGTCTCCCAGATACGCTTTTAAATGTGCATGTGGACACATACAGCACTGGCATAATGGAGACTTTCAGGTGACAGAGCAGTGCGAATGCTCCATGAGATAAATACTAATATTGGTATATCACTGTGTTATCCTCTCTCTCTCTTAGGTGTGGTTAAAAAATGAAAGGTTCACTGCAGAAGTCTGTCTTATTCTTTGGATGGAAGGTTATAAACTTTTCCTCTGATCTCCTGTTGTTTTATTCTGTAATCTGCATTTTGGGAAGGAAAAAGCAGCCTTTCCATAAGGCTCCAGTGTATAAATCTCAGTTTATTGCTTTCTATCAGGGCAAAATGTTAGTTCTGTGCCAGGTGTCTTAAATTAATAAGCTACAGGTTTAAAGGAAGGAGAAAATTGCCAAAAATGTTCCTGCATTTGTTCTAGTCTTGAAAAGCACTGATTTAATTAATCTTCCTTCATCAGAAGCAGAAAGCATGGTTCTAATTGCAAGCTCAGAAGCGTCAGTTGTCCAAGTGATTGGGTAGTAGTTAGAGATGAAAGAGTAAAACAAGGCATTGATGAATGCAGGTTTATTAGGAGCTCTGTCTCATTGACTTGTCTCGTGAAGCAGTTGGAAATCGGCTACAAAGTAATAAAAGAAAATTAAAACACATAAAACTTTGTTAAAGTAACGTGGAAAGGCCTGCATTAAACGAAAAAAAGCAAGGAGCTAGGAAGTGAGAAGTAAAACACGTCGTAAAGACTTACTGTCCAATCCAAAGCCCATTGAAATCAATGGCACAGTGATATACTGAGCTGAAGCCCATTACTCAGCCATTAGAGGTCTATTTGGACTATACGGTGCTGCCAAGCACGTGTACATACTGCTACAGAACAGGGCCACCTTGGGCAGAAGCGCCGCGGGCTGGTAGGCATATGGGTAGGTATGTGCAACAACAGTATAGCGCAGAGAGAAGGCGGCGGATAAAATCGTAGAATCGCTTAGGTTGGAAAAGGCCCTTAAGATCATCAAGTCCAACCGTTAACCTGTCACTGCCAAGTCCGCCACTAAACCATGTCCCTGAGCACCACATCCACACATCTTCTAAACGTCACGGTGACCAGAAGGGTTCCCCACGGATATCACCCGCCCCAAGCAAGCTTTACAGAACTTCAGCGATGGTGCATTGTGGGGAGTAACGTCTGGGAAGAAGAACTAGAAAGTAACTGGTTTTTTTTTTTTATTGTTTGGGTTTTTTTACACCCTGGCTCTGGTGAGATCGAGAAGCCTGGAGATGCCTAGGTCTGAGACTGAAATTTCACCTGAAGTGTCCTTTTTTGTTACGTGCTGACTACACACCACCCACGGAGCAGTCCTTGCTCTAGGCAGCTCACAGCCTTACGTTGTGTACACCCAGGCATGCCAGACATTATTTTCAGAGCTGTGAGACCGAGATATTGGGCTTGTCTTTGCTCTTGCTCTTCCCTACCTGTCCTGGCTACGTCCTGGGTAGATACAGACTTTGCCCTTCTCAGTGCAGTTCATCATGGCAGAAACCTGATCTTGGGCTGGGCTCCTGGTGCTCGCGTAGTATTAAAAAAAGTCTACAATTTTGGTAATATGCAGCTGACATATAAATGGAGAAAATGCGGTGGGAGGAGAGCAGAGACAAGGTAGCAGTGGAAATTAGTGTGCTTGCATAAGTCAATAATCACAGGGGTCTCCCAGGTGGCAGCCATCCTAGCTTCTAAATTTAATAGATTAGATGGAAAATAATGCCTCCCCCAACACTTCCCCTTAGGGGACTGGTATCTCTCAGGAAACCATTTCCCAGTAATTAGCACCTGTGTCTTATAAAAATCAGAGCCTGCCATGGCTTCTCAAGCAGGGCAGTGGGAAGCTCTGCCGCATTTGCATTTTTCTTGGTATCAAAAACGTGCTCCAGATTATGCAGTCGGCTGAAGTTCCTGGGCTGATCCTCCGGCGGGGTGTGCTGTAGCAGCAGAGACAGCTCTGCCGGTCCCAAACAACATGAGACAACTTCGGCAGTGTGGTTTTCAGCGAGGCAACTGCAACCAAATAGCATACTTACTGGCAGTTAAAGGAAGCTTGAGATGATTCTAGGTTAGATCTGTGAATGCAGATCAATCGCAGATTATGCTGTCAGCTCCATTGGGTTTTCCAGCCTCTAGCAGTTGAGAGTGGATAGGAAAACAAGAAGAGAGTTTTCAAGAGAATTGAGTGGCACTGGGAGGTACTGTCAGCTGTAATTGTTGATGACTGGACAGGTAAATGCAAGCAAAGAACATGTCTGCTATGCAGAACAGCAGCGCAATCACTCACACCGCATATACCAACATGCCTGGATTCAACACAGGAGGAGACATCACCTCAACACAGGAGGAGAGATCACCTCAATTTGGATGGTTAGATGAGATTCACATTTAGGCTCACTCCTATATATATATTCAGAAGCACAATTTAAAGTCTAACTCAGATGCAGATATATACCATAATCTCAAATCGCACTGAGGTTACACTCAGAGGCTTTTGCAGTAAGAAAGGAGGACCACAATGTTGCTAGCAAACTCTGAAGCCTCTGCTCGTACCTGCTGGGTTAGCTTTGCTAGGTGAAAGAAGAAAAATAATTGATGAGCACCGAGACTCAAGGGAGCTGCCTGCTTGTAAACTAGGAGAGTTCGCACGCTGGTAATCAGGAAATGGAATTTGAATAATAAAACTTTTTCCCCTCAACTGCTTGTTTCCCTGTTTTCACTTGCAAATCTTTACCAACACACTCCGCGAGGACAGAAGGATCTCGCATCTTCCTGGGAGAAGAGCCCTGATGCTGAAGAAAGAGCGATCTCAGCAGCGCGAGGTAGCCATGGCCTCATCCCAGAGGGCCAGGGCAACAATTGGGAAATGAGCAACAGGGATAAACTCCTTGTATAACCACCCTTCCCCATGCAACCACTGTGGTAGGTACCTAACTTCCTTCATAAATCTTCTGACTATTAGCTTACATCTATAGATGGCTAAATACTTTAGTAAATATGACACAACATGTTTTTTTTTTCACCTCTCAAGCAAACGTAACTATAAAGAGATCTGCTAAAGTATTATAATCAAAACACCATTTGAATGAGGAGAAAAGAGATTGATTTTTAATGAGGTACTTAGTTTTCTGAACGAATCCCATTTTCTTCCAGCATTTTGATTACAGCCACTTCTCTGATCCTAAAACATCTCCTGCTTCAAGAATTACTTAAAACTAGTCTTTGTGTATGGAAAGTGATTGATTCCTTTATTTTATTTTGCAAACCCAATTTTGCTTGCTCTGTGAAGAAGATCACACAAATTTTTATTTTGCTGTTTTGTCATTTTGTTGCTTCACAGGAGGAAAAAAAGGATGTAATTATTTTGAGCTAGTGATTAAAACAACAGAAAAAAATCCCTTTGTGGCAGGACAATAAACTATCAGCTCATCAGGAGTGCAACAGCTTTAAATCTACCACAACTGCTGCTTTGAATTTGTTCATACCTCAAATACCGTGTTCAGTTTTGGGCCCCTCACTACAAGAAGAACATGGAGGTGCTGGAGCGTGTCCAGAGAAGGGCAGCGAAGCTGGTGAAGGGTCTGGAGCACAAGTCTTATGAGGAGCGGCTGAGGGAGCTGGGGTTGTTTAGCCTGGAGAAGAGGAGGCTGAGGGGAGACCTCATTGCTCTCTACAACTGCCTGAAAGGAGGCTGTAGCGAGGTGGGGGTCGGTCTCTTCTCCCAAGTAACGAGTGATAGGACGAGAGGAAACGGCCTCAAGCTGCGCCAGGGGAAGTTTAGGTTGGATGTTGGAAAAAACTTCTTCACCAAAAGGATTGTCAGGCACTGGAACAGGCTGCCAGGGAAGCAGTTCAGTCCCCACAACCTGGAGGTATTTAAAAGCCATGTAGACGTGGTGCTTGAGGACATGGTTTAGTGGTGGAGTTGGCAGCGATAGGTTAACGGTTGGACTCGATGATCTTAAAGGTCTTTTCCAACCTAAATGATGCTATGATTCTATGATTAGCGTTAAAGGAAGAGAGAGGACAGGATAATTATCTGGGGGGATCAGCACTCATAGCCAGCTCAGTTTTTTGTTTTCATATGGCCCACCTGCCCCTTGCAAATTCCAACCCACCAGCTTGCTGTGGTGTAACAAGTTACCGTGACTCACGGCTGACGGAGGGTAACTGCCTCATGGGCTGTTTTAGCCAGAGACAACTGTATAGGCAGTTTAATTTAGCTTGGTCCATAGCAAGAACTACTTTGCCATACGTTACGTTCATCACTAGCTGAAGTTGGGAAGAAAGCTACCGCAGGGCACCCAGTGATGGTAACCTGGCTGTGACTCTGAGCAGCCTTCGGTTCTGCTCTCTGCAGAACAGGGGAAAAATCCTTCCTCCCCTGGCAAAGCGATACCTGGCACTTGAGACTGACAATACACCACTTGTAGATAGCACTACATTTACGCTGACACCAAACTGGATTCATGCACTGAACGGGAGCCAGCTTAACCATTCGGCACCAACACCATGTTCACTATTTGTAAAACAAGTAGCTATTTTGCTACTTCAGCCTGAGAAGGGTCAATCCCAAGAACAGAGAAGGGAAAAGCATCCTCCTGCTATGGGTTAACACCCTGTCATTTCTGTGCTCATGCATGGTTTGTGCATCCTAAGGCACACATTGCTTCAGAGCTCCATCCATGTGACTGGCACTGCAGGGGATTGGGCCCATGGTTTCTTATTAATCCAAGGGAAAGGGAAGAAAGACATCCAGCAAGCAGAGAGACACGCTAACGAGAGAGAAATTATTGCCTAATGCTGCTTCCTTTGGCTTCAGTTGAAGCAGGATTGTGACCTAAGAGATGATTTATTTATTTTTAAATCCACGTATTTCTAAAGATGAATGCTTTAAAAAGAAAACCTTAGTGGAAAATCTGCATTAAAGATATAATCCAGTAGCATTGTGGTTCCTTATCCCATAAAGTTGCAATTGAAAAATGGGGCAGATAATGTGAGCTTTTGTCATTTATATCTGAGAAGACTTCAGGAAGCAAAGACTTTCATGTGAATCATGTAAAAGGATTTTCTGCAAAACTCTGTGTCTGAGTGAGAATAAAAAAAAATCTTAACCCCAGAAAGGGCATCATGTTAAACAGACGTACAATATTGCCTGGCAGGTCTAAAACCCTCATGAGCTCTAATTTTAAGTTTGCTAAACCTTAAAAAGTTTTACCTTTATTTATATCAGAGCTTTTTTCCCTCCCTTTTGAATACAAGCTCTGTCGGAAAATCCTAGTTATCAAGATTGCAAAGTCAATGATTTAAAAAAAACTTACACAGAAGGAGCATACCAGCTTTTCTGCATTAAAATCATCCTCTTGCAAGCTAGAGCATATATCCAACCCAAGCCACGTGACAAAAAAAAAAATATGGAATTTTGAGAGATTGGCTTGAAAAGTGAGATCCCCATGGTTGGAAACACAAGAGACGTTGGATCTAAATTAGCATCGCGCTGTTTGCATCATTTCCTCATGACAACACCGGCTCCTACGACACATCCAGCATTCATTGCTCCTGCCATGAAGCTTTAAAACACCAGATGTAAAGAGTAAATCTTTGCTTTCTCTTCTGGTAACTGGGGCAAATGCAAAAGACACATCGCCAAACTCGGTTTTGGAGTTGGGAGTAAACTTTCCCCTCCTGCAGTAAGTGTTAAAGCGTGCTCTGAACTTCCTGATTAGTATTATCCCTGATTAGGTTGCAGATAGTCCTCTGATTAAAGTGCTCTTGGCTATTTTGGAGCTTCACATAAATATACATGAATGTAAGAGATGAGAAAAGAGTAAACAGACAACAAAACAGAGGCTGGCAGCTATTGCCCGGAGATCCAAGGGAAGGATCCATGTCCTGGGTGACAGAGATGTAGGACTCGAGTTGGGATGAGCCCCCTTGGGAAGGCTCATGCTCTGCATGAGTAGGGACCTGTCTGAGGCCACCAAGGGCTCCTGTCAGCCCTGATCGGAGTCAGGTTGAGCTTCATGCGGTCGAGAGGGTGAGAGGCGTCATGAAGGAGCTATGGGTGTTTTTGGCTTAGCCCGCCGTACACACAGAAATACATCCACCACACACACTTGTACTGAGCTCTGAGGTTTTAGATTCAGGTTTCCACCTCAGGATTAATATATTGGCCTTTCAAGTTTTGAATTCATTTTTTCATTTTCATAGAACTTCTCTACCAAAAAGCAAAGCTCCTCCATTTTCCTACAAAAGTCTGTACTGCCACCCCTAAAACCAAACGTATTTCTAGTTCTTGAATATGTGCGGAAAAGATAAATGTGGCTTGGGGTACAACAATCATGCTTAATTCAGCTCAGTGGGATACAAAACCTTGTGATTTAGGCCCTAAAGTGCTCCCTTGCCATGAAGAAGTATGGATGAATCTTCCATGAGGGGGTTGCTTTATCCCATGCCAGCTGATCTTCTCCCACCCCACCTTCCTCTCCAACGCCTGGCAGCAGCCAGAACGCCCAATATGATCTGGGCCGGTAATTCTTACTCCTCCCATCCTTCAAAGACTTTTCATTATTATCTAAATCAGATAAAAAGGAAATGAAAAGCAAAACCATCTGGCACTTCCCAATACAATGGAAAATCAATAACAGTGTAATCAAATTAAATCAATAACATCACACTTCTCTACTCCTTTCCTGCATCTTATTACTTTTCCAGCAGGTTCTGCACAAACAGATGCTTCCATCACGTATCCTCCACTGCTGTCACACTGTCCGATAAACAGCAGCCGACTCTGCTGCTGCTGGTTGTCTTTTGATCTGAAAGCAAAAGAGCAAACACTCCTCACCAGCACTGCTGCTTTTCCTTTCAGGCAGCTTATTAGTAGAGGCTGTGGGCACAAACCTCCCTCCTCTCCTCTCTGACACCTGGAGAGCTGTTACCAATTGTTTTCTCTTGAGGCTTTTCATCCTGAATCCCTGTCTCTCATGGTGACCTTTATTCTCACCAGGTTTTTATTTTTATCTCTGCTTTCCCTCTGAGGCTTTGCTAAAGATGAAGGAGAACTTGTTCAGCTGTAATAGTGAGCAACCAGGCTTTCAACCCCTGAACTGCACAGCGTTAGCCGGAACCGAACAGACAAAAATAAGGCAGTTGCCCCCACGTTTCTGCAATGTGCGTGCAGAGAAGAACATGTGTCTTCAGAAGAAGATGCGAGCCCCCTTTGGCTGTTCACTAATAGAGTTTCTTCTTTAATTTACAGAGTAGAGGTTCACGCTACAATAGTGGAAGATGACTATTACCAGCATAATTGATTGTCACTGTTAGGGCTTCACTGTGCTGTAAAAAGAGGTGCTCAATATCTCCAAGTGTCAGCGCGTCAAACTGACGAAGCCGGGCAACACACAATTAAGGTTTCTGTGAAATCTCCTCAGTAGAGTTTCCTCTCCACCACTGAAGCTGCCTCATCTTTTAGTGTTTGTCTGTATTTGATAAATCATGAAATTTTGAATTTAGGAAAAAGAATGCCAATGTCCACCTTTTTCAGGCCAGCTCTAATACTCTCAAGCACAGCCAGAAAGTAAGAAAGTAGCTGGTATCTCTGAGGAAAGATGTTCCTTCGAGTTTCTACCGCAGGATGTGACAGAGCACACTAAAATGACAATCTGGCTGGAGACATGGATGTGTGCCCGTTTAGCGATCAAAAGCACTAACTATCACGGTAAGGAGAAATAAGGAATTGACTGTTTTCACAGCTTCCTCTGTGATTCGCACACATCGCAACCTTTAGATGATCGTCACCACATCAGGGCAGCAATCTGCATTTTATGGATGGGGAAACCAGCCGGTGACCCAGTCAAAGGCACTAACGGGTGCCCATAGCACCGTGCCTTCCGAGCGGGGAGCTTGTACCCTGAGCACGGAAGCGTCCAGTATCCCAGCTCAGTATTAATGGCCTGCTGAGTCTTTGTTCTGACTCCATCAATTCAATGGCCATTTAATAATGCCCTATTTTTGTAACGTGGATACATGTCTGCTTGGAACTGGACTGAGACCAAATCATCTTATGCTGGCCCTGAACATCCATCAACTGTTTTTTACAGCCGGTAGTAATTTTTGGCCTAGGAGTGACTTACTCTTACTATTTATAAACCAAAGAAGAATTCTACAATTAAGAATAACTGCAATTAAGATGAGTGACAACAATATTGAAACCTGCCCACTTAAAGTTTGGTTGAAAAATACACATTGCAGGCCCCTTGATTTTTTTTCTCTTAAAGAAAATCTTTTCCTACACACACTTAATTGTTACTGAAACCAACTGGAACTGCATGTGCAGCTTGTTTTAAGAAATTATCTGAGATGTATCTGATGGAAATGACCAGGTCACTTGGTCTACCAGCTACAGGACCATGGAGAAAATGTACCTGGAGAGCTGGTGCGTGCAGGGAAGTGCTGAGGGAATAGCTGGAAAGCCAGGAGCGGCTCTCATTACTGCTCTTTAACTTTACGTGCCTGATGCACTTTGTCACACTACATAGGGCATCTCTTCTCAGCACTTCAAGATTAATGAGTAACAGGAACAGGTTCCCAGTTCCAACGTGGTATGCTATAGATCACAGTGTTCAGCCTGAGAATGTCCCCAGATTGGTGTGACAGGCTGCATGTTCAATTGCTCCTCTTGAAAGTATTTGCATCTTTGAAAGCAAATATATTGTGCATAGCAGGAGAAAAATCAAGTTTTCTGGCAAGACACGCACACTTCATTCCATCAATGGAGGCAATTTAATCAAGAATGTCGGCCATTTATTGCAATATACACCTTCTCTGGGGCACTTTCTGGAGTACAATTCCATTAGATATCTCTTTGAGTCCCTGCCTCTCTAACTTTGTTAGTGACTATTCTCTGTCTTTTTGTGACCACGGTTGAGTGCAGATAGAAAACAGCGCGCTCTGTGATTAGATAAAAGCTGCATCTAAAAGAAAAAAAAATCTGGTTAAGATAAAGAAAAATGCGCAGCAAGCAAAGATGAATAAAGCAATTTGTTTGCACAAAAATACTCCAGGGTCAACTCGTTGCAACAGGTTGCAACCTGACGACTATGTCAATTAGTGCCAGATGAGAAACAGGTTTCACACGCCTCAGTTTAACATGGGCTGTTATTGCTGCAGCATTTTCTTAACATTGGTCCTTTTCTTTCTACATTAATGTGCAATATTTGCTCCTCAGCCATGAATAAATCTTCCTTTAAGAGTGGCTCCATTCTTAGCATCTTGCTCATCTCCTTGACTCTTCAGCAAATGCCAGCTTTGTGGAGTGGGAGAGAGAACACGAAAAAGCACCGAGGAGCACTCTGCAATGAAGATACTCTCCACCTTGCCATCAGGGTGAAAACAGAGTCCTTTGCAGAAGACCTCTGTGCCTCTTCAGCTCCACTTAAGCCCTTAAAACTATGCTTTCCAAAAGACCTTGCATTTCTTCTCAAACGCTGAGTGGTGCTTAAGCATGCATGGGACTTGAACCAATCCTCCATGCAAAACTGAATTTCACCCCCTAATAAACAGAGGTCCACAGACTCACCTCAGTAATACCTGGCAAAATCCAGGACAACCGTCTGGGTAATAAAGAATTTATGTCCATTTTTAGCCGCTGTGGGATCAGAATGGAGCCCTTTAATCATCACACAACTGCAGTGAGGGTACGTTAGCTTGAGTGTATGCCACCACATCTTATTTGCTTATCTGTCTTTATGCTAGACCTATAAATGGTTCTGATGCAACTAATAATTCAATACATTCATCAGAGTAAAAAAAAAGTATCATCTTAATGACTCCCTCCCAGTGATAATTATGTATTTAAATAGTTTCTCTCAACCAAGAAATATTTTCTCTTCCCAAGGCATTATTTTGTTTCTTCTGGGAAAGGAACAAACTCGTGGGCTGACATTTCTTTGATAAGCTACAGAACATCGGCAATATTTTCAAAGTTGTCCGTAGTGGTGAAGGGTATCCTCATTCCTCCATAAAAAAAAGAGAAAATAAAAAAAACATCAGCATCAACAGATGGACAAGCCAGCAGGAGGATTTGCAAGAGCCACCTGAAATAAACTAAGCTGATAGAATTTGGCACTTCTATCAAAACAGATCTTGAGCAAAAGCTTCTAAATTCAGCATGACATACATTTACATTTCTTCTACAATTTTTTTCACTCCATTGCTGCACCTGAACAATAACACATAAACAAACCAAAAAATATTGTTATAGCCACAATGGTACACTGTGAAGTGATAGCCATCACTTAGCCCACCTGAAACCAAGTCAATAGCTCGTACATTAAATAACACAGTATTGCACTCTCTTTGCCTTGTAGATTGGGGATGATTTGGGATTTGCAGGGTTTGTATTTCATCTTGGAAACCTGTCTGGCATTGGCAGCTGAACACCTTGCACACTCATTTGACCATTTTGCCCTCCACACAGGGGCAGCTACTGTTGCTCATTTACCAGAGGAATCTCTCTTTTTTGCAAAACTGTTCCTGCTGGAGCGAATGGAACTGTACGGTATCTGAGGATGCTGGGTCCTGCCATACTTTCCCATAAAAATAATGGCCTGCACTAGGTATTGTGGACTCCATACGTCTGGAACAACCTGGATTACCAACTGTTCAACTTCAAAGACTTGCTCATCTACAGAGAACAACCAAGCTCAAGACTCCAATTTCTTTTTGATTAGGCCTTTCAAAGCATCCCTCAAGAATCAAAAGGGAGGAATATAACATTATTCTGTGGCAATTCTGACATAAAAGCTGCAATATTAGACTGTTTAAAACAAAAAGGGGTTGTTTTTTTTTTCCCCCCCATTCTGGAATGAAAAGCACCTTACTATAAATATAAGAAAAGCCAACTGTCTCCTGATGATAATGACTCAGCCAATTTATCATAACAAAATGTCAATGTCACCCATAGAATAATCATGCAAGAGCACTTCAAAAAGAGAAAAAAAAAAAAAAAAAAGAAATGTACCCAATTCTGGTATGACTGTAGGGGTTGCTTATGAAAATTATGAAAGTCAGAGGCTTAAGTGATTAAGTCAAATATATAGCTCATTCATTTGCAATTTGATTTTAACTACGGACAAGATGAGTGAAAACAAGAACGGGAGCGTCTGCATCATAATATTAATAAAACATAATTAGGAAAAGATTAGCATAGGAGAAAGAAAAGCATCTTAATTCACCTTCCCTTAGCCTGCCAATGTGTCTCTTGCTGTTGATTATTATTTTCAGAGAGCTGGTGTTTACAAAGGTTTGATTAGATTGGAAGAATGCAAATTAAGAGGGAACTCGCTGACAACATATTTCCCTCTGTGTGCAAGAAGGTGCTTATAAATCACAGCAGACACCACTGCAATATCCCTGGGCTATCTAGAAAACATGGGTGGTGCTGGCTATTGTGATATTTCCATGCCCAAGTTCCAGTTCGGAGAGGTTCGTGGGCTTTTAAGGTCGTAGGCTCAGCCATTAAACATTGATTTTCTGCTGGGGTACTCTGTGGAGATAAATTATCATTGCTCCTGATTTCCACAGAGGGAAACATGAGGCCATGGCAGAGGAATTTTTCTGTCTCCTGGCACATACTGGGTCAAATGAAGAACAACACACGTCTACAGATTCCCGGATCTACGCATTAGCCAGCAGACTACCAACCACAAGCTGTTTCTGTTACACAGCTCCGTGCAAAGGCCTGTCACTAAGAAGTTTCAGGCTCTTTCAGAAATGCTAAACAAGGGGAAATATGGTGGGCAGTGCTGGAGTCTCTGGCAGAGAAAGCTGCATGGAAGACGACACAGATATAACAATGGGAAGAGGCCACAAAGCCAGGTCAGACGTGCCAAAGCTGAGCAAAGCAACCGTAGTAGGCAAAAGACAATACATTTATTACAGAGAGACAGAGTATTAGAATAAAAATGAGGGGAAGCACCATGTGTTTTCACTGTTTCCTCAAGGGGAAAATATGCTTTTCCTGCCTACATTTATTTAAACACTACTACATAATTTGCCTTTGGTAATATGGTTTAGTTTCCATCTGGAAGACCGTTCCTAGAACAAAAAGTGTTTCCTGGGCTTCCTGTAGCCACTTGAGGGGTGTCGGGGAGAAGGCAGCTTTCACATCGAACAACAGACTTAGTGAAAAATGAAAGGGGCCTTTTTCTCTAGCAAGCTGCTGGAGTAGAAGAGCTGAAAATGATCTTGACTTGTGCACAATGGCATGAACTCAAAAAACACCACCTGACAGGCAGGGTGGTGGACAAGGCATTTTGAGAATGACAGTTCACGTGCCTTTTTATGTCCAGGTTCCTCCTCTGCTCTAACACCCAAGTCTTTACTCCTGGGTGGATTCAGCAAAACCTTCAAGGGCAGAAAGAGACGACAAAAAAATTCTTCTTCAGACTCTATGCTACATCTTTTGTCACACTACAAAGGCCCATAATCTGTAAAAATCATTTACTCTCTCTCCAACTGAGACTGGGAAAGTGATAGCTTAGAGAGAAAGCCACTTTCCCATTTTATTCATGTAATATTTTTAAATTATATAAGCTCTGTTTGAGTCTCAACATTGAATATAGCCCGAGCCAGTCAAGGAATAAATCTCTCTTTTTGTAACTGCTACCAATAACTTAGGCATTTGCTGCAAATATGTGATAATAAAGAACAAAAAATTGTTTATTTTTATACCTAATCTAGAGTACACGTTTCCTTAAAAAAAGGAAGATTAAACTAGTTTATACATGAAAACTGTTTACAAAGATTAACAGCTATTTTTGACCTCAGTCTAGAGAGCAAATTCAAGCCATTAAAATTAGAAATATGACCTTTATGGTACCTAGTCTGTCATGTCCTCCTTGTGACCTGCTGTAATAATGGTAAGCAACAATACAGGTAATTACTCTGTTATCCATTCCACCACATTCTCTCTTCTCCTATCAAATACATGGACAAGTTCTGTCCCTGAAATAAAGCCATGGCTTAATGAATAGTCCACCCACTATTCATACATGATGTCCCGGTGTTTTAAAATGCATCTCGCACCGCTATTATCACCTGGCTTGCATAACTCTTCTGGGCAGGCATTTCATATCAGCAGAACTGACTTGTGCTTAATCACACTGAATGCAAAAATAGATTTTTCTGCCTGGGTTGTGTAGCTTTCTCATATCTACAAGTTTTTATATCACATGCAAAGAGTGATTCCCTTCCATATGACACTTATGAGTAGCAATGTTTTAACTAGAAAGCTCACTAGTGTTTGACATTTTTCCTCATAAGATTTATCATCGTCATCTACAATTTTCCACTTCTGAGTGGGCTGCAATTGATGCATGAAGATCTGTTCTGCCTTTGTAATTCACCCTCACCAGGAAGCTGAAAAAACAGGTGAACTGAGCCACGGAGAAGTATCCCCGCCATTTGTCCAGCCACTTGAACCCCCATCCCACCAGGGCCAGTGCCATGAGGCACCCACCCCTCTTACGCAGCAGCACGACAGTTGCAGAATGGAGGGGAAAGTACCAGGCATGAGTTACTCTTTTGAGAACTGTCATCTTGAACGTTAAAAGAGGCTGGGCTTTAGAGGAAACAGCAAGTGAAGCCCTAGTGGGTTCATAATCGCTAATCCTTATCTGCTACCACTTTGATTTGGCCATCATTTAGATTGCAGTTTCTTTGGTATACGTTTAGGAAGCAGTTAGCATGACAAATCTTGGGCCAGCCTGAGGCCTAACGTGAAGGAGGAACAGCTCCCTGCCCATGCTAATCCTAGGCATGGGTAAAATGCAACAATTAATCCTACCGCACACTAGGAAGGAAGGAATCAGGTGCTTCGTATCTGCCAGAATATATCAGCACTGTAAGATGTCTGAAGAGAAGTACGGCATAAATACAAGAAATTCATTTGATATACAAATCAGGGAAGACTGATAAACACATAAGGTTAGAAAACATATCAAGCAAATTAATACACCTCTAGGCATTAACATGCAGAGAGGCAGCCTTTTGTCAGTCTTTGATGTTGACAAGCTTTTCTGTTGGCCCCTATGCATCATGTAGACTGAAACATACATTCATATATGAGCTTTAAAATATATGCTATATATTTTATGTATTGCCAGGATGACATTTGGGTGTCCTCCCTGGAGGGCAGTGACACAGTTGGGATCCCTGCACAGATATTCCTGGAATGCTTCAACACAGGCAGGTCTCGCCACGTAGGCCACCTCTGCATCTGTCGCTTGCAAACCAACTCTCCTGCCCACCAGCATCCCTTGGATCCATACAGCAAAGCCACAGTGAAGTAATGCTCCATTATGGACCTCAAGCTGGCCTCAAAATTGGACCAGGGATCATTTCACCTCTTGCGTGGCGGTAAAAAGCTGACTAGGAACCACCACGGCTGTTAGCTTCCATAGACTGCCATGTGATATAGCAGTCACTGTGACTACTGTATCTTTTCCCCCCTGATCAAGCAAAATAAAATGACATGATGGAAAGGACACCAGAGCTGAACCCCAAAGGGCTCCCACGCTCTGGGCTGCAGAGATGCTTTTGAATCAGCTGGAGCCTTGGCAGCAGAGGAGCAGGGCAAACCCTTCTGGGTTTAGCTGCGGTAGCTTCTCACACCTGAGGGATGCACGGTGATGTGAACTGCCCAGCTGTGAACAGCAGCAAAAATTAAAACAGAAGAATAGATGTTTTAGCAGCAGTTTATTCTATTCAGCCAGTTTTCACACGTTTTCACAGGCTGCACAACCATGCAGGCATACTAATGCCTGCATATCCCAACAATTGATATAAATGAGATGTTAGTGGAACGTTTAGTCATCAAATGACAACTTTTCGATATAAAATTTGCACACAAATTTAATAGGGCAATTACTGTTAGGAACTTTACTGAAAGGGCCTAAATTCATAGCTGCCGCTATCTGTAAAAGAAATAAATACATGATACAGCAGCTATTGTCACTGTCTTGCGCATGTCAGCTAAGGCCTAGTATTAGCACTGAAAAATCACTTTCTGTAGGGGTGGGCTTAACGTAAGAGAACAGGCAAGGCGGGGAGAACAGCAATTCCAGGGTGCAAAGTTTCAAGATCCAATCATTAAGTCCGTGTAGGCAATGGAGGTCTCTGCGCCTGGGAACAGAGGCACTGCGGGGCACACAGAGGGCTTTGTCCTAACAGGCTCGGATGGTGTCGCACAAAATTACACCACACAATTAACGAGAGCTGCAACGGAGCAGGGAAATATTAAAACAGGAGCTGAAACCCTAGCAACTACAACGCTCTGATTCCTTGTGTTACCGAGTAAGACAGAAGTTTACCTACAGCCCCAGAGGTAATAAAACACAGTGTCATCCATGAGATATGATAAATGAGCTCCCTTTTCCAGTAGCTGTGTTTCCAGTTGCTATATTTAATGAGAAATATGCCTCACTACACTTGTCTTATTTGCTTCTTCGCTCAGCTCCCATGTCTGTGTGTAAGGTAGAGAAACTGTTTGTTAACCCTCGTCTCCTGGAGCAGCATCGCAGCCCTGGTTTTGCTTGCAGTGCTGCAGCCAGCCAGCCACGGGGTGCGGCAGAGAAGGCTCCAAATGCAGCATGACCCCTGCTCAAAACGAGAGGCTCACATGGGTCTTGGGACATGGGGACACCTCTCTGTAGTGAGAAGTGTTTTCTTCCTAAATCCCAGGGCAGGCCATGATATTGGGACTTCCAGCCAGGAGAACAAGACATTTAGCAGCATCTAGTCATACCCTCCTTGACCCTAGAAAGGGATTTACATTCATATAAACTCTGCGATAAGACTTCATCATCCCCCCACCAGCAGCAGGACACTAACAAGTAACAGAAATGACAGCATTAACTTTGGGCATTCTTTCCCATTTAATTAGGTCTACTATATGCTTAATTAATTAGAGACACACCAGTTGAGATCTGACGGATGATACTGCCTGTTGGGATTGGGCTTGTTATATGTGCTGTTCCCTGTTGCAGAGGCAGGGCCGCTGCCAAAGCCTATTTGATGCCAAACGATATTGTGCGACACCCTAGTTCATGGGGATCCCTGCCCATCCTGAGCGGGAATGAGCTACAGCTGCATAAGAAAGAAGCTCATCCCAAGTGGTCTGAGTTCCCTGAAGAAAAAAAGAAAAGAAGAAATATGGAGGTCCTGCCCGCTGGAGAGGAATGCCCCGCAGGCTGCAATCTCCCTGCGCTGCGGGGAGTGCTGGCGCAGCAGCCTCCCTGCCCACCATCACAGCACAACCTTCCTCTGAGTAATGAGGCAGGTGAAGGATGGATGACTGCAGCTTCACAAAGAGCCAGAGATGATGGATGGGCCCGAAGAGAAAGATATGATCCCTTGATTAAAACAGAAACTAATTGATGGGCTTGGAGATGCAGATGATGGCTCTAAGCTTCCGACCAGCGACAATGAAAAGTGGGTGGATGGAGAGCCAGGAAACGCTGGTTCAGCAGAAAAAGGTAAAAGGAAATGAGAAACTTGGGTGTCACTGGTGTCAAACGCCAGTAAGGAGAAGACTAGTGTCGTCAGCGCTTTTTCCAAACATCCCGAGGGACCTGTTCTGATCACGTGAAAAGACTGAATAAAGACTCTTCAAGGATGCTCAACACTTCTCCAGTCTTCAGGTTACCAGAATTTACAGACTGTTCAGCAAGGACAACAGTAAGAGAGGGTGAGGGGAGGAAGGCTGGCAAGACGTGTGCTGGGTTTCAGAGTCCCAAGACCGTTGGAGGGGAGGGACAAGTTTACAGCCAAGGCTAAGCCTGAAAAGGCTTCTCTGCCCATCTTACTTCACACATGTTAGTAGAAAATGGATTTCAAAAGAAATTCTGAACATTTACTTACAACTAGGTAATTGCTCCAACTCTCTAATGAGCCAGGGTCTCAGTCTCAGCATACAGGTGCTATGTCCCGCCATCTTTCACTGTTTCCTCCATAACTTACACAAAAACATCATCTGGGACAATTTTTTTCTAGTCCTCTCTATGTCAGATCAAAACTACCCAGTGCAATGACGCTCTTTTTACCCATTTGCTTTTAATGCAGTGGTGCCTAGAAGTACGAGGTCAGAACTGAAGTCTAATCATGGTACCTGCTGCTTACGAGCACAGTAATAGTCCTGCTCAGACAGCTATCAGGCACTTGGCTGGGATGCTGCAGGTTCAAATTTTCAGTCTGCCACAGCACCCCTTTGACAAAGCACTTAGGGTCCCCATGACCAGTTAGAAACTGAGAATAATACTCCCTTTTTCTTCTCTATTTAGATGAGAATCTCTCAATTGAATAACTCTCCTTGAGCCAGTACAGCCTGCACAATAGCATCCTGATCTTCAATACACACGATAACATAAATATTTACCTAAATTATCCCATCATTCATTAATGCACTGCATCTAGAAAACTTCTTCCAACTTCTGCTAAAGAAGGTCCAATGTGTTTTTATAGCTCTCATAATTTATCTCCAATGGATGTAATTTTGAAATTATTAACAAACTTAATGCAAAAATAAGGATTTACAAAATTTTCACTTGAGTTCAGTCACAAATTTGGCTCCAAGAAACTTAAATTTAGGTCTAAGACAGATATCTGCAAAAGCTTTTGGAAACCTCAATGTGGGGTTATGAACTCAGAATTAATCTCAACAATCTTACCTATTGATTTTTGCCTTTTATCAATTGAACTTCTTGTTCCTGAAAGACTCATTTACAGGTAATAGACTGAAATAACAAAGTCCTACACAGTTATAATTGACACCATTTCCTAGAACATGTTCATCAGAAATTATTGGTCTAATAATGATTTTTCAGATACCGGGATAGGCTAAACAAACTCCAGGCTGCCATAAAGAAGCAGAAAGCTTAATTAAATTTCATTTCAGACATCAGACTCCAGCATCTTTCTTCTCTACCGTCTTTAAAAATAGGGCAACCCCCTTCTGATTCATGTGCATGGAAAGAAACGACCAATTGCAATTCATATGATAGCAGAGAAATTACACTTTTTAATCCAGAGTTTGCACAAACATGATTTGTCTTCTGTAAAAGTATATTTTACATAGCTGTAAACAGCCAAGACTGGACAAGAAATTTAAAATCTATGGGTAACAAAACACTGAAGCATTCAGGAGCGATTTTCTCACTGCTCAGTCCGCAAGTGCGGTGCATAACAAGCAGTGCACGAGCAAACATTGCAAGCTACTTCCCTTTTGCTGCTAATGACTGTAAGAAAGCGGATCCACATCAGTAAAGTTACAACAGGGTGGGAGAAGGCTCAAACCTTCAGGTCCTTCTCCAGAGCAGTCTGGATTTTCTACCTGTCTACGAAGGCATCCACACTACCCCTACCATCACAGCATCCTCTCTCTGATACCTCCTCCTGCTTGGTACTCCCAAGCAAAACATCATCCATAAATCATCTATTAGCACATTATGCATTCACAAAAGTCAAAGAGGTCTGTTAATTTTAACAGAAACAGGATGAGATAGTGGAGAGCAGCCACTCTTATGAGAACAGCTTTTCTCCTGTGGCAGAGACGGTTGGGTCACCCAGCCCTGATAACACCGACAGACTCTCAACGTGCCAGGGGGAGACTGACTGTGAGACCAAGAGAGGCCCTACACAGTCAGCAGAGGTAGGGAAACAAACATAGCAAGGAAAATGAACCTCATTTAATTTGCCATGAAAAACAATTGTGTTATCCTGTATTCAGGAGGGAAAGAGGATTGTCTCTTTTGCAGTTTTCTTTCCTTGGAGGTTAAGGTGAGTGAGGGAACTTGTTGAGTTTCCTTATTTCCTTACTGCTTGTTCTTTGATTGATCTGTTCCCTGTGGTGTGATACAGAGAGCATGTATTACAGAGGTCATCACTGAATCCCAAGTGCTTTCCAGACTCTTCATCGCTATATTATTTCCACTGCAGTAGGGTTTAGAAGCCCCGGACAAGATTACAGCACATTTGTAAGCACTCTGTACTGGCACAGTGAGAACTTTCATTACCCCAAGGAGCTTACAACTCAAATTATACAAAAGACAAAGGACAGAAGAAGGAATAAGAACTATTATACCCATTTCCCCTCAGAATGGGAAACTAAGGCATAGAGAAATGCAGTGTCCTGATAAAAAAAGCTTTCAGAAGACACAGAGCAAGCAAGCAAAGCTTCATCCCAAAGTGCCATTTCAGTCCTTTAACCTACAAGCCAGAGTGAGAGGAGGCAGCAGACAATGAGATAAAGTACCTCAATAAGAGAAACTGCCAGTGATCGCTGGACTCACTTTATTTGGAAATGCCCTGAAAAAATGCAAATTTCCCTGAACTGTAGTCACCTACCACATCTGTTCTCCTACCCCAAAACATCCTGCTCTCCTTCCGCAAGTCATCACAGCCCAAGGGAAAGGGAGCTAGAAGAGACTGAGTGGGATCTAATCACTTCTTTCCTATTCCATTCCAGAAATGTACACAGATTTAATGAGCAAAATCTACTTTTGAGTTTCCAATCTATTTTGCAGAATATTGAGCGGAGCATTCAGAATTTATTACGCTGGTGAAAGCAGTGTTGTACAAGCCCTCTTCCATTTCCATCATCACAAGGATAGAGCCTGCCGACATGAAATCAGTTGCAAACTCAGAGAGCTTGCGCTAGGTGAAGCAGGTGGCCAGGTCTATAATTAATCCATATACTTTCTTGCTCTGGCTGCATGCCAGCAATCTCAACTAAACCTAATATGTGAGCAACCAGAGTTGCATTGGAAATTGTCAAGCATCAGACCCAGGGAAATAATTAAATCCTTTGGGTGTCCGTTTCAAAGCTGGTCTCTGAAAGAGTTTGCTGCTGCTTCTGTGCTTCAGGGCATGGGAACAGCATCAGGGAAGATCCAGGTTAAAGTTAATTTCTAAATATGGCCAACGTCTGTGTCAATCCTTTAAACGACCCTTCCCAGGCTGACTGAAATGCAACAGCAAGTCTACATCGCACCGGTTTTGACTGGAGAGAGCACTGAAGGCTGGCCTGTTGGTGAATCCAGATTCCCAAGGTCTGCATCTTGAACCTGTGGGTGCAGGCGACAGCGACCGTCCTCTGAAGTTACACACAGCCAAAGGGAATTCAATAAACGAAGAGGTGAGGAGGAGGAGCAAGAAGAGGGACTTTCAGTGCAGACATGGGAACAAAAGGGAACTACAGCCCTCACCTTCCAGCCCTGCCAGCTTTGGGTTACATGAATAATGCTGCCTTTTCTTAGGTGGTAGTGGGTCTGCCAGGCTGTGCGGGGAGCCAGGATCCGGCTCCAGGCATCCACAGGACAAGGCCAAGAGGCAACAGCCTCAAGCAGAAAAGCCTTGGTTTGGGGGATGCCCTAAATAGCTGGCACAGAAAGCAAAGCATGGTACTGAGTGAGTGTCCCTTGCAGTGCAGCAGCAATGCACTCAGGACTTCAGGGGCTAAAGATGGAGGAGATCAGGCTGTAGTAGCTTCACATCTCCCACTTTGAAGCAATGCTGAAACAGCGTTCGTTCTCCCACGGGTCTGTAAGGATCAGTCAGAGCATCAAGCAGGATGGGGAATGTATCTGCAAATGCTTGGCTCTTCCCTAGCCTCTTCCAAATGATGGATTCTGCCAAGAGCTTTCTGAGGAGCATCGCTGTCACCATTGCTTTCTTTTCAGCAGACAAATTGTACATCTTGTCCTGAACTATGCATCCTCCATAAAACTGAAAAGTACAAGGATAAGAACAAAGTTTGATGGGCAGCATGATGACTAAATTGCTCGATTATTTGGTTTGCTTTAAGTCATCTTTCTGGGTTTTCTGGTTTTGATTTTTTAAAATACATCCTACATTCTTCTGGGTCAAAGTTTCTTGGTTTTGAATTTTAAATAAGGACTTTTGAGATTATTAAAAACCATCATGAATAAGAATTCTCTATTTAGGTAAAAAGGGTTCCTAATTGATTATAATCAATTCAGTGTGTTCAGCTATTGTCATTAGATATAAGTCTGGAATATATGGAGCAAAGAGTAATTGCTGATGATGAATGCATAAAAAGGTAGTCCATGTTTCATTTGTACCATGTCCTTTTTATTTGCATGAAACATTATGAAACTAGACAATCATTAAAGAAATATAAAAATCACTGAATGGACTCTCTGCATTAGAGGTTCATTTTCTTTTATTTCTCCCCGTGTTTTCCCGGAGCTTGTCCTTTGGGCCATCTTATCTTTGCATTTCTATTTAGTCAAATGGATTTCATGTCTGTCTCTGCCACAGAACAGATTGACAGAGTGACAGCAGCAGAAAATAAAAAAAAGGGATGAATTAATAATAAGAAGAGATGTTTATTCATTTAACAGAGACAAGGTGAGAGGTGACTATACAAATATGAGCAATTGTCAATGAAAGTCAGTGCTGGAGTTAAAAGATCCACTGTGGACTGGACTGGCTGCCAGCTGGGGCTAGGAGAACAACAACAGCCCCATGTTAGCATCTGACAGGTGATTAGTAGCCAACAAAGAACCAGAATTGCCATTGCTATTGTCTGTGACTCTTGCTGGGGAGTTTTCCACCCACAGCTCATTAAACCTTTGATCCAGATGAACATCGCAAGCGGGAGTAAAGAAATCAAGCTTGGATACGGCCCATAGGCTGAGGGAGGAAGAGGGGAGAAGGAGCAGCTCTTCAGCCCCTCTGGGGGAGATGAAGATCACCAAGTGACAACGACTTATGGGCCAGCAGTGCTCACTGGGACAAGCATTCAAGGTCCACACCGACGCTGCCTGTTCTGCCTCCTCCCCAGCCAGGTCTCTGAGCCAGCTTTTATCTGCTTCTCATCTGTCCAGTCTCTGAGCAACGAATACACCATCAGCAAGGCAGGCATGTTGGGTTCCAGATGTGAGAATCAGTTGGTGAACCGATTAAAATGAAGTTTACTGTAGTCCCCCAGTTGAGAGCTACAGAGTTTATAAAGGATAAACCCTGAGCAGGAGAAATAAAACTCCCCGTTGGGCTATTCCCACACTGCTGGCTTGATGTATCACACTAAACAGAGATGCGAAAGGTCTCCCTCTCCTCCTTGGTTATTTCATCTTTCCCACTGAGAAGGAAACCAGCGCGTTGCAGCTTCTGCCCTTACGCAGTCCCAATTTTCCCCTAACACACGCAGTAACTGGTCTGAGCTGAGCATCTCCTGCTTCACTTAATTCCTGAGGTCCTGCAGCAAAGATACACACTGCAGATCTCATCCCGGAGTAGGTCTCTCATTTACCTCTACCAGAGGCCATAGGAAGTCTTACAAACACTTAGCTCATTTCCCTATTCCATCTTTTTTCTTCCATATTATTCAGAAAGTGGTAATGATCTCTCGGGGTTAGCTGATTCTAAAAGAAATGTGAGATGAAGTGTTGAAAATGTACAGATTAGAAAGAGTTAATACAATGGCAAATCCATCTTTACGGTATTCCAGTAACTCAAGAGGATACTTATGACTATGTCTTTTCCACATTATTCATGCCTGCAGTGTGCTCCTAACACTTCTTAATCATGTATCAAGTAATTGCTAAGGAAAAGAAAGCTATATGGCTCTGACCAACCTTTTAACACACTTCCATACAGAGCAAATGTCCTCTTACAGCCAATGACAGCTGGGGGAGCCCAGCACCTTTCGAAGCAAAGCTGTTTATTTTTAAGTTAGAGATGTCACTTCTACATCAATTTTATCCTCAATGTGACTTGCAATGCAGTAATACCTCCAGACCCTGAAAAAGACTGAAGCTGCATTCTGCTGGCCTCTGTCTATACGTGCAGCAAGAGATGCCTGAAGCAGCAAGAGGTGGGAAAAAGAAGGGAAATCCTCTTTCCAGAGGGTACCTCAGTGCCAGGTTGGAGTCTGGGACATTGCGTGGACACGCTCCAGAGCACGGATGGACAAACCCAGAAATAAAGCAGGCCTCCCCTGACCCCCAGCCCATGTTCTGCCCATCAGAGCACTCTGCTTTTAATGTTTCTAACACATCTGCTTGTTTAAATGATCTCCAGCTCCCCAGAAAACAAAATAAATACAAATGCGCATCATCTTAGCAGCCCTATTTCTTATTCAGTTGCTGACAATACTTAATGAAGTGGATAAATGATTAATTAAGAAACAATATTTCTTTACAGAAACTAGCTCTTGGGGGAAAAAAAAAGAATCCCTTGATGCTATTGTTCACTGGTTTGTTATCCACTATTTTTAGTAAGTGGAGGAGAAGCTGAAACAGCACGAAAGGAAGCACAGCAGTGTTTGATCAGAGTAGTAACAATAAACAACCCTCCAAACAAATCGCCAGGCGTTGTTTAATGCATAGCTCCCTGGCTATGCAATTAACTCCTCTGCCACTCCTGATAAATACAGAGCTTCAGGAATGGTAATTCATTGTTAACATCAGACTTTGGAAAAATTATAAATCTAAGGGGAAAAAAAGGGTCACTTTTTGTCATCCACATTGCATTGTGGGAGATACAGTGCCTGAAGCAAAAAATAATAAGAATAATACAATATTGAACCTTTCTCTCAAAGAAAATCATTTTACAGCCTTCCCATAGCAATATGCACTAGACTACTGTGTCAGGAACATCAAGCAGGATATTACATCTCTTAAGGTATTTGTTTCTGAAAAAGTCTAGACTATTATTAAAAGACATCCAATTAACAGTTTTAAAAGATGCATATGAAAGTTGTAGTTACAAACTTTTATTCCAGTTCTACCTCTCAGTCATCTGTAGTACTCCATAACCTCTTTTAATTAAGATAATTCATAATAGCGCTAGGCAAGAATTTTAGAGAGAGACATTTTACAGTTTCCATTCCCATTTAGGAAGGAGATGGCAGTGGTCAAAACCAGTAGTACAGCTATTAAAAGGTTAGCTTTGTAACCGCTGTTGTCTGATATACAGCTTTGCTTCTTTCTAAGTTCCAGTGTATAGCAAAATAAAAAATTATTAAAAATATAATTCACACGTCAAACTGCAATAATAAGAATAGTAATAGAAAGGTCAAATCAACCATGCTACCCCAGGCAATGGAAAACAAAACTTTTGATGTTAGCTTTGGATTTCTGACCCTTAAGTCTTGAATATTTTCATTAAGAATACCATGTTTTGCAGACTACTACCAAAGCAGCAAAACCAGTAAAATATCTAAACAAAGCATTGACAGTAGTTATTTTAGTTTTTATCTAAAAATGCTGACAAATCTCTGATGGCTTTCAATTTCCTTCCCTGACATTATTTTTGGAGAGAAGCTTTTCTTCAAAAACATGTGCTCATGTTTATCCCACTGCAGCTTAACCTCTGCAACATCCAGGTCCTCCTCATGAAAAATATATAACTTACTCTCATTTTATATTTGGAGAACTTCTGATATGACATGATGTCCTGCCTCTATGTTCTCAGTGCTTAAGGTCTCTCCTAGCAGCACCAACAGTCATCTAAGCTTCGCCTTTGGAATCGTTCCACCTCCATTTTCTCTGGTAGAAAGCAAAGAAAGAGAGCAGCTGAAATCAATCTGTCTTTGCTGTATTGCCCTCCCTCCTTTCTCATTTCTCTTTCCTTTCTCCCCAGAGACTGGAGGTGTAAAAAGCCATTTCTTGGGAGCTGAAATCTTTGGCATGGTTCTATACTTGGTATTCCTTCCTTGCCTCTAGCTCGATAGTGCTACTATACACAGGTGCCTCCCACCTCACCGCCCCACAAGGCTGCTTATATGTTTTAGATACGTATTCCAAAATTAACATAAATTCTTTGCTCTTGCATCACTACTTATGCTCAGTGGCCTTTATTGCTTTTTCCCCCTTGGAACACAACAGAGCTGAATTCCTCTTGCATCGTCTTCCTCCAGCACTTCTTTATCCTTTGCTTTTCTGAAGCCTGTTTCCCAACACATGGTCTGAATCCTAAGCAGACGTCCTCAGGGCACTTACTCCTTCTCCCCAGCCAGCAAGCTGGGCTATTTCCCTGTGTTTGTTTTCTTCCTAAGGGTTCCAAAGCCAATAGCTCTGGACAGAGATCATTAAGCCTTACATGACCTATAAATTCCTATTAAAAGAAAGTTATATTTAATTCATTTCCCAAATTTCCACCCAAAATTGCCTCTGACTGTCAAACTCCGTAAGGATCAATAACTCCAAACCTGGTTGCTATTACCTTCCTGCACAGGAACAATTAATATCTATCTTGGGGTTTTACACTGCCTCATTGCTATAGTTTTTGAATGTTTTCTGCACGCAATCAACCACAACAGCAAAGTCCTCAGAGGATATCTGAGATACTCCCATAGCTCTGTCCTTCCAGGGAAAAGCAGCTTCTGCTTGAAATGGTTTTTGGTTTGTTTTTTTCTTTTCCTCAGGTAAGTGGAAATAAGGAAGAAATGGGTAGGCAAAAGTTTCTCTTGAGCAAAGCATTCAACATCGATAAAAGATGTATCCCTTGGGTCTGAACCAACATAACCCCTTGCCAACTCTTCGAAAGCAGAGATTTTCTTTCTCAATCACCCTCTGCAAAGTTATTTTGCTCTGTTCCAGAAGTTGTCTTGTTTCAGAAGAGTGCAAGGAGAACACTACAGTTTTCAACTAAAATACATATTAACCCTGTTCGATCAATCCAGGTTGTGCCTTCAGACACAAGATCTGTACTCTGGCTCCCAGCATGGCCTTGATTTTCCTTGGAGGACTCCTTTGTTGTGCTGCGATCCTACCTGGACCTAGGCAAGTGTTTGTTTCTGCTCGCTGCCGGCAGTGCCCCGTGCACAAAGCCCGGGTTGCTCCCGCATCAGACGCGACCCAGCCGATGCAGCCTGTGCCGACCTGCTCTGTCAGCAGACTACGACAGATGGCTGCATGCACACTGTCAAGCCAACATTACTCATTCCACCCTTTCGCTCTCAAGCATATTGTTTCTAACTGTCCACAGGGCTGAATCTGGAGATAAATTTCCACTCTTGTTTACAAAACTTTTGAAAAGTTGCTTTAAAAATATTTATTCAAGTCACAGTCCCTTTGCTCCTTCCTCCTTGTGTACTTGATGGACGTGGTCACTGAGGAACAGCAACTAGTGGACTTCTCATGATGACAGGCCCATTTTAAAAATCCTGAACCCTCTATAACTACCCCCAGGTGGATTTATTAAGGGAAGTTTAATCAGCTCAAAGAAAATCTCTGCATTAAAACGCAGTGTGGGCTCCCCTCAGTTAATACTATTGTACCTCTTCTTTCTGCCATTGCCCTGCTTCAGCACAGGGCTTATTTCCTCTGAAGGGAATTAATGGAAAAACAAGAGAGCTGCTCATCTCATCCATGGAAAATCAGGGTAGCTTATTGGAGTGGAAATCACCTTCACTGCAGGGAGCACAATCAGTGTGGAAAGCCGTAACTCACAACCAAACAGAACAAACTCCGTGGGACTTATCCACCACAGATTAGAGGAGCTCACCCTGAGCAACGCCACTGACTTCAACAGTTCCTGCTGGAAACAAGTGCCAAGGGCCAGACTTCACGGCATCTCTCACAGCTCTGGCCCCACCACCACTGGAGGCCAGTGGCTTTGCCAGTCCTAATCCTAGGCACTGCCTTGGTGAGCCCTGGACTAAGATTTTGGATGCAGGTACTGGATCATCTGCCCTGTTCCAGAGGAGGTCTGGCTTACCCTTGGCCACGGCTGAGCAGCTGAAAGGACAGTTGCTCATTTGCTTTGCTCTGAGCTGGCCTCTGCAAATACAAATATATTCACCTGTCAGGCAGATTTGATTCCCAGCATGTCCTTTCCCTGCGTTGCTCTGAATCACCGATGTCCACAGTTCACAGCACCTGAGCCGTACAGCAAAAGATCTATCTGCAAATAGCTCTGGCGAGCTGACAGCAGTCTGTGCTGTCATGACATAACCCCTGAGCAAGGCAAGGAGAGCCTGTCCCTAAGTTACCTGGCCGTTCACAGACACCAAACCAGCTGCTTCCATGGGTCCGAGACAGTTTAAAGCACTTTTGCCATTAAAGCAGATGTCCTTCAGCAGAAACCCCATGTGCACATACAGCACTGACATGAGCTTGCACGGAAAATGCAGCCTCCCAGCAGCTGAGCTGCAGGAGCCTGGCACTGGGCAGCCCAGGAGCTCTGATCTGCAGATGTGAACAGCTTTAGATGTAAAGACAAGCTGACACAAGTGTGCCCGTGCTCATTCAGCTGGCTACAGCAACCCAATTTTAATTAATAATTATTGGGAAGACTCTAAAAGACATTAAAAAAATTTGCCCCTTCCACAAGCCAAACGCAGAACTAAACTCCACGTTAAGAGCTGTCAGTTTTTCCACCAGGAAAAAAACCAAAAACACATACTCTATGGGGACTTCTGTCTTGGGGGGTGCTTGTGGGGGGAACCACACAGGCGTGTGCACACAGAGCAGCACAGGGGACAGAATAAGAGTCCAGAGAGGATCATCTGTTCTCTCACTTCAATGAGCAGCAGCAGATTGTTAGTCAAAAGAAAGCTTTTATATGTTTCATTATTGTTAAACATCTGAGACAAAGCAGTGTTGACATTGCATAGATACTTCCCATTCCTGCTAGCACATTAGATTTGTGCTTTATTACTCAGGATCTTCCCTACCACCTCCAAAATGCCTGGGGAAAACATTAAGAGATTAAAAGAAAAGCTATTGCTTAATATTAGAATGAAATAGATCCAAACTCACTTGCTGTTTATGTAATAATAATTACAGCTAGGAGAGTCTAGCCTGAGAGAGCCCCAAGTCCTCAAGCAGGTTTATCTTTCTAAATGAATTTGTCCCATAAACATTTTTAGTAATCTCATTACCAGTCTTGTATTGTTAATAAAAGTCGTTAAATACAACATGATCAAGAACAGTTTGGGAAGAAGGCTGAATGCAGGTTTAAGCTAGGGTTTGAAGTTCAAATTCAAAGGCAGAAGGCATACCACATGCCTCAGGAGCATCGTATGCTGCTGAGGCGAGATTTGTGCCAGACCTTATCTATATAGTGTCAAAATATACATGACTTGCAGAGGTGCTCTTCACCTGCTCTCTCCTGCCCTGTGCGTCTAAGGATCAAGTCAGAAAATGGACTCAGGAGTTTGAATTGGGACGTGCACCCCAAAGGTCTACTTAGGTTCGATGCTTTCACGCTGAAATTCCTCCACGCGCTCGCTCTCATGCACTGGAAGTGTCGGGCTCTGCAGGCACGGCCATATGCTCTGCTACCCACACCAGCAGACATCCAAGAGGACTCCGTGTTATCTAGGTCTCTCTCCTCAAAGATGGCCAGAATAAATGTTTTTCCACGTCAGTTTGCACAGAACTGAAAAGCCAAACAGGAGCACACACAGAGAATTGGAAAAAATGTCAGGGGAAGAGAAACCCAAGATAGACATCCTTGATCCTGACTTTTATAAACCTATTTTCAGGGGAAAGGGGGAGGTTTTATTACGTAATTAAATGCTTAGTGTTTTCATCCGTAGCTGACCTACGGATGGCTGCATTTCATCACCACTTCACTTCCATCTGCCTCTTCTCTGTTCCAGTCTGGTCCCTGGGACTTTACTGGCACAGAGAGAATAGAATAAATGTATTGTCTACCTCTGTTTGGACTAGAGACACCTAATTCTTTCACAGTTCTTTAAGGGGACCTGGAAATATTTGCAGCCAGGCATCCATCTGATCTAGCTTGCTCTGGGCTGACTCTGAGACATCTTGAAAATTTAATGTAATTGGAAAGGCAGGAGGTGTTGCTCTGTGATGAAATGTCATGATTGCACTGGAGACAATGGCACTGTAAATACCATCCTAAAGGATGCCTTTGTTTTTCCTTCCATGAAAAGCAGGGGGGGAGGCAGGAAAAGAGAAAGGAAACAGGTGATTTGTGTCAGATGATCATTTTGATGTCCCATTCTGAAAAATATTTTGTTAGAAGGAGAAGTCAATTAATTTGATCCTTCCCTTGGTGTGCTCTGGGTGTACACAAATTTATTCGGGTAGAAAGACCTCTGGCAGATGATGTGCTAGAAAAAAATTCTCAAGGCTTTTGGGCTTGATTTAAGATAGGACTAAATGTAGTTGCTGCGGATGAAAGCGGAGCCTGCGTAAAGGACACACGTCAGTACTCACGTTATATAAATGTCTCTACAGAGAAACGAGCGGAAAAATCATCTTGCGGCTGAGATGTGGGGAAAGCGAGGGCAGAAGGGATTTGGGGTCATTCTGTGGCTCTGTCACTAACACTCTGGAGGACATCTGGCAAATATCTTAACTATACTGTTTCTCAGTTTGCAAAGGAGAAGATGATTTCTCACCGATTTGCATCAGAGCTCTTCAGAGCAGTGAATGAAAAAAATAAACTACATCCAGAGATATCCTGAGCTCTGACACAGCCGTACCGTTGATGATCTGCAAATCAAGAAGAGCTGTGTAGGGGAAGACACAAATCTTGAAATAACGCACATCTACCCAAGGAAAACCATCACTGCAGGCTGTCACTCAAATTTGTCCTTAGTTCTGGACTTCATGATCAAAAACACTTGGCTTTCATATAAAGCTTTACAACGGATTTGGGCATTGCTTCACAGGTGGGGAAATGGAGACACAAAGAGGTGCAGAGACTTGTTCCCACTGAACATAAATTAGGGATAGAAACAGACTGAGCACTGGTCTCGGGCTGTCTTATGTCACTCACTGCCCGCTACGCCAAGCTGAGGAGCGCTAAGCTAATGCTGGGCACTTCAAAATGCTAAGGAAAGCCCCATGACAGATTGTTCTGGCCAAATATTATGCCAAAGCTGATGCCTCCCTTACCTCTCAGGGATAATCTCAAGTAGGGGTCTCAGATTCAGAATCATGACTTGCCATAGCAGTAGGAGGAAAGATGCATTTATGCCTGACCTCAGCACACAGATGCGTGCACTGCAGTCAATTAATTACTTCGAGCTTCACCCAGTCCGGAAGGGGCCCTGAAATTACTGAGAGAAGCTCAGAAACATCCGAGAAGTAAATTTGTTCTTGCTTTATAAATGTACGAATTTCTCCAACTAGAGGACTTGGATTACTGAAGTGTCTGAGAATGTCACAAACATTTATTATGTCAGTCTTTCCAACCTGTGATTTCTTCTGCGTGACTTTGTGCTGCTCAAAAAACACAGTAAGAGATAATCCTTGCTTTAAAGAATTCATACATGAGACATTCAAAGGAGCAAGAGAATATTAATATTTTATACTTATACAGACTACTCTGTCCCCAAGGAAAGAAAATGTCTGCTGGCGATTAAGAGCAGGGCAGGAGTTCAGGACTGTGCTACTGACTACGTTAAAGATTTTTGGGCAATTGGCTTTCCCTCTGAATGGCTCATTCACCCCAATTGTATACTCTTCCACAAGGATCTGATGCGAATTACAAGCTTTGAGCTGCTGCACTGAAATGTGAAATGTTATTTATCGTATTAATGCTTTTGCCTTTGACCATTACTGCAATCTTGTCTTGTCAAAGCTAACCCTAATGATATATGTCGTGTCATATATTTATATGAGGGTAACAGCATGCACTGGAGACAGACTGGAGGTCTATGATACAGGCGTATTGTCTATGGAACATAAAAAGATAGATCTAGACACAAGGCAGATGTCTTTTGGGTTTCACAATTTCAGATTTTTATGGTTAACTAACGGCGCTCATAATGAGTCTGATATTTCTGCATATCAAAATTATTCTACCACTTTAGCACATGATGTAGCACATTAATTTTTATTTCCAAAATCAAGGCTTCTGTGTTGTGAGCAGTCATGGAAAGAGTATGCAAAATTGCAGTCCCAACCAACAGTAAACTTTCAATCAAAGTGGATGACATTTGGTATTTAAAGTAGCTGGAGTTCATTTGTAGATTTCTGACCCCCTTCTAAGTGCAAAAAGGAGCCTGATGCACCTCAGTCTACCTGCAGGTCTATCTGGCTAGCATAATTTCAAACACCCCTGGTATTCTGATGAAATAGCCTAAATTTATCCTAAGAAACATTTGCTGTTAAAAGAAAACCAAAAAAGCCTAAGCCCTTCCCTATCAGAGTGACTCTCTGCTTCTTGCTGAAGCAGGGGCTCAAAGAAGATGCTAACCATATGTTCCAAACTGAAACGTACTCAGAGCGTTAGTGACACTGAAACCTTGTCATAGTTTCCTCCGACTCACTCCTGACTCTAGAAGTTGGCAATTTTAACACGATTCCAATGAAAAGGAGCCTGGATCTTCTTTCTACGTGAACAGTAGGAAGTTCAGTCAAATAAAGCAACTGAGGCCAGGGCCCCTCAGCTCTAAGTTCAGGTAAAATTTTAGCTAAATGATGTAGCTTTATAACCCCCAGGATGAAGGTTGTGTCACTGTTGAGTAGTTTCTGTCACCCTTGATGCCTTTGTTCTAGCAGATCTGAACAAAACAATTAAAGTGGCCAGTTGGTTTTCCTCTTTGTGCCCCTTTCAGAGACATTCATTGCTGTTCAGACCCGCTTTGTACCTTTTCAATTTTATAGGCACACTTTGTTTCCCACCTGCCAAGTTTAGTATTCAACATCTGAACTCTCAAGTCCCATAGCCTGCCAAAATACCTGCATAATTCTACTCTGTCCACGGCAAAATCCAGTAAGAAGTGGGGTATGGTGAAACTCCTCTGAAGGTAAGAGAGAAACCCAGCCAGGCCTAGTATATTACAGAGTTCATGTTTTGCAAGCGGTATATACAATTTTAATCCCTAACTCCCATCAGAGAGAACAATCAAGATCATGGGGCAAGGGAGGAATGAATTTTAATGACAGATGACATCAAAAAACCTATTGTACCAGCCAAAAAGGGATGCATGTCACTTACATAAGTCTGGAGAGAGATCTATCCTATTTCTCCATTTCACAGCTGAATTAATATACCCCACCAGCTTCATACATGCCTAAAATCACAGTTTTAGCTTTGAATAACTTTTATCTTTAGCCTCTGCAGCCAAAGCCAACTGTGGAATCATCAGATTTATTTGGGCTAGTCCTGATGCCCTGCTGGATAGAGCGCAGGCACAAGGATTCACTGATAAGAGAGCGTTTTTTCATAAGACTTGGTACTTCCCTTCAAAGCCTTTTGCAAACATTCATGAATTAAGTTTGATAACAGCTGTGTGAGGCAAGAAGGTATTATTTCTAGTACCATTTTTAGGCAAAAGACACCCAGGCAGCAAAGCTCTGATCCTACCTTCTACTGCCCTATTGGATATGTAAGCACTTTTGGGGGCCAGGACATCGCTGTCTTGCTCACAGCCATGTAGATTGCCACTGGAAAAGCCACAGTTACAGCTCAGTGTCCCAGCTCCTGACCCAATAGGGATGGGATAATTCAGGGCCCTAGCTCCCTTGAAAGATATCCTTGCTGCACTGCAGGACTGAAGGTTGGGCAGTCTCCAACACCAGTTTCGTCTGTCCTGTCTGGTCACCCTTCTCCTTTACCTTCTCTGTCGTCTAAACCCTTTATACATTATCGTAGCCTCACAGCTACACATTGTGATCCTCATGCTCATTTAGATTTCCCTTATGAATTCCAACATGAGATCTGCTCACCTAGGAGCAAGCCCTGAAAGTTTCTCTTCCTTCAGGTTCTCCTTTCTACAAATCCGACAGCCTGCTGTCTTCCTTTCCCTGCGCTGATTCCCTCTCAGCGTCTGCAGCAGGGCACCTTCCCAAACCAAAGGAGCTATGTTCCTGCAGCGGCTCCTCCTCCTCCTGGCAGCAAGGAGCTGTTTGGTGCAAGACGAGAGGCTGCTCTGCCTTGCAGAGCTTCCCACAGGCTGCATTAGGAACTTTTTCCTGGCCCATCTCCTAACTACCTTCGACTTCCAGCATCTAATGTAGGTGCCTCATTTAGATCACTCAAAGGATCGAGTAAGGTGCCAGTCAAGTTCTCTAAGTCAGGTTCCGAGAAGACTGCCCAAACTCCCATCCAGGTTTTCGTCTCTTTTTCACTTGGAAACTGTGGCAAAAATATGGGTAGATAACGACAAGTGACTAAGTACAGCGCGAAGAGTTAACACTTGACAGCTGAGCCACTGAGAGTGTGTGTGCTCTTAGCCCTTTCCAAGTATCAGATGTGTCAGACTAGACATTAAATATGGTTTAGACATTTAAGCCACAGCGTAAACCTAAAAATGTTGTCAGTGAGAGAAGTCAATTGAGCAGGCTTTGGGGGTCATGAGCTCTTAAGTCATTCTCCTAGCTCTAACACACCAACTAGAGTGGTCTTCGGTAACGTCACTAATAGCTACCTGCTTCTGGGATGTATCTTCCAAGGTGTAGGTAATGTCTGCAAAGCACTTAAGGCCTGTACTAAATACTGAAGTTGCATTTAGGGGGTCTGAAGTCTCTGGGTGTGTTGCCCACACAAGTTGTAAAGAAACGTAGTAAAGAGTGCAAACAATAATTCAATACTCTCTACTGAAAAAAGGCATGGTGTCCTATGTAAGCAATGGGGAACAGAGACAGGAGGTTCAGCCTTAGCTTAACATCATGCAGGACTGTGGAGCAACCAAGATACAGATTCCCAAACCCCATTTTAATACCTTAACAACAAAGCCATTTCCTTCCTCCTTACAACTATTAGGCTTTACCTTTCAGGCTATGTCATTATTGCTGTTGGTCTTTATTTATTTAATGCTGGTGTTTTCCAATTACTATTCCATCTATTCTTCAGCTGGTTCATTCATGCAGGCATGGCAGTAACCTCCTGAACCCCTCTCAATTGGACAGTTCTGCCCTGGCAGATCCTGACTCTCAGAAACAACTAATTTCAGGTTAAGAATTCAGAGGACTAATTACAGAGGGCGCAAAAGCCAAAGGGCCATGTGTACTGTCACAAGCATTTCTTTGTCAAACAGTAAACAGCTACTGCAAGTAGTCAGCAGTCATATATAGCCAAAGCTAAAGAATTAAAAACCCCCAGCTTTTCCAAAGTTTGAGCCCAGATTTTGCATGACTTGAATTCGATTGCAGAAGTCAGAGGTGAAGTTCAAAGGCAGACCTGAGGCTTGAGTTTTACTAGATACCACTAGAAGCTTATGCTGTAGAGAACCAGGCCTTCTGACTAAAATCCCCACTTGTAAAGCAAAGTGAAATTTGGATCTCAAGCCAGCTGTGCTGCCCATCCCCATCGTTGTGTCCGTCTGTGCAGCTTGCTCCATGCTGATTTCGTACACCACTTTTGCCAGGGGCTGAAGTGTGACTAGTTCCCTAGACATCACCAAAAGATAAATAAATAATATTGAATAATTATGATAGAGTTTCAGATCAGCCATGCTGGAGTTTCAGAAATCCAAGAGAGGCTGGTAAGGGCATGGAGAGATTTAAAAATCCCAAGGGCTTTCTACACATCTATGCATGCACAGCAGAAATGACTTCAAACCACAGTTTTGAAGTTCATCTCTTCCATTTTTACCTGGTTTATGCAGCTGGGTTTGCAATGCCTCACAAGTCTCCTTTCATCTGTTATATTTCTTCCCTTGCTTTTCACTAAGAAGTAATAAACTCCCTTGAAGCGACAAGGGTGCCAGAGTTTTGTCTGGGAAGAGGCTCATCCAAGACTGACAAATGTTCTCAGCCTTCACGTACCTTGTCCAGTGCATCAATGAATTCACATCATCAATTGCCCAGTACTCCAGACTGATAACAAGTGTCTAATCCAAAAGAAATGCTCCTCTGACATGCTTTTGACAGCACCTAACCACACTGACTCATAGAAATGATGGAGAAGATCTCTCAGAGCTAGCTTTCTATAGCCTATCCTTCTGACAATGAGAGAATGCTCTCAAGAGCATTCTTTATATCATTGTCTGGTCCAAATCTCAAGGGAGGCTATTTCAGCCCTCACTTCTTTGAGATCTTCCTGGTAATACAACCTAATTCTTTTGTTTACTGTCATCTCATCAGTGCTCTGTACACTCTCTTGCCTGAAAGTTGCCTTTTGTGGTGTTTGGATCCTTCAAATTTATAGGCTGCCGTCAGGTAGCCAGAATCCAAATCTCAAGGAAAAGCAATAACACAACATTAATTCCTAGATATTTATTTTACTGTACTAACCTTGCATAGTATTCATGGTAGCTTTAAGGGCTCAGGTTCATGATTAATTTATCACAGCTTAACAACATCAACTAAGCTATACTGACCAGAAAGGATCCCTGGACCTGACTCTTGCCCTCAACACCAGATCTAAGTGATGTTGTGAGTTTTGCATCTGATTAAATTTCATCCTCTGATTTTAACACCCGGGGACCAAGACTGTTTCCTCCTTCACTCTTGCTCTGTATTATGCCTGTTGCATCAGATCCTCAGCAGCTGTCAGTCCATGGAGACCTGTGCTCTTTTGCCTAACCCCCTGATTGCACTAGACAGCGTGTTTTCATTCCTTCGCCTATCAAGCAGCCCTCAGGAAGAACTGTTTCCCAAGCCAAGTTCCCTTCCAGGAAACTGCAAGTCTGCTGTCATACCAAGCACGCATGACTTTTTTTTTCAAACTTTACTCCAGAAAGACAAAAGTCCTATTTAGAGTTAGAGACACATCAGACAGAAGGAGACTGCCTAAAATAACCTCCAGTTAACGCAGGACGTTTTCAGTCATAGCAAAGCTTCCTATAATACGGTTTGGGCTGTAGAGATTAGTCTTTTTCCAGCTGACACCCCACGAGTGTCTTCTGAAGGCTTTTTCTTTCGATGAAAGAATTACATCTGCCTCATGCATGTTATTGTTTTTTGAGAAAGGTCTAGAGTAATTTTTTTAAATTTTTTTTTTTTTAGGCAGGATGTCGTCCCTAGCTTTTTGTCACGTCGGATGGGTGTGAGTCATCTAAATACGCCTGACTTGCCTCCCCCGGCACAGTGCAGGATGGTGACAGCTTGGGTGAACGAGAGTGCCAGCCGGAGAGCGAGCCTGGAGGCCAGGGCCTGTTCTCAGCTCCACCTCTGAGTACGGATGCCAACTGCAAGTGAGCTTCTTCAGCTCCCTTCCTCCTCCTGCCTCTTGTCTGCCTGCCGCATTTAGCCTCAGCTTTTCAGGACAGGAACTTCTCCCTCTCAGCGAGTGCCAGACACGACGAGGTGAAGATGCAGAGCTGCTGGGTGCTACGTGGCAGCATGCTTTCCGAGCGCTAGCTTTCCCTGCCGCTCCGCGTGACAAAAGACTGACAGCATCCCTGATCCTCTTGGGTCCCTTCCAGCTCAGGATATTGTGTGATCCGTTTTGCTACCCAGTAGCAGCATCTACTCGTTTTGAGGAGCAAGCACAGCATGGAGATCCAGGATTTTAGCCATCGTTCTCGCTTGTCACCGTTCTGCAAGTCACCTCACCTCTCCATACCCACGTTCACCTTAGCTCTTGTTAACACCACATTACAAGAACTATCTGGTTCTTCACAGGAACCGAACTTCTGGTCTGTGGATCTCAAAGCACTTCACCAAAGAGAGCATCAATATTAGGGTTTTTTTTCTTTTAACCAGAGAACAAACAAGAGGGGAGTAACTTGCTAAGACTTTCCTTATAGCAGACCTGGAGTGATAGCACCATCTTTTCACTAGGACATTTTAATATTCCAGAATCCTGGCAGAATCACATCTACAGTCCGTTCCACATTGAGAGTTTTTCTCAAATTACACCTATTGGAAAACCAACTTTCTTTTGCACTCAACCTAACAAATGACAGAGTGTGCACGGAGAATAAATAAATACACACATAAAAAAAATTGTGAACCATGTCAGAAAGCCCACAATATTCTATCTTAAATCTCTCCCTTTGACAGACAGTGGATTAAACAGAAAATGAGTTACATCTCCCCAAACCATATAAATGTGATTCCCACATTGCAAGGTAGTGTGACAAATAGCTGCTGATATATAAGAATAAAAATAAACCATGTCTGGAGATCAGTGCAGGCATCGCTGCTTGTATCTGCCACGAAAATCAACTCAAAACCTTGGGATAAGAATTTGAAGTGCATGGTTTCAGTGGCATAAAAACTATGAAACCTTAAAAAATAAAGAAAAAGAAGGAAAAGATAGTTCATAGAAAATATTTTTTTGCTCTGGCAAAAAAGAGGGCTATTTCAACTGTTTCCAAAGGAAGAAATTCCCAGGAAGTTTAAAAAAAAAAAATAATCAAAGATGTCTCCAGAAACACAAATGATCTATACTCAGATGACAGTAATTCTAAAAGATCTGGACTACTTATAAAGCATTTCAAAACACACCCTGTACCTCCCAAATCGTTCAAAGGCAGGGATGGAGTTATTTTCTCATAATGACAAAAGTTATACCATGAAAAATCGTGTCACTCAGCAACAGAAATACCAAATTAAAACCTAGGGCTCCTAAATTGTAGCCTTTCTCATTTAAGGGACCAGAGACAGTGTTAGCGTATCCCATTAACAAGGGTCTCTGCCTTTTTGCCTGGCCACCAGCGCATAAAAATCTATGACAATGCCACTAAGCTAGGCTTCTTAAAGTGTGTTGGATGGTCTTCCCGTTTCATCTGTGGACGTGCACATGTAGTGATAAAAATAGTAACTCCTGCTTCCCAAATTGCTCCAAGGTTATGGTCTGAAAGACTTCAGACCTGACTTGAGATATCAGAAAAGAATTGCTTAGAAAGGGACTGCCAGAGGTGCGTGCAGCTATATTACTCCAGTGTCTTATATGTTCCAATGCAGCACCAACCCTTGCTAGCTCTGCTTATGCTGATCTGCAACTTAATAAACACTAGTGCAAAGGATTTGGCCAAGTTTTCAGAGAGTCATCCTGGATGCTGAACTTGAGGTGCTGCAGAAGCGGCTGGTGGTGAGGCAGCAATAAGCATTCACCATCCAGATACTGGGTGCTCTTAAAGCATCTTAAATTAGGTAGCTAAAAAATGGCACGTCACTTTCGGTATCAATCTACTTGAAATATACTCATTTTCTTTGCAGAAGAAAATACCTGCAGTACCCAGCAGCAGAACTTATACAATTTTATGACTGTTGTTTTGTTTTGTTTTTCTTTAAAAATAAGGCAGGTGTCTGATGCAGAAAGCAGTCTGACACACCAGGCAGTAGCACAGTGGGCTTTATCACCATCTCTGGCCACTAGGTATCTTTTTCTTAGTTCCATGTCATCTTCCCCCTTCTAATCTTCTTTGACAGGTGCTAGCTAAATGCAGGAGCAGGAAAAAAGACAGTTTTCACTGTTGGAAAGATCCGTCATAAGCACTTCAGCCTTCTCATGGTGTGACATCTCACACGCCGCTTGCTGTTGCTCTGTGCCCGGAGCTTTGGCAGATCAATCCTGCTCGGTGCTGGGCCAGCGTCACTTCCAGTGACCACAGGAGGGACTGAAAGTAGCACCTGACGCTTTGCAGGATCAGGCTCTTACAGTCACACCCAAGTATCACATCCCTTTTACTTGGATACTTTTAACACATTAGAGCTATAAGTAACTTTGCCAGCCCATGTGAGCTTCAACACCACACACGTCTGCAGACATCTTCTCAGCTTAACGCTTTGCGTGTGGTAGGCTAGAGGCTGTTGTTTTCCAGGACGACTTGAGATTTGCTAGACAATGTTGTGCCCATGAAAAGTCTAAACTCCCCCTCTTTCCAAACAGTTGATCCTTTTACGCTTTCCAAGTAGCTTCTCCCAAAGGCAGGTGGAGGGTTATGAGCGCTGAGAATAAAGCCCCAAGTCTGGGATACCTCCTTCTAAGAGGAAGACATAAAATCTGAGCTGAGTTAGTTGGTGACTAGCTTTTTACCAGCTGAAGTCTGCAATATGAACCCTGCCTTCTGTGGTCTGGTTAGATTCAGAGGCATGAGGAGACATTTTGGGTGCCTGTGTCCTGATATTCCTTCTGCGTAAGAGCAGGTCTCCATGTCCTCCCTGTAAATGACTCTCAGATCTAAAAGCACTTGAACTTTTCAGCTGACTCAAAGGCACAGAAACTAGTGAAGTACTTAAGGGTGCTGTAGGCACAGCATAATTATCCAACAAGTTACAGGGATTCTTCCCCTGAATAATTAAGACACTTTCCATTTCTGAGAGTAGGACATGGGATTTGGGGAGAAATGTTTCGAGGCAGAATAGCAAGTCCTCTGTTTCTCATTCTTCTCTGTTATTGCAATCTCCTCTTGCTATCTGTCTGGGGATGCTGCTAAATGAAAAGGTTTATGACAGCTCTTCAGCACTCAATCATATAAAACACTCTCTAAAAGATGTTCAGTAAGTTAAAGGAACTGCCAGCACTTTTTTTTTTTTTTTTTTTTTTTTTATCATAGATTGGGATTTTCACAGAAGTAAAGAAAGTTTACATGTCTAAATTCTATTGGGTGTCCATGGGACTTGGGTTGCTAACTTCCTTAGGTTTCTGCAAAAAACCCTGTCTTATTCTGGATTTGCATTTCATCTGAGGAAAGAATAGCTTGCGGTTAATGCACAGAAATAAGGTTAAGAATATTTCTAAACGAGCAGGGATTTGAAAGTCGATGAGTTACTCCCAGTTTACACCAAAGCAGCTAAAAGCAGAATTTGCATAGACCATATTTTTTTTCCAAATAAAATGAAGTTTCTGTTACAGAAGAAAGCTAACATTTATATTGAGCTTACTCTCCAGCAGAGACTGGTTTTGTCTAAGCAAAAATAACTCTTCTGGACCAAATTCTACTCCCACGTCAGCTACTGTAAGCCTCCAGAGACTTCAGTGCAGTTTCTCTGGATTTACCTGGATTTAGTTGCCCTGATCCTTGATGATGAATGGACGAATTTAACATTCCTGGGAAAAAGATGGCCTCTACGCAAGGTTGCTGTTGCCCTCCGCATACTGGTGAGGAATCAGCCAAACCAGACGCACGCAGTCACCAACACAAACTGCTACTCACATTTTATGTGAAAATAGACATCTCCCTAGAAATTCCTGCTTAGAAAACAAGGTATAGGGTGGGGGAAGCATCTCAGCACAGTGCCTGTTTCCATGGAACAAGCTGCATGAGATGTTACTGATTTCAGTGATAGCAGCATCAGGAATTAAAAAATAAAAATACAGCAGGGTTTCTGACCTATTTTAAGCAAAAGACAGAGAAATCACAGACTTTCTTCTCTCTGTTATATGGCAGGTCTTTTGGGGCTGAATTCTTCTCTCACATTTACACTTGTATAAACCCTGAGTAATTTTTTTAAGTCACTATTTAATCTGTAGATTTTTCCAGGAAGAGGATCTGATCTACAGAAAATCTAGATCAATATAAGCTGGCTTTAGGTCAAAGACCTCAAGCATTAAGTATACCTGCCAGCTAGATACATACAGACATATATCACAGCCTGTGTGATAATTACCTCTTATTCCCCCAAGGCAACTAGTGGATAAGTAAAATATAATTAATGGTTGTATTTTTCTGGCCTTTGATAAGAAAGGTAGTCAAGCCACTTATTTTTCCTCAGCATTGCCATAACTACTTAATGAAGAAAGCAAAATTCCTTTCTTTCCTTTTCTTCTCCGCACGGTCAAGTTTATTCACACAGAAAGGGACATGCCAGGAATGGTTCCACTGAACGCAGTCAACCGAAGAGACAACCAGGACTGTCACAAATCTATAAAGCATCCTTCCCTTCTGATCTGTCATTCACCTCCCAGTTGCTCCTGCTCTCACATCTAACATATTTTCCTTGCTGGCGAAAGAAATGCTAAATTAACTTCATCATCTTTGAAATGCACAGAGCTTTGAAGGCCTGTCAGATGGGGAAGATGTTAAAAGTAGTGCTTTGGTCCCTAAGATCTTCCCTCTCTCCAGACAAAACCTTACCTTTAAAAAAACAAAACAAAACAGCTGCCCTATCAAAACAGTTGCAAAATAAAAAATCTGGAGTTGATACGCAGATATTACTGTGTGGCTGTAACTCTCCCATTACCACAACAAAGCTCAGTGTCCCTTCTATAGGCTAGATCTGGTGTTTTTACATATTTATACCAATATTACACATGAAATGTCTCAGAACTATGTCCTGATGATTAATATACGAGCCTGGGACTTGACAGAGTTCAGGTTTGGTTACTGCCATGCCAAGAACTTCCTCTGTCAATCTGGGAAAGTCTTCAAACGATACATAAGTATGTAACTGTCATTCACCTTCAGCAGAACCTCTCTCATCTCTAGCATGGGGACAAAAACTTTTGCCTACGTCAGATGGTTTTTTGGAGGAAAAGCACATTGAAGCAGCGTGCCCTGCAAAAAAACGGGAGTCAGATAATGGCAACATAAATACCTATGTCAGATTTTTTTTTTGGTTCTGCTCAGTGATTTGAACATGATCCACTGGATTATAATAGCATACAACCACCAGCCATGAATCTTTGTATTCTAGCTTTGCCTCTCTCTTCCATAGAGTTACATGAGGGATTCATTTTGGCCTTTTATCTTGAAACATGCCTAGTTGTATTTTACGACTCTTGTTTCCCTTCCCAGTCTGGGGTGGGAGTCTGGGGGGCGAAGGGAGTTAGCACCTGGCGTTGAGAAGTCCAGAGCGTCATGTGCCAAGAGGAGAAATTTATTTTGTTGACGATTGTTTCTAACTTTCACTTCCCCCAACTGGCTAGAGATGCAATTTTCAGGTCTGCCTGAGGCTATCCTCTCTGTTTAGAGAAACAACAATAAAAATCCCCAATGCAAACTTAGCTGGTATATATGAGCATGTTCTGGGAGCTCACATTACTTGCAGCTAACATGGTTTTAGGGAGCTCACTGACTAATTATTTTCAGAAGCTAGCAAGGTTCATTAGATAAAATGGACAACTGTAATAAAGATTTGGAGGCTGCTCATGCAACATTTGGAGAGGGGAAAGAACATCTCAGACAACCATGAGGCTATTCCTGGGATAGCTAAACACAAAGCTTGAATTTATTCTGACTTAATAGATTTTCAGATTTTACTGAGAGCGCTGTGTAAGGGTTATCGAGCTGGCACGGGACTGGATTTTCACTGAATCACACAGAAGGGCTGGGGCTGGATGGGACCCTCTGGAGATCGCCTCAGTCCAACACCCCAGCTCAAAGCAGGGTCAGCCACTCCAATCCTTTAATCATCTCTATGGCCCTATGCAACAATTGCTCCAGTATGTCCATGTCTCTCGTCCCAGGAAGCACAGGACTGAACACAGTGCTCCAGATGAGCCTCGCCAGCGCTGAGGAAAGGGGAATAATCATCTGTCACCCACCTATGCCTCTCTAATCAGGCTTCAGAGTGCACTGTCTGCAGCTGGTTTCCCCAGCAAACAATCCTGAGGCAGTTTCTGTCATTAGGAGGAAAGTCTTGCAGAAGATTCATTTTCTGTACATCAGGGCCTGGGAGCTCAATTTCACGTCCCCTCATCTGCCACGTGACCGCGGTGCACAAGATGCTTAACCATCACAAGTGGATTGGGTCTCAGAAGGTTCCAGAAAGATTACTGTCTGCTTGGGCTGTTTTCACTGTGTATTTCCACTAACCCATTAGTCACCATCACAATTCCCATGCCTTTGTAGATATCCATATTTTAGCGCATTATCTAATTCACAGAGGTCTATTGATTCCCAGCTTTGCTCTGAAGGGCAGTGACTCATCTTTCAGTGCACACAATAGAAGAGCTGCTAATAAAAAAAACATTTAACATTTAGAGCCAGAGTATCTGGAGGAGAAATGCTCCCACATTGCTGACATCCAGGCATCGTGAGCTGGATTCAGAATCGGATGGCTTTTTCCCCCTGCCCTGATGCTGAATCCAGAGACGCTCCTGATGTGCTCATTTTCTGGGGAGCTGGATTTGCCCTGGGAACGCAGCCCTCCGGATTAACAGGCACTCATTCCATGTGATGCATGACCTCAACCATTTCACAGGAACTTTCTTTTTGTGTGTGAGAGGACAGAGAGGGTTTCTGGAGAGGGAAATTCATCCCTGCCCACAAAAGGACACAACCACACCATTTTTATTCTCTCTAAGTATTCAGACTGGGATCTGAACAAGACTGAAGAAATGCACAGACCTTGTACCAGACTGATTCTTACAAATAAGAGTCCATACTCTTAAACTTCCAGAACCAATTTTCTTTTAAAGCTAAAAGGATGAGAAACTGACTGGAGAGAGAAAACTGCATATACAAAAAGGGAGATACTGCTGCTGAAAAACATGAGAATCATCTATCAGTCACTAATCAATAATGCCTGAGCCAGTACCACTAGCAAAACTCTCATTGATTTCAATAGGAATCTCATTCAAAGAGACTCAGTGCCACCTATTGTGATGATTTCTCACACTCATGGCATTTTGTCTTAATAATTATTAAAACATCTTTCATTTTTTAAAGCCAGTCTGCAGGAACCATGAGATTAGGCGAACATCTCAGCTTCTTATGCATGTTTGTCTTCCAGCGCGTGTGGTTGCAGAGAAAAACCTCAGAGGACTCTGAATAAAACTGCATAGGGCTCAACCCAGAAGGCAAACTATGTAAGAAAGAGCTATAATGGGTTTTTGTTGATACACACCTCTTTTTCTTCCTTCCATGACCTCATGTGCTCTTCTGCCCAACTTTGAATCCTGCCGTGACGCACGCAATGTGAATCCAGATAGATTAAACAAGTAGGTGTGGTGACTCCAATGCCAGACGCGCTGGGAATACAGCATTCCCTCTCTCGACTGTAAGCAGCAAGCAATAATTTGACTCATGTGGCACCTCACATCATAAAAAGAGCAGAGGTAAACCGGTTTGATACGTTATAGGAAATAGGGATTACAGTTTGATGTGTACTTAAGCACCTCCTTTGTCCTTTTTTTTTTTTTTTCTTTTTTTCTTTTTTTTGGACTTGGTTATTTTTCAGCTAGCACAGTTCATTGGGCAGCCGCACAACCAACCATGCAGTGCTGGGTAGAAATAAGTGTTGGAGGGGAAGGTGAGAACTGGTGCTTTTTCATCAGTTCAAACTGCAAACATTTCCGTACAGTTACAGCAACTTAGTCTCTGGTTTGACTTCCCAATAGTGCTGGGGAGGTTTAATACCTACCTACTAACGGTGACCTTCTATCTGAGCGCACAATGCACTTAATTGGCATGGTTTAAGTGATGCACACAAGTTCTGGAAAAGGCTACAATCAATTCAACCTGCAGCTTTCCTAATCTAGGAAAGAAGAAGAAGAAAAAAAAAGAGCTTTAATAGTAGACAGCCAGGGAAACAACTTTGCTTGCTTCTCTGCAGGACTGAGTCATCTGACTGATAGTGTATTACACTGCTGATGCTAATGCCTCTTGTGCTGAATCCATCAATTCACAAAATGTAAGGTCACAAGGCAATATTATAGGTCTTCTCATGCAACCTGTGTGGCATAGGCCAGAGCATTTCATCCTCTGCTTTCTTTATCAAGCCCTTGATAAAGAAAAATATAGCCCTTGATACCAAAAATATACTTTTCAGCGATTCATCTACCACTATACCTGCATTATCAGAGTCCACCTCTGCCTCTCCTCCTCTGCCTCCATCCAGGTGCAGAATCTCACCCGCCGGCCCTACAAACGTATGCCGTCCTTCCCAAAGGAAGGATGCAGCACAGCATTTGTGCAGGCAGTTGGGGGACTGTGTTTGCTTCTGAAGTTATGGGGTGGATCCAAAAGCCATTCCACAAAGCTAATTTTCCAGCCAGTGGAGCAACCTAAGTATCAAAGCATTTTTAGTTTGACACTTTGTTGTACTTCACATGCTGTCAAATGGAAGCCTTTGTCACGAATAAACCAAGATTTGTTAAAGGAAATGAACCTTGATAGGGTGAATGTGCTGTCTCAATCCTTCAAATATTTCTCCTGTTCTCATTTTCCTTCACAGAAAACTTACTGCTCTAGTAGACTTTCGATTCTTCTTGATCGTAAAGAAGTGACGTTTACAAAGATACCAACTTCACTAAAACTACTGTAAGAAAAGAAACACTGCAATACTGACTAATGCTATTCATTCCAATAGAGGATGTTAAGTGAAGTTTTTTAGGAGTCAAATCAGCTTAGCAAATTGGGGACCATTATGCAAAATTTCCCAATAGCTCCACCTTATTTAATCAAATACTTAACTCCATGTCTACCCAGGCCAGCAATTAAGTATGGCAGGAACAGAATTAAGTGTGGGCTTCAACACATTTTTTAATGAGCATGTTTTCCAGGATTGGGGCCAAATGAGACAAAATTCATCACTGCTCAGAGGTAAGTGTAGTGCCGTAAAAGGGAAAGGAGAATCATTAAGTTTCCTATTTGGACTAAACCTGAAGCATTAATTAGGACATTAATTTAATTTCCCTTCCTATGTCAGCTTTTAATTAAGCATTAATTTACCCTCCTATGTTGGCTTTGGGGATTGCATGGAATTGCCACACATTCCGTGGCATCCTACAGAGTGTTGCCAGCACCGAGTCCAGGTGGTGGCTGGGCAGAGGGAGAGAGGAAAGAGAAACGGGCACTTCCATGACTGGGGCTCGTGCTCAGGCAGAGGGAGAACGGAGTCTCCAGGGCTGCTAATCTGGCTCCATATCTGAATGCAGATGCTCAGATCCTCTGCTAGTATGAATCTCTGCAGATGCACAAATTTACTCCCATTTCAGATCTGGCTCTAAAATGAATGGAGAAAAAATACTAATGGTGTCTTAGTTAAATTATCTCTCACTTAAATCCAGCTCTTTAAAATGTAATATTAAACTAACAATGTCTGGTGGCTCTTAATTCATTACTCCTCTATTCCTACTTTTTAAGACTTTCTTTTCATTTCAGGGTATTAGATTTGATATAACAACAATGGCCCTAGTAGAGGAAAAAACTTTTTCTTAAATAATCTCGTACTGCTTCAGAAAGATAGCTCTTCACGATCTTCATTTTCATTGTACACTTGATTCCATTACTCTTTTCTATTATGCACTAGAGTTCAAAGAATAGCCTCAGCTACTCAGAAATACAGAAAGACCTCAGCTATCCTCTCATTTAGAAGCTTTTAGGGAATTAGGACCTTGCTGTGGATAAGGCACAAAATTGGGTTGGGTAATCTGGATTGTAATCCTGTTTCTGCCCCAGTCTCCCCTGGATGATGCTGGACAAGCCTTTTCATGGGTTTCTGTGAGAGTGGAATAACAGTTTCTAGCCCCGAGTGGCTGCTGAGAGGATCCATTCATAATCCTTGTGGAACGCTGGAAATACTTCTGCCTCCTACACAAAAACATTTATTCAATCAGGAAACAGAAGAGACACTGCATGATCTAACTGAAAAGGTTTGCGACTGGGGAAGGACTGGAGAACTACGTATACTTCCCTGTTCCTACAGTGTTACTGCCAGAGTCAGCATGATGAGCTGGATGGATTGCTGGTCTTGTTCGCTATGTTCTTATGTAGCTGCTCTGACTCATGCCAAAATTAATCATGTGTTTCAGCTCAACCAACCTTATTTACATGGTGAGTAGAGGACTGGGAGTTTCAGAAGGACCCCAGGAAGGCAGAACGTGGCTGCGCTGAGATGTATGAATGACTCAACGTGCAGGATTGCAGAGGGAGGTCTACTGTGAACAATCTATGGGATTATATTTTATCACAGAAATTGCCAGTCCAATGGTTGCAAAAGGCCTATTTGGAGCCAGCAGAATAAACTCATAGGCAGAGAAACATTGCTAAATGACCTACTCTTTTAATCTTGGAAGAAATCAGTTGATCACCGCTGGGGTACTTTGCCAGCCCATTCAAATCAGTTGGAATCCACCACTGAATTCAATAGGGCTAGAATTTTTCTCGTCACATTTCCATAGTTACAGTAAAGAGATTATTGAAGTGCACAAGCATGATTCAGCAAAGTCCCTCCCCATCGCCACCCTGTTTCCAGCAAATTTGGCCAAGCACAGACTTTGGCAGGGGGGTTCAGGAGGATATTCAAGTGAATTATATTTTGTCATATTAAATTAAAAGATGGAAACAGTTAAAAATCGTTTTAATCAAGGAAACAAATGGAAAAAGAAATGGAATGATCCCTTGTAGACTGCTTTTGACATTTGTGGATTTGTTTTGTATTCCCTCTCACTCAATAAACTGAAGGATGACTGAGTTCATTTCACAGAAGATGGATTGCATTTTCTTCTCTCAGCTCTGTGATGTCCATTGAATTCAACCAGAAAAAAAATTACTGTGCTTTAAAAACTCATGATTCCTACATTATTAGAGTCAAATGGCACACCTGGGGCAAGGAGAAGGAAATGAATACAATCTCCATGTAAGATAGCTGTGATTATCTAATAATGGTGGTTAATCTTTGGGGGAACTTTTAAAGCATACATGCACTGAGACATATTGATGAAGCCAAAACTGAAAAGCTTAGTTTACATATAAGCCATCACCCATCCCAAATTATTGATTTTTTTTTTTGGTGAGCCAGTTTGAGACTGGGACCCATACCTGCTCACTCACTGAAAGAAAGCAAAGCAAATGGCAGCAGATGAAAACAAGTCAAGAAAAGACATTAAGGATCAGTTCTGGCCAGCTGGAAGGGGTGTTCCGCCCCCCACCTAATCCACAAAGGTCCCCACCACAGAGGTCTATGCCTTTGGGGTGAAGAGGCTTTCAAATATTGTGGGGAAACTGGTCTTCATTATCTTTCTACAACCTCTAGTGGTACAGCATAAAGCAAGTAGTCTGTCAACGCAGCTCCTATCAAAGCCAGTGCCTCTGCAGTGACTTATATCAGCTGAGGATCTGACTTGATATTTTCACAACAAAGGGCAGCGAGAAGGAGGGTGAAATTAAGAAAGAAAGAAAGAAAGAAAAAAAAAAGAACAAAGCAGGAAAAATAAATAAAACTAAAACTGAAACCTGCCTATTCCTGGCAGGGACTGAAAACAGGGAGAGGGAGAGATTGCTCCTACACTCAGGAGGTTCTTATGTGTAACAGACATGGGCACCAGTTTAAGACACTCAGTAAATCTGCAGCCTGGATAAGAAACCTGCAACACAGATTGCATAAGACACATTTTTGCTTGAGGATTTGGGCAGTTTTTTGGTAGACATGGAAGATAAATTTTAACCCTCTATCAGCAGAATAATCGGTTGTATCTCCTGTTTTTAAGCTTTTGGGCTTACTTGTATTATTTGAACTCCTCTGGTGTGTAAGGGCACTAGTGAAACCCAATGATGCCATTATTGTGGGCCTAAGAGAGAGCACACAGCCAAAAGTAAATCCTGATTCAAAGTCTTGGTACTGCAATTTCAGCATCGCACAAGCATGATTCCAATCTCTGTGCAGAATATCAAATGGCAAAATGTGATCAAGAACATCTCTCCCTGCCTTTTCAGTCAAATAAACTGCCCACCTCCACATATGCTGATATTTTCCTTCAGCAAAGCTGAAATATCAATAAAAATATTTCCATTAGTTTTTTTTCCACCAGGATTTCTTTATTATCTCATAGGTGACAGGTGCAGATTGTGCAACAAGGAAACTGCCTACAAGCTGGGTACCGCTGCGTCCTACAAGCCTGCACATGCAATCCCTCACTTAGGAATTTGCAAATTGGCTTCACAATTTAGTATGAGAGAAGGTTGTTAAAGATTTAGCAGACCTAGTGCCAAAAAACTACTCTGGGAGATTGTTTTTTTTTTTTTTTTTATCAAGTCTGTCTTCCATAAAGTCTCATTTGAATGCTGTTAACACACATCACAGACACCGATGACACTGAATTATTTAATGCTACACACCTATCTTAGATGAACTCTTGCAGAGCAAAAGAAAATGTTTACTTCAGTTGGGTGCAGTTTCTTTATACACAATATATGGTGATGAGACAGGCACTAGAAAAATATTACGGGAACCACATATTAAGAAATTAGTATAAATTCCTTTCAGCAGCCCTTCTCTGCCTCTTACACACCCGATTCCCAGCCTTTTCTGTCCTCTGATAACAACACTGTCAATCTGCTGACGCACAGGCTTTCAATTCACTGACTGGTGTCCTTAATATTATTCCTGCTCAAGTCCTCATGTGTTTTGATGTTTACTTCTTTTGCAATAATAACAGATGACATGGTTATCTACAAAGCAAACAAAAGGGCTCTATTTTCTCCCCTTGTTCAGGTGAGTGGATGATTCAGAGAATTTGAGACAGAACTTTGCCCACAGTTAATTGGCCTTCATTCCTTTCAGCCTGACAACAACCTAAAACGGTCACCATCCCATGTCTGCTCCACATGAAAGGAGCTTGCAATCTTTGTTCACTAGCACTTGAAATACTAAATTAAAGTTGAACGAAAAGTTCAGTTGGTTTTAACTACAGTATTTTACAAACACTTGAGATCCTCCCAATTCATTCTTCAGGCACATAAAAAACATAACAACAATGTCCATGCAAAAAGTAAATAGGAATTGTCCTATTGCCCCCATTCCTTGATGGTTTGGATATCACACAGCACAAGATTAAGCTAAATGGGCAAGGAAATAGTGGTAATGGAGCATTGTGAGGATGGAGCTACACCTTTGGCAAGATATCAAAATTTGCCCTCTTAACTATCTGCGAGCGGCAAAAAGTCTACAACCGTCTGTAAACAGAATGAATTTCAAACAGTCACTTGTTCCTTCTTTCTCTTGTCCTGGTCAGCCTCAGCTATGAGCATCTTGTGAGAAACACAACAAAAATACATGGAAGCATGAGTAAGGATAAGGACATAATCAGATCAAAATGCTGCACTTGCCTGCTCTCTCAGCTTCACCAATCTCTCGTTTTCTTTCTGAGGAAATGCAAGGGCACAGGTTCAATCTAAAAAGCCCCAGCTAGTCTGTGATCAAGCTGCCTTCTCCATCTGCTAAAACAGAGGTAGCAATTAAGTACTTCAGGAGTATCTCTTTGACACACATTCTCAGATCCTCACACAGTAGTTTCAGTTAGGATGCTATAGCACGGGAACCTGTTCTCTTGAGAAATGCAGTTTTGAGATCACAACAAATGCATTTCCTTACAAAAATGCAGAGAAGTGACTTACAAAGACTTACTTGAACAATTAATAATTTCAGGAGTACTCCAGGCCACATTTTTAAAACCCTTGCAACCAAAATCTAGGACTACATATTCAGAACAGTACACACTTTTCACTCGGCAAACAGACATTTTCAGAAGTATTCAACAGCCAATGTGCTGAGCTAGTCAGAATTCTAAAGTTCTTTTGTAAGTGCAAAATTAGGCTGAAGACCTTGGCTTGAATGTCTTTATGAAGGCAGATGCAAGATCAATGGACTAACACATACAGGAGTTAATTTCAAATATTCATCCTCATTGTCTAAAGTAGAAAAGCATCTGTAGAACACGTTAGCACAAAGGCACTGCTTTTATATATTTTGAGAAAAACTCTGCTATCATATCTCCTATCTTCAGATGCCTTGTATCATCAAGTAGAATCCATGTAAAGCCAATTAAAATCTATTTGTCAAAGGGTAGAACTAACATCATAATATGCATGGTCTGCTCACAGCTCACTAGCTGTTACTCGAAGTCACAAATCACAATAACTATTCTGTTGAAATTGTAAAAGAGAAGCTAGAAATCCTGCTAAACTCAATGAGCCGTTAAATAGTTGACAATATTCTTTATAGGAACCTAGAATAGTTAATTAGTCCCAAAATACAAATGGTGAGTGTGAATAATTACCACCATAGATTCCAATCAAGATATCCAAGGGTAGATCTGCAGCTAGCATAAATTGATATTGCTTCATGTACAATGCCAGCTCATACCAGCTGTGAGACTGTCCCTAAAAGGTTGGTCTTGTGTTTAAAATATGGGGATCTTGGATGAGAACACCTTGGTTCTGTTCCCAATGCTGCCACTGACTTTCCATGTAATCTTCAAATATTCTTCCTATCAGTTTATCTGCTTGTGTTGCTTTTGTCAGCACAGTTCTCAACGCATACCAAAGGATCTGTCTACTCCTTCATCTTCCTCACTGTAACAGCTTCCCTTAGCTGCTCTCTACCCTTGTTACTTCACCTCTGTTACTCCAGGTGTTCTACTCTCTTTGCTCTTCTGTCCTCTCCATTTTGGCATTCCCAGGTCAATGTTTCTCTCTTCAAAGCAGTAAAGCTCTGCTTATTGATGGATAGAATATTCCCCCCATGTTTTGTACTGATGAGATGTGACATTCAGAAGTTATTGCATTATACAAAAACAAACAAAGAAATGCCATCAAGTTGAGTGCAGGGAATTTCTCAATCAATTAATATTTGCATATCCTTGGATGAACGATATCAGTAGTACAAAGTGTTATTATTAATAAAAGCCCACCGAGAATCTTCTGTCAGGCAAACACAACTAATGATGTGTCTTGCTTTCTGTCTTGGCACCCCACCAAGTTTCACACGAGTTTCATGAAATACCAGCTTCTTGCTCAACCCACAAAGTCTGGCAGAGTTTGAAGGGGTTTAGGTGATCAAGCTGGGTGATAAAGTTCTGAAAGAAGGAAAGAAACACCGCACAAAGATGTCATGTTTTGACACCATGCACTGAGTGTGACAGCAGAATTGTTCCTTCTCTGAGATCCCTACCTTCATTTCCCTTACACAGTCTTGATCTTGAAGGTGACTTTTCCAAACCAAGCTGCTCAGCTACATGAAGATAAGCTAAACTTGAACATTTCATGGCTCAGGATCATGGGGCTCCTCACTCCTTCGGAAATTCATTCTGCATCTTTTCAACACTACCCAACTAACAGCAAAACGGTGGCCCCAATCCTGCAAACATTCACAAAGCATCAGGGCTACCGACATCCAGCTTCTCCCTGGACTGTCCTGTCTAGCTGAGGCCTATGAGCAGTCTTGATGGTGGAGATTTGAAACATAGCCTTGAGCAACTGAAAAAAAATGTCTTCTATTTAGTTGCTGCAGCTCAATGACCTATCATGCATATTTGTCTTTCAAAATGAAAACAGGTGCTTGAGCAGGGTATATTTGAGGACTTGCAAATGGTTTCTTCCCCTTTTGCTGCCGCAGTGTCCATAGAGAGCCAACTGCCAGAATGTGCTTGTACAAATATATTTGCTACAGTAAATAGCCCAAAGCAATCTGTTGCACCCAAGGACCTTGTGTTGATTCTGCACTATTCCGTGGAGGATTTGTTCCTCCTTGCAAATTTAAAGATGTGAACCTGAGAGGGACCAGAACCTTGTCCCTGTACATTTGCTGGCCTGAGGCCAGCCATGCAAAATGTATTAATAGAAACTGACAATTTTATACGGCTACAACAAAAAACCAGAGCAATAAAAACATCTAAAGCAAATAATACTTGAAGAAAACGGGAAAAAGGGCCAAACTTAATTTCTTTTCAGGGGTGTTCCATAGCATTGCACTTTAAGAAATAGAATTTGTTGAAGTTGGCAAATATTTGAGAAAAATAAGAAATATTAAGAGAAAAAAAACCAACCCTGCAGTAGCACTGACTTGCTCTTAACTTGGAGCGCATTGTTCTCAGTCATTTCAATAGGAGCATTCATGTGGTTAAAACAAAATGCATCCTCAAGTACTTCATTCAGGGCCTCAAGGAGAAAGATAATGGCCTTAGGGATGTCAGTGGTCAAGAGCCAACCCCTGGCATGAACTGTAACCTTAGAAATTAAGAGATTGTCCACTACCTCTTGCCAACATTATAGTGATAAATGGAGGCAGAGTGAGTAGCTAGATCTGGTTGTGATACGACCACTTGGCATTTTCAACAGTCAGCCCTCTCAGTTCAGGCTCCTGAACGTGCAGCCAGTGAGGGACTCTGTTTTCGTGACTCCACAGAACAGGTCAGGAGATCATTTTCAGGATTATAATGTCCCTCTCCCACTCTTTTTTTCATTATCACCTCTTCCATCTATTCCCACCTCTCTAATACCTCTCAGGTGCTCTTCTTGCAGCATCTGTACAAAGGTGGCATCACTCTGGAACCATCAGTGATGCCAGCATTACTAAAAAGGTGAGGGAAACCGTAGGTAACTGAGTAAAGTGTCTCGACTGCTGCAGAAAGAGAGGATGACTTTGTTGCCTCTAGCAAGCAGAATGGCCCAACCCTGCCACATCTGTCCTTGAACTGATGGGGATAAAAAAAGAGGATAGAGTAACAAGTGGACGTATGGGAGACAGAAGGTAGAGAGGAAAGCAACCCTACCGTGGCTCTCTTCACCCTGCACGGAAGCAAATAAGCAGCATTAGCAGTACAGGTTCTCCTCAGTGTACAATGGGATTGTCCTCTCTAAGGTTCTTGGAGGAGCTGAACCTACAAAACTTCCAACATGTAACTCCATCTGGACTCAAATGGCACATCCTAGTGTAACTTCATTAACTTTAGTGGCAGCTTTTACCATCTGGGTGAAGTCCATGTGGAAGACTACTCTGATTTGCTGCTAGAAGCAAGGCCAGAATTAAGCTCTGCATGTGTTTTGTTTGAGCTCTGATTACCAAGTTCCCAGCTTTCTGCTGAGACTGGCAACGTGTAGGCGACTGTAGCAAGACTTTCCTTGTGGGTACCTGACTTTAGTTTCTCCTTCAAAAGACCCTATCATCTGTCCCATTCAAGTAATATCAGATAAGCAGTATTTAAGGCTTTGGTAGCTGTGAAAATAAAAATAAATAAATAAAACCTCAGTGGCAATGCTGGGACAGGCTGAGCTGGTCACAGTTACTGCTTTGAGATGAAGTCAATTAAAATCTTGAGTCGCACAGTGGTAAGTTCCTATTGAAGAACAAGGATGTCAGTGAAATTCCAGCAGAGAGCCTTGACAAGTCAAGGGGCTAGCTTCAGCCCTGCCTTGTCCTTGAAATAATGCAGTGCTACTGACTGGGACATGGTGGTTGCAAGCTTTGAGTATCATACATAGGAAAACAATGTGACTTTTCAGAACAGATGTCCCTGGAGAAAGGCTGCAGGCAGAGGGAAAAAATTGGGATGACATTACACACTAAATGCGTAGAGTGTAACAAGCACTGTTGGATTTGAACTGCTACTTGGAGATTCAGCATGGGAGGGATTTCAACAGAGTTTAGCTGCTTTTTAGGGCATCAAAAAAGAACACAGGTTTTCAAGAGGCACATAAAAATGTAAAAAAAATCATCTGGTCATAACACCCCTTTTTCTAGTGTTTATAACAGCCTGCACAGAACTGCAGCAAGAAACTCTCAAGTCATGCCTGCAACTTCTTTTTGATCTACAGCTCTTGACCTCAACTAACCGGCTGTACAGAGCAATAAAGTGCTGTCTCGGACACAGCCTAATTAGCTCTGAAAAAGCTGATACGTCCAAAAGAACAATACATATCCATGTGGAAGATCCAGCTTCTGTCCCAGAAGCCCAGTAGTCATAACACTCCAGCATCAGTTTGGAATAATTAGTGCAATGCTGTTTGCAGCACAGAGGCCGGATCTGGTATCCCTGTGCAGCTTGCATCAGACAGTATCAATATAGTTCAGTGATAGAGAATCTGTCAAGTTATTTCCAGGGTTAACAACTCAGACTGTTTAAAATATAAATTTCATGTCTCGCCTGAACTTGGCTGCTTTCAGGTTCCCACTCTTGGGTCTTGCTATGCTTTTGTCAGATAGATTAAATAGTCTGCTATGATCAGAAACATCCTCCCCACATGGACAGTGATAAACCATGATCAAGTTACCTTTAGAAGGATTTTCTTCTTCTAATAAAGGTAGCAGGGACTAAACCACACGAGAGCTTCTTCCACCATGAAGCTAACCTTAACAGAGAAGGCACAAAGGACTATTTAAATGCTCATTTCCCACTCAAAATCAGGGGCTCCTGAGTGTCTTACTCCATTTGTAAACCTTTGAAAGTTTTCTCCCCTGTCTTGAGCAGAATTAATGGAAAATAATAAAAATATAATTTAAACATGGAGTCTCAGAGAGGTGATTCAACTACCAGCCCTAGCTGCCACAGTTGTCAGTAAATTAGAAATAAAAGAAACACAAATCCATCCTTTTCCATTCTCTTCTCTTATGCCAGGATGGTTCTTCCCTCTGATGAGTGGCTTTGAGAGCCTTTCCCATCAGCATCTACCAGGTAGAAAACTGCTCAGCAAGGAAGTGGGAGAAAGGGGAAAGGGGAAAGAAGGGCAAAACCGGACATCCTAGCTCCTCAGCAATGTTTGGCAGGACGCAGAGCAGGCTCTTACTGGATGTCTCGTCAATTCAGTCATCCAGCAGTGAACACACTTGATACAGAGAACGCATGGCAAAGAAGAGACCGCAACCGATCTCTCCTCTGCACCAGCTGTTCCTAGGGGCCAGCTGGCAGGGACTGATAGTTCTTAACAAAACCTGCAGACAAGCAACAGACATCAAAGAAAAACAAGCAAAAAATGAAAATGATACATTGCAGGTGTACAAAATAAAACAAAATCTTATTTTAGAGGCTTGGGGGGAGACTGCTTAGCTGCCATGACAGCCCTACCCGCTCAGGTGCATTTTAAGTCTTTCTGGACATGTCTTGTTCATTCAGTACCACCAGTAGATTCATTAATTGCAGTAGGATTCCTGTTTTTACACATGTTCCTAAGTAAAGCAGCTTCAATATTTTCTGTGTTGCAAATGTGAAACCTTCAGCTCTGAGAGAGGGCTTTGGAATACGCAGTCCAGATCCAGGACTGGACTTAGCCAAGAGGCATTGCCATGAGGAAGGAAGCCAAGGAGGCACCAGTGCATGAGACAGCTGCAACTTGGGAAATTTGTCTTCTACAACCTTGGGTAAGTCACTTCTGCATGCCTGGGATTCCCATTTATACCACTGATTAAAAAGCATTTTCGTAATTTTAAGACCAGAAATTAAGAACCTCAGAATTACCTAAGATAGAACTTGTATTTAAATTTCTCTTAGTTAACAGGCATTTGCTCAGGGCTTTGATGGCAATTTCTATAGAGATACACAGATAAGCATAACCAGACATTTCACTAAGGCCCCTTCAAGCCCCGAAGGTTTTGCTCCCTGGAACCCTCTCAGGACAAAGCACTAGGCTACAAATGCCACTTTGAGGTGCTAGAGCTTTACAGCCTCTGCTGCCTTGGATGCTGCCCCACTTCTTGCAACGGCAGTGCTGAACTCTGCAAAGTAGCAGTTGCTCACCACCCTTGCCTAAGGAGCCGAAGTGGTAATTAATCATACAAAATACAATTACCTCAAACCTCAGCAATCTACAAACAGTTTGAACACGGGTTGTTTGCTCTGGGCCTTCTGTTTCAAAGAATACCCAGGCAGAAATTACAGAAAGCCTGAAGAGGAAATCATGTCCAGGTTTGACGCCATTTCTCAGAAGCTTTCTGACCTCATCTCTCTCTCTTTCTTATTTATACCTATGATTGCATCTCTTTCCAGCTGATTATTATACCTCTTTGGTTCTTGTTAGTTGACCTCCAACAGGCGTGTGTTAGGAGGGATGCATATGTGAACTTTTCAAAACCAGCTTTGCTCTGCTTCAAGAAAAAGGCCAGTACCTTAATGGCTGCAACTGCCTACAACTTTAATGAGAAAAGGAAGCATTTCTTTCTAGTTTGTTTTTTTTTTTCCCTCCATAGGATGCCTAAGGTCCAGGCCCAGTGCTAGTTAACAGAGGGAAAAAAAGCCCTCACACTCCACAAGAAAAATGCATTTAATTAGGTAGCACAGATCTAATGCCTCTAGCGCTCTTTGGTTTAATCTTCACAGTTGTCCATTTTTGATGGAAAATTTGTGCTGATTTCATGGTGGCTGCTTGGAGAAAAGTCACCACACTTCATGGTTATTTCATAGCTGGGGGCGGGGGGGCAAGTGGTGAACAATGATTTAATTAGGTTTCTGTAATAACATCTCAATTTCCAAATGGCTGCCCATGTGTATTAGCATGGAAGGATCTCAATCACTGTATTTCCTTTATTTCTGTGACTTTAATGCTGATGGAAACTGAGAAAAGACTGAAACCATAAACTAAACCAGAAACTCTTTGCCCATAGAATGCGTATGACACCCATTAGAGCAGTTCACACTTCCTCTCACTGCAGCCTCATCCACATGCAAGATCTGTGTTCATATCCAATTAGTGCAAACATTCATATCAGTGACAATGCTGCTGGATCAAGCCCACTGTTCGAAAGACAACTCTGAAGAAAGGAGCATCCTGATGCATAGATCAGTTAAGATAGCTTAGATTGCAGACTAAGGAAAAGCTCAGCCAAAAAGCTTGTGGCATCCATCCCCCCATTCTTGACTTCAAACCCCCACCACAACACATCTTCCAAAATCCTATCAATGTAAAATACATGTATTCTACCAACACTCATGCGACTCCATAAAACAGACGGTGTATTTCGCCTGTGAATTTCAGGAGATGGCATATATACAATTTAACAAGTCTTGATGATCTGTCTTGTCCATAAGACTGGGTCAGACTGTTTATGGATGTATTATTGTTGACATAAATAACAGTGAAAATAAAACATAACTAGACCCCAAAGAAAAACCCAATCAGTAGAGCCTGCCTTCTAATTCCTCATTAGATAGAGTGTCAAAGCCTTGGCTAATCACATCTTACTGTACAATCACTCCATCTGTTCCAGTCTCTAGTTTCAATATGAATTGAAATAAACATAATTCCTGAAAATGTAAAAACATCTCAGATTTCCAAGCTCCTTTGTCTTTTCACAAATTTTATACCCTCCTGTTTGGCACAGTGAGCTTTTAAAGTGCTACCAAGCTGATTATATTAGAGAATACTACAAATTGGATAACTCAAAACCCTCCTAGAGAGCTCTCGTAAAACTCCATGGTTGGATGGAAACTAGAACAGATGGGCAAGCTCCACCAAGCGCTATATTAACCCTGCTGTTCTCTGACTGGTGGCCAAAAACACATTCAAAAAGTACAGATCTAAAAATAAGTCTCCAAAACAGAAGATTATCCAAAGCTTTTAATACACGGTGGCAAGACAGTTGACCACTTGGTGACATACTTTTGCTATGATTACAAACAACTTCTTCCATGGAAATACAAGTATTTCACCATCTCAGCGTCTAAAAGAGAGGAAGTATTTAAAAGGGAAAGGCATGTTTTGAGGCAAATTAGTGGCCATTCGTCCATTACAGCTAAACTACTTCAACCATCCCCTCATTACATATACAGTAATAGCAAAGAGTGCAGCAAGGGCCATAATTGGACTGGAGAAATGGAGCAGGAGTCCTGGGGGGAGGTTTGCAATGCTCCAGTTGGTGCTGCTCTGTAAAAATATCTCTCTTTTTGCTGCTGAGTACACAAATTCCCATTAGATTCAAAAGGAGCTTTGGGTGCCCAGAGTCTGTTAATCTCAGCCCATTTGAAGTTTTAAATACCCATCTTTCCTCCGTGTCACCGATGAGTTGAATGAAATGTTTTCACAGTTGGCCAGTGAGTTCTTAGATACCACAGGGTGAGGATTTCAGAGATGTCAAAGGAATTCAGACAACCCCAAGATGGGGTCTGATGTTGAAAATGTTCTGTCTCTGTAGTGAGGACTCTCCTCTTGTGCAAACTGATTTCTTCTGCAAGCCACCCGTGCAAGCCAGCAATCTCAGCCCAGAAGCAGTGGACTGCTGCAGATCCATCTCTCATTCCCATTCCTATAATACTATTCAAAAACCTTCCAGGTAATATACTCAGCTAAGGTATTTACTGCTGGGCAGACACCTGAGTGCTTTACACCAGTAGCACAATACAAGCAATGCAGCACTGTGTGCCTTTGGTACTGTCCCTAAAAGGCAGCCCTAAGGGAATAGCCTAGCCCTGGGGGTGGAATCAAACAAACGAAAAATCTGTTTAAAAATCTATTGCTTTTCCCTGATTAGGTATCAAAAAGCCTCATCCTGCAGTGAGCTCTGAATGAGCAGATCCCTGCACTTGTTTGTAGATGCAGTTTGTAGGATGATCATTCCCCCAAACAAACAAAACAAGCTCTATTCTTCATTCTTTATGCTGACAGGCATGAAGGCTAAATGTTTAGAATTGCATTTCAAAAGTCCCAGATGAGGTAAGTGCCAGGAGGTAGAGGTAAATCACACAACTACCCACTTGCTGCCTCAGAGTTTAAATAAATAGAAATTCAGGGCTAATTAATATTTAGGAAATGCAAAACTTGTCATCTTAAATCAGGCTGAAACACAATAATCACATTAAGTGCTTACTTCAGCAAAATACCACTGAAATGCTAAGTGTTAGTGAACTATGTGCGTATTTATCCATTTAATTGACTCCTGGCTCTGACAGAACTCTATTACCTAGGAGTTAGAAGGAAATTTAATTCTGATCTGTATGTTCGCACTCAAGGACTTCTGTTTGCCTTCAGCTTATTTTCAGTGGCAGAACTGAAGGGCTACATTTTTCCAGATGTAATACTACTAAGTTGAGGAACAAATGTGACATTTAGCTTTTCATGTGATGACCTTCCATTCATCTTTTGGAAATTTTTCATCCTGTTCTACTTTCATTTCACTTCCAGATGTCCTTTAAATAGAGAAGCTACTTCGTGCTTTTGCATACACAGAGTGTGATAGGAAGTACTAATGCAAATAGCCAACTACAGTCACTCTTTTCTTAGGCTAAGTAAGCAGCCTTGCTTTTATTTGGTACCTAAATCTTGTAATGTACTGTGCCATTGACAGCAGCTGTGTGCTCCCTCGTTCTGCACAACTTCCTCGTGTTAGAGAGGCTGCACGGAGTGAAATCGAAAGCGTTACAGACCCACGCAGTAATCGACAGTTTGACCATCGTTTCCCACACAGGCCACAGTTATAAAAACCCAATGCCTCTCCACATTTTGCAGGGTGGATGGCAGCTCTTGTGCAGACGCCTTCAAAAGCCACAGTTCATGTGACAGCTTGACACAGCAGAGAGCTGTACAATGCTTCTCTTAAAAGCCAGACCGCAAAAACTCCATTTAATAATCTCTCTGCTGTAACAGGATGAAGCGCGATCACATAGCTCATCTGACAGTCACACATTTGCCGAAAGGTTTGCTGTGGGTTTCACAGCAAATTGGGACCTGAGTTTGCAGGCAGCAAAGGTCTGCACTTCGGCTGCTCAGAGCACCGGGCAGTTCCAGGGGATTTCTCCATTCTCTTCCTGCACGTGATCCAAAAACCTGTTTCTTTCTTCCCACAGACACAAGGCTTGAATGGCCCTGCTGCTCCTTTCAGTTCTCCTTCTGCCTGTGACACATTTAAATATTTAACAAGTTCATAAGGAATTTGTCACTGCTTAACTTGCCCATGCCAATACGCCACGATGAAAATCTTCACATTTCCTGCTTGGCGCCTTTCAACACGAACCAAGATCAACTAAGCTAATTATGCCTCTCGGATTGAAAGCCAATTCCGACAAGCATCGCTCTGAGATTTACCGTAGTTGGGACAGAGCAGAGGAATGTAAATAAATTTACAAGACTGACGGCACACAGGACTTCACAGATTAAAGACAGCTTCTTGAATCGCATTGGGAAACAAAATAGAAACTCACAGAGAAGCAAAGTCGCCTATGCCATGCAAGGAAACCTTGCTGAAATCAGCGTGACGTCTTTTGCAGATTCAGTGTTTGTTGAACCAGGTCTTATTTTAGCATCTGTAGCCAGTTTTTGAGTGCTTTCAATGAAAAATAACCTGGCCTAGAGGAAAGAAAGTTGAAACTAGTTCAAAATTCACAATTCCCATCCCAGGTACTGATGTTAAAGAATAAACACTGATGACAGCTCTTGGTTCAAGAGAATCCCCGATATAAGAGAAATGCCTGTGCTTGCAGGTAATGGAGAGAGGTGGGAGGGGGTGCAGCAAAGAGGAGCACCCAACAGGGGGACAGCAGGATCAGGGTTACAGCAGGATGAGGCCGACAGCGGAGTGTGCGTGCCCAGATATGAAATGAAAAAAGCCTCAGTGCTAGCAACATCAGGCAAAACAACGTAAGAGACTCCTTGTTTAGCTCCAACACTCTGAGACAAGCCAACTGCAACAAAACTGCTCTCCTTCACTGCCTCAAGGAAATAAAATAAAATATAGGGAGCTGGTTTTTTTTCTGCTCAATGAGGAAACCGAGATAAGGTTCATGTACAAAGCCAAAGTGACACTCCTGCTTCACTTGAAAACAGAAATCGATGTTTCAGATCCCTTTTAGAGCCCTTCAGATAAAGAGAGTGCCTTTGATTTCCACTCCGTGAGGACAGGTATTGGAACAAAGCTTTTGATGGATCCTCCAGCCCATGTCAGTGCCTGCTCCTTTATATAGCAACAGTAGGGCTTTGCTGGCACTATCACAAGGACAAATGCCACCCCTAACTGCAATGTTTTCGGCTCTGGCCTCCTGTACCAGACAGCTAATTACCAGAAGGTGCTTAGGGCGGTGCAGATGCAGGGGGAGGAAGAGCGAAATGTGCTCTGTCCTCATTTCATGCTCTCACAAAGTGGACGATGACTGCTTGTGTTAGCCAAAGACAGGGAACGTTGGAGTAACGAAGGCCTGGCAGAGGGGAGGAATCTGTCACCCTTCCAGTGGCGGAGAGGTAGCCACTAACCCAAGTCCCTCAGGGCACCGTGACTGCTCTGGAGAAGCAATCATTTGTACTGGCAGAGTCAAATCCTCACAGCAATGGGAGACAAGTGCACCAGCTTCCCTTGTCTACGTTTGGGGTGTCTTCCAGAGACGGGTGTGGAGCAATGCAGGCACTAGAGCACCACTTGAATAATCTTTCTCAATGTGCTTTATCTTTGGTTTTTATGAAAATAAGCTGCAGAAAAGACCCTCACAGAGTTGCAAATAGGGCCTGGAAAAGCTCATTAAAGGCAGAGCCTGGCAAAATCATTATTATGTATATGTCAAGTTTAATTCTGCAAAGAAACGAATGCCATTAGTGCTGAGTAATCAATACACACTTCATATCTGCCTACAACAGGGAACAAAAACCGATGAGGGGGGACGACACTAAATAAACCATCATGTTTCATGAAGTCTAAGTACTCAGACTCCTTTATTTCCATACTATCCCTACTTGAGTCATTAGGAGACATTTTGTACTGTTCTCAGCCATGAAGACTTGCTGCAGGCCAGGATTAATGAGTCTGACTTCTCTTGACTCAATTGCACCCAGACCAGAAACACTGGAACTACAACCTTCAAAGTTCCAGACAATACACAAATAAAAGCTCTTGGCAATGGAAGAGAGGACTAGACCCACAACGAGATATGAGCTACCAAGGGCCCCATCATTTATTTCTGTCTTTCACCAACTAGCTGTGTGACCCTGTGCAAATAGCTCTCTCTGCTTTGGTTCTGCAACTCGGAACGCTCTGCAGAAGGCTGAGCCACAAAATTCCACAGAGGGAACTTGATTGTGCTCAGATATGTACGTACGTACCTGTGTGAGTGTACAAAAGCACAAAAATATGTATATCTCTATATAGGTCAGTGCTGAATTAAATGCATATGAAAGAAAGGGGGACTCGATGTTGATAATGGAAAATAACACAGAGTGCTTATTCATTTTATAACATCAATTCCAAAACAAACCCACCAAGCCAAGCTGTCAGTAATGCTGTCTTGTTTGCTGCAGATTCACCCTTACAAAGCAATCAGAAAACCTACAATGAAAAGGAGGGGTTGCAATTCACAGGATTTCCAGTTAGTCCCTCTCTTCTTGTTTTATTCAAATCAACAAATGCTCATCTCGGCAGGTAAAAAGAGTTCCCCAAAGTTAAGGGCACTAGCCTAGGATTCAGGATCAATTCCTTGCTAAAATTTCCTGTGTAAACTAGAAGTGACTTAAGCCTGTGTGCTTCAGTTTCCTTGTAAAGCTGAGCTAATACTTTCCTACCATACACTGAAATGGTGAACATTCAGATATCGTGGCAGTGGCTATGAACAGGTAACATACAATATGCTTAACATATACTACTAATAACCCTTGTTCTTGGAACTACACATGCCTGCATTGGAACACCTGAATTTATTATTTTTTTAAATTGTGTGTTCTGATATTTTCAGTTCAAAAACTCTTACCTGCAACTCAATTTATCAGTAAAGGAAATGGGGCTGGCTTCATCCCAACAGAAGTTCCTGCCAAACAAGTGAAGCTGCCTATTCATGTTATACCTCTCCTTTTTAAGAGTCAAAACTCGCCTATAAAGGTAATTAAACTGAATGAGTTTGATTATAAACATGACATCATTCCACACTGGATCTCAGATGAGCTCAAGACAAAATCCCTTGCACAGTAACCTCCTTGTTCCACACACCTGTGCACTTTGTAAATGGCTCCATATGCTTAATCGAAAAGAAATCTAATTACCTTAATTTACTTCATCCAAAAGTAGAAGAGTAAACTATATGTTTAATTATAAATTTTCCACTTTGGGCAACTATAATTAATGAGTCAAGGAATCATGCGATATGCCTAGAGCAACCTTTATTACTCCTGAGGTACCTGAGCACCACTCACGGTTTAGAGCAAGTCACTTCCTATTAGTATTAGGAGCTGGAGTGCCTACCTAAGGCATTAATCATGGAGTGCTACAGCTCTAAAGACTTTTAATTACATACAGTGTGTATGCTATACATGGATTGCACACATAGTGCGATGTTAATAAATAGCCTTCCCGGGGCTATCAAGGGCCCTGGTTAGGTTTCTTTCACATTGTTAAGTTTTATGCAGACACAGGCAAGGTTGTTAGAAAAATGAGACTGTGATTCCCCTTGCTGGTCCAGTACGGGGAGGACCGAGCTGTAGCTTGCAAATACTGAAGAGTTAACACAGTCCAGAGAGCGGGATGCTGATGGGGGAGCGAGAGAATCTGTGCGCCATTTCCAGCTCTGCCACTTCAACCACGTTTCTCCCCTTTCTGAGAAAGCCTTGCCTCCGAGTGCCCTCGATGATGGATTCCTCTGGAAATATCTCCTCTCCTTCTGTCTCTCCCCAGGTTCTGCACTAGAATTTCTGGATCATTTTATCATTTTTTGCCTTATTTAAGTTAAAATGACATGTCAGACAGCACAAAGGTAATGGTATCAAGCAAATTAAAATTCCCGCCATGCTCTAAGGAAAACATTACAGAAAAGACTAGATGGTTTCCCAAATTCACCACTTTTTGTTCCTGGATGAATGGCTTTTACTGAGGTTATTTCTCTCCAGTGCAAGGAGAGCCACTGCTCTTCTTGAGCAGAGCTAGGAAGGCTGACCTCCAGAGGACTCTGCAAAGCTATTAGCATGAAGAAAAAAAAAAAATCTTTAACAAAGTATAGATACAAACAGAACGGATAGGAAAAGGGAGAGGAGAGGTATTTGGATAATTACATGGTTTGTATTGCTGCCAAATGGGAAAAGTCAGGGTGATAATTGCTAGGGTTATTGCTAGTGCAGAAGAGAAACAGAGCATTTTGGTAGCCACTTGGGCTTATCTTTGAACATGGAAAACAAACATAATTTAAAATAGAATCTGCAAGAAAAAACAGTTTAATATTTTCCCTTAGTAAAATAAAACAAATTAAAAAAATCTCTAGAGTGTAACTTTCCCAAGATCCTCAGCTGTTTTCCATAGATTTCCCCTTTAAGTACTTATGCCATTTCCTCTTCCAAAGCTACAGAAAATGGTGCAAGTGCTTTCCAGGCACAGCCTGTGTGCTGGCTCACTGCAAAGCAAACAGGTTTGCTTTGGCTGGCCAAATATTTGATTGCACTGGTTGATATTAGCTGCACTGATTTCAACAAGGCTTCAAAGGATGATGACTCTAGTCAACAGTGCCTCTGCCAAGTCTTGCTAGCTGAGGCTCTAGACCTATGTTTCAGGGTGCAAGCTTTCCATACTGCTCTTGCTTTCCCTGCTGGATTGTGGTTGCCCTACACAGCTTGGGTACAGAGGAACTGAACTGAAATCAACGGCAGAGTGAACCAGGTATCCAGCTGGGAGCCATTTAATGTTCTGTACAGGTTCACCTGCATGACTGCAGATGGTGAAATCAGTGGAAAATCGGTTTCCAGGCTTGTAAGAACCACCAGTACCTATCTGCATCTGGGCACAAGCCACCTATAAACACGGGACAGGAGCTTTTAAAAAATTTAAACGCAAGTCTCAATTTCCTTTTAAAATGTTACAATGGTGTTATTAGTCCCCATTTATGTCTCTGCTTCTGCTGTAACATTGCCTGCAATGTCTGCCTAAGCATGCATTAACCCATACTGTACAGACTTAATCTAAAAAATGAGAATCTGCACGTTTAAGTGTCTCCCAGACTAATCCTCAAGTCTTGTTTCACCAAGGCATCACAATACGTACAAGAGCTCAAAGGATCCCTTTGTAATATTTATACCCTGCTACTCTTCCTTGCCTAGGGCTGCTGAAATTTTCATTCAAGGATGAGGCACTCAAAGCAAGCAGTTTTGTAAACTAGGAAAGCGCGCACCAAAAAGGAAAGGAGGGACCTAACTCATCTCAGTTCTTGGAGTCTCAGCATAGATGTATATACAGTTCTATTCTCAACAGGTTCTTGAACAAGAAACCTGTGAGAGAACAGTCAATCAGCCATTCACTCAGACACTATAATCTGCCTATAGACTGCCCTATGAGCAGCTGTGATTGTAAAAATCTCTCCTTTGAAGCTCAGTAGATAACTCCCTTTGTTCTTCAAGTGCATCATGCATTATTCCAAGGTTCATGACAAATGCCTCTGAAGAAAAGATCTCCAGAAAGCCCTGTCACACTGACTATGCTCTGAAGAGCTCTTAAAGTATTAATACGACACTATAAAGCATTTCCGAGGCAGCCTTTAGATATCTGTTACTTGAGGCCACCCATTTTGTTTCAAGTATCTTAACAGTTCCTCAGGTTTTAGGTGCAAGACTGCCTCTTGTTTTCTTGTGCATTCATTATGTACAGTCCCTCAAACTGAGGAGGGAATGGAAGGACATAATACCATTACAGCTGCCAGTAACAAATCTGCATCCATTATATCCGTCCTTGGTTGCTCCCGATAAACAAGAAAGAATTTCAGGTACTCCTCGAGTCATCACAACCACAGGACCCAAATCATCCTGTGAAAACTGGAATATTTTCATCCCTCTTTTAGGGCTTGCAAGAAAAGAACTAAATGACTTACTCAACATCACAGAAGAAATCTGCAGGAAAGCTTGAAACAGTGTCTCAGATTTAGGTTAGTCCCCCAAACACTTTTGCTTTGTAACAGATGAATGCAGAAAACAAATAAAAAGGAAATAAACTAAGAAACTTTTAATAACTTCTCCCTCTGGGAGTGCCTAGGGGTACCTTTGCAATAGCTAAGAACCTCTTTTGTCCTGCTTGAGGACTAGGACTCTTTTTGATGAGCTTGGACTCCACTGAGTTTTCACCAGGAGCTCACTGATCCACACACCTCCTCTCAGTGAGGAGAGCTGCCTGCATCAGCAGCCACAAAATCATCCTGACTCCTATTTGCCTTCTTTATGTGCTCAGCTGTCTCTGTTCTCAGCTAATTACTTTAGAGGGCCCAGCAGTATGCAGCTGTGTGAGCTCTCCTGCGATGAAGCAGCAGGACGGAGGTCCCGTTTGCAGGATACGGTCCCTTTTACTATTAGAGCATCCAGATAGGCAACTGGTTTATAGCTGCAATATACAGTAATTCAGATAATAACTCTCAGAAAAGACTTGGTGCCAGAAAAAATGAGTACCACCGGCAGAAAATAAAGTAGTAAGCTAAAGAAGATGTTTCACAGGTGATCTTTATGAGATGGGTAGTCTAGAGAAGCCCATTAAAGAGAACATGAGTGTCTGGCTTTACTAACATGCCTGAAATCTAGCTTTCCATCTCAGAATCTTTTACTGGCTGGCAATTTGTTCAAAGTGCAGTCTAACCATGCTGACCTCAGCTTGCTCTTTACAAGGAAAGCTGGGCTGGCCGCAATGCTAGAATATCAGCCCCAGTGGGCTTGCTTTGGTGCTGACCCCACTTGCTCTCTGCTCTTGGTCAGACAAGCTGTCACCGTTCTTGTTCACGCTGCTCACCCCAATTGTTCGAGTGCTGAGAGAGTGTATTACGACAATGGTCTCGGTCACCCACTGTGCTGTCGTTTTCCATGGGACATGGAAAAAGATCTTACGGCTTTTATACCTTCATTTCAAGTACTTGGAAACTCCAGGCTGCTTTTGATGTCAGTCAGTGCATTACTGGAGCTAGAAATCTCAGCTGGGATAGCACACAAACCCAGAGATGGTCCCTATTCCGAAAAGCTAAATAAATAAGACAGCCAAAGAGTGTGAAAAAGGATTCTCCTCACTTGATAGGACTCAAAGGGGGATGGAGAGGCTCAGGTGAAGTTGCAATGAGTTGTGTGACAGAGCCAAGGGCAGACCTCAGACCCCCACTGCTCTAGGTCAGTCAATTCACTGAAAACCCCTGTACTGGCAAGGGGTCCAAGCGAAACAGGTAGAGTAAAACAACAGAGTTACTGGAGAAAGAGAAACCTCAAATGAGTGAATTCACAGTGTTTCATTTAAATGGAAACGTGGGCTGACCACCTAACACTTGGTCACTCCCAAAGGTTGGTGTAGGGAAGAACCAGGTGCAGAATTGCATTCTGAAAACAGCTCAGTGGGCTGGACCGTCTATTTGCAGCTACCTGGAAGGACGATGAACTTCAGAGGAAATATGTTACATCAGATGAACTAAGATTTTAATTTCTTCTAGGCTGAATCAGAAAAGTTTCCAAATATTTCTTAACTCTAGTAAGGCTCCAGTGCTTGGAATCATGCCTCTGCTGTGAGCATCTCCCAGCGGCAGCTACACAGTGCTCAGCGCTTCCCGAAATCCGTCACTTACCCCTCTGATGGGCTATTCACAACTAGCAGGTATTTCTGAAAATCTAAGCACTTCCTTCAGTGGGGCACATTTCAGCTAGTGTAAATTTGTGCAACTCCTGTGAAATCAATCAGGCTGCTTAGATTTTCATCAGCTGTACTCCCTTCTTTCCCCACTTTCAGGAACAGACCTACATAATGACTGTCTATAAATGTAAATTAGCACTTAAACACTAATTATTACTATATTTGATCGCCTATAAGCAGCTACGGTTATATTTCTGCTTCTTGATGTGAAGGAAAAAGAGAAGAGCATCATTTTAGGCACAGCTCTTCCTTGCTAAATTTATCAAAGACTTTAAATAAGACAGGTTTCAGAGAGAATATTGTGAATAGGTAAAACTTGATTATTCCTTACATATCTGAGATTTGTTTTGTTTTGATTAACTATTTCCATTTATGATATTTACTAGGGGAAAAAAAAGTATGATGGTGATTCTCTAATGTATTAAACATACCTGCTGCCTTCAAAAAAAGCTGTGCTTCAGAACAACGCTTAAAAGCCTTCTCCTCCATGAAGTTTACCCATTCCAAGCAGGATCAGGACCTCCCCTTACCACTGGCTTTCTAAGCTGATTAATTTGTGAAATGAGGTAGTCCTTGCTCCACACAACATGCCATTTAGATATACACCCATCACCCCCCAAAACCAGTCATGATTTGCATTCTATAGGTGAAACAATGAGGCCAAAAGAGACAAAGATTTACTCCCAGTCCTGAATTTACTCTGTGATAGAGCCTGAATTTAAACAACTTCTGAGCTCCAGTGAAGGGCCAGAAAAAAAATTGTTCTCCACAAACAACAGTTCATTATATGACCAAGTTCTCTTTTTGATATGTCACAGCTGGTATTTAGTGCTATACAAAAAGACTACGAAAAGAATTACTGATGGTTGCTTTCTCTTTCTCTCCTTCACCCTCTCCTGAAGAATCTAACTTAGATTTTTCATGGTCCATAAAATCTGTCTCAGTTGAACAAGTACATTTCCACCTAAGGAACCATCTCGTGTACACTTTGCTGATAAAAGCAGCATAGTTGATGACTGATTATATGCCAATCACAGTATCATGGTTTGTTGGTTTGCAGAAGACAGGCATGTTTGTGAACCTTATTATACACAATCCCCAGAACTATTTCTTTCAAAACAAACTTCAAGTGGTGGAATGTCTGCCTGCAAACTACAGAGAAGCACGCTAATTTCTATTTCAGAAAAAAGGAAAAGATGAAATGATGCCCTGTTTGATTTTTCTGCTCATTCAGAAATGTTACAAACAGAGAAGAACAAAGAAAAAAAATGGACAGAGAATATAGAGGAGATGAACACATATAAAGATTAATTTTGCATCCTATCTGTGGGCATGAATAGACAGAAAAGGAATTTGACCTGGTGGTGGAACATGGAACGAGAGTGACTTTATCTCAGTGGGCTCTGCTGCAAAACCTGAAACAGGGCCAGGATGTCGCAGCTAAGTTTTCCAAACTAGAGTGGCAAACTAACCTTGCAAGTCTTAGATAAGCTTTGGTCATATTTGTTCAGGTCAGTGAATTCCTTGATTCTCTCCGAAGGTAACACATCAGAAGAGGAGGATGGTCTGAAGTTACTGGACACTTATTTATTCACAAGAATTGGACTCAGAATCTGGACCTGGCATATTCTTTGACAAACTCAGACATATCACTTAACAGACTGCTCATACCACTCCACTTTAAAAGCCTAACATAGTCAGCCAAATAGCCACCCAGACCCTCTATAATTCCTTTACATTCAGGGAAAAGAGAGATGACTTTCGGAGCAGGAGACTAACTCACTGAAAGTGCCTAAGGGTAATTCCCCACCTCTTAATGAGTGTAATAACCCCTTCTTCCACCATGTTGACTTCATTGTCTAAGTTGACAATTTCTTGGTGCAGGGATTTACTACAGATTTCCATGGCTTTACTTCATACAGAGCCAAGACTTCATGTGACTTTGGAGTCTTCTCCTTCCTCTCTGTGATCATGTGAATTTTTCTGGATTAGGCTATTGGGGTCTTAGGCAGGAGTTAAGTTTTGCACCTCCTGCTCATATCTGAGCTAAAGATGATGTGCACAACATTTATTGACTATAGAATCTCTTTTTAAATACATTCATTAATGGCTGATCCTCATGTGAGTGCTAAGGACCTTTGTGCTAGTCTTGCATTCATTTAACCAGGACCAGAGATTAATTTCCTTTGCATTATCATTGCAGTGGTGACCTGCAGTAAATGTTGAGTTATGGCCAAACTTATCAGAAGATATTGTTGCTGTTCATCATACCTAGCAATAATTCTCATTTTTACTCAATAGCTCAAATGGAGAAGCAGTGACATTCCTACAGTAAATCTTGCAAGATATTGTCTGTTAACATTTAATGCATGTCACTATGGTATAGTAAATAACTCCTTCTGTAAACCACCTAGAACTTATCCCATTTTATTATTCTTTGAACACTGGCAAAGACAAAAAACAAAATCCAACTTGCGTGTTAAATAATATCTATGAGATCTTAAAAAAGTCATGATTATGTCAAATTAACTTTCTCCATCTCACATGCATTAGCACTGAGTGACGTTCAGCTAGAAAACACACATTACTCGGTGTTGGATACATAAGAATCACCATACTGGTTTACACTAATAGTTTACGGTGATGTCTTTGGTGTTTTTTATATCCTGTCAGGGAAAAAGAAGCTGCAAGAGGAGGCATGACTCAGCCTTTTGTGTAAGCTGTCAAGTGACAGAAATCGGAAATAATTTGAAGAACGTGCCGGAACCACGGATTGTCCCTGCCAGGCAGGCTGTCCTGGCCACAGCACGCATGACTCCCTGTTCCTCCTGCTCCCTGACACAGCCACTGTTCAATGACACAGAACTTGGGAGTTTGGATCATTTCAAGCCGATAAGAGAACCCAACCCAGCAATTTCAATAATTCATAGGCTAGAATATTACAGGATCACTATCCCTCTCTTTTTGCCCTGTGAATGCTGTTTTAAACATCTGCCTTTTTTAAGGGTCCCAGTGCTGCCCTCCCTGTGTTATTTTTCTGGAACCCATCTTCCCTGTGTGGTGTGCATTCTGCCTTACACAGTCATCTCTACTATCTAATGCTATATACTACAATGAAAATTTTTACAATCTGAAAGTCATCATTTTAATGACTTTACAGAGTGTAATAGGTCTCATAATATATACCTTAAATGGCTGTTTTGGGGAGATACGGGTCCATTATTTTCACTTTAGAATCAAATCACTCCCTCCCAAATAAAACAATACAATTTTGTTCAAGTGATTATTTGCTTCTATCACAGTTTTTCCATAACATTTTCATATGTGAATTTTTTTAAAAACACTTTTGTAGAGATCTACGAAATTATTTATACTGAGATACATCCTAGACATAAAAACTTACAAAACACCCTACAGGCTTTGATTCCTGGTCCAGTGGCAGTGACCAGTTCTGCCTCTGAGTGGCAATAAGATGCTAGTTAGGCAGAACATTCAAATCAAGCCACTTCTTTGGTCTGTTCCCCTCACATTTCCACAGCACCCAGAACTGGTGTATCAAACAGCTCTTCCAGCACCCATCTATGTACCCACTGTCCATGAATTTGTGTAATCCATGTTGAACGTCCAATACTGTTTGCCTCTGCAACCTCCTGTGACAGCAAGTGCCAGAAAATCACTGCCCTCAGAGTAAGGAACTATTAGCTGGTTTAAATCAATCTTGTCATTTTACATAGTGGTGAAGTTGCACGCTAAATATTCAGATTTTAAGACAACTTGCTGTGAACTCCACACATAACTTGAATTGTCTATAAAGAGCTAGGACATTAGCAGATTCAAGCATTTACTTCACCAAGTCAATTATGCCGCTTGCTTTTAATCACGCCCAGTAAGACAAATACCCTGCAAGCATTTTAAAAATGAGCTATTGCTTCTTATATTATTTCAGACAGAAAAAAGAGAACCAATGGGAAAGCATAGACTGGAACTCACATATGATGCAAGTGCAAACTGCCATCAAAGTGTGATTGGGAAGGTTTGAGGGAAAAATACCAGTACAAAAAAGCAGCATCAACATCAAATTCAATAACCAGAGTCACACAAAATGGCTATTTTACGAGTAAAGTGAGGCTACAAAGGGCAGGAGGGAACAGCACATGATGGAACCCAAACCAGCATCAAAATCATGCTGCAGCACATATTGATGATATGCATCTTCCTTTTCTTTGGGCTTTTGTTCTTTGAAAAAGAGAGAATAAATACTTACTGCGCTAAGCACACACAAAGTGACTATGCTGTGAGCTACTTTTAGCCAAATTTCTTCTTCTCAGCATAGTACTCCAACAAGATACCATCCCATATTTGAACATATGCTTGCTTCATTAGCACTTACACTTGCATGGGAGAGAGATTGAATGCAATTTCTGTGAATATTGCAAAAGATGTATGCCAATATAGATGGAAATAATATTACTCTGCAGTGACAAATCACTGTTTTATTTTAATCTCAGAGCTCTTTATGATAGATTGAAATAATCCAATTTTTGTGAAAGACACCCAGGCACATACAGATCTAATCATCGTAATTGGGAATAATAATTTTGTTGGAAGAATGTGTTAAGACTGATCAATAAGAAATCCTCATGGTAAGCAGCATACAAACAAACTAGTAGCCGTAGCCAATTCCTATCTTTAAGAGCTTATGACCTAAGTATGAAAATGTCAGTGACAGATCCAAAAGTAGAATCTATAAATAGGAAAAAAAAGTCCCAAACTGGAGCCAGATGGACCCTGCCCAGTATCCTGCAGCGAGACTTTGGAAAGGGATGAAAAAACCCGCAACACTGGCAACTTACAAAATGCCACTGCTTTCAAAGCTAAACATTTGGGAAGAGACATGACTTCTTGTGCTTAATATCACAAAGTCCACCAACAGAACAATGAGGCATCCAAAACCGTAGCAAATTTATCAGTAATAAACCTCAATACAGAAGTTCTTAGAATGCATATGGAGGAACTCAACTTCCCCAAGATGAGAAAAGAAAACAGAAAAAAGAATGACTCTAGGCAATTGAAAAGGACATCAGTGGAAAATTTTCCCAAGAAATTAGGTAGTTATCCAGATAAAACATCCACCTCAAAACAACCAAACCAGAAATATTCAGTCAAGCTGAGATGAATTCAAGAGGTATCTCAGTGCCTGCAAACTTGTATTCCTTGCCAGGAAAAAAATCACAGGTGGAAAACCTTCCATAGCTTGAACTGAAAGTCAAAGGCTCCTAAAGTTACTTACGCATTTTTGAAAGCATTGCCTGAAGTGCTTTCTGTTTGCTTCTGATCCTGCAATGCAACTTCCAGTCCTCACATAAGCTTCCTAATCCTTTAGCAGTTACGGCTACAAGTTGCCAATATAATTTTATGTTTGATCCCCCTGCTCTCAAAATGTGCTGCTGTGCAACTCCAAATGAAGTCTGTTAGCACTGACCATGAAATCACTTGCTGTGATTTGTTTGCATATATATTGAAAAATCAAGTGATGTTAGTTCAGATTTGTGAAGAATGGGTAGGGGGGGAGAAAGGAAAAAAATCTCAGTTGCCCTCAATCCATAAAATGAATAACCTGCTGCTTAACACTGCAGGAGGCTCTTGTACTTTCTCCATACCTTGTATCTGTTTATGGTTCACATTGTAATATCTAGTAAAGCAAGGTTAACTTTGAGTTAATGCAGTGGCAAGTTTATTACAGGTATAAACATAATGGTCAGAGAATAGGTCAAAGAAATGTAATGAGTGGCATCACTGAATTTCAGTTTAAACCAGTAAGAAACACACAAGCAGCTGGATGCTCTTGTGCCTGACCTTTTGTTGAACAGCATCCCTTCTACTCACAGGATGTTTTTATATACAAAGGACCCAGGTGATTGCTGGTGTAAATCAGCACTGCTACACTGACTTGTGTGGGATGATGCCAACCGAGGCTCTGGCACAAACATCATAATATGAGGCCAGGAATGACAAACACTAAGGAGAACAAAAGAATTCAATCCAGGAGAAAATGAGAAATCAGTATTCTTCATTATGAGCACTGCTTGCTTCCACCAGCTGATTGTTCCAAACTGATGGAGAATAAATTCTGGTCTCAGCAGTTCTGCTGTATTGTAAATCCAGACTGATAACTCCACTGCACCCAGCAGTGTTTATTTTATATTTAGGAGCAGTCCTAGCAAAGGACTGAAATGGTAGGACTTTGTCACACTGCTACGACCCGAGTTCATCACTAAGGTCTGACTCTCAAAAGCACTTACACAGTTTGTCCCCTCTGAGTCACTAGACTGATCATGTGGGGAATAATTAGGAGGAGGAAGAGGAGACAAGGAGCAGGTCGCAAATAATGAACCAACGCAGCGGAGTCATCATGAAATCTTGTACGTGCTGCAGTGCTCTAGATGGTATGTTTTTCAGCTGCCTTCTTTCACTGTGCTCCATCTAATGCGTACCCTACACCCAGAATTAAAAAGCACTGTAGCTGTGAAGGTTAATAATTGACAATGGACAGTAAAGAGTATCTTAGCCATCTAGTTGAAAGTCAATGATGCTAAACACATAATTGTCCAGTACAGCTATATTTGTTTCAGGTATACTGCAGAACATTTTCTCATGCCCAAGATATTACTCTCCTGTGATCGCAGGAATATCTGAGCCAGATCAGCCTGCAAATGCTTCTTGAGGAAATTGGGTTTCTCCGCTCTATTAGGAGCATTTCATTTTTATGATTAAAATCAGAAAACAATGTTCTTCCCAGTTAAAGTGAAATGTGCAAAATACAACTTTCCTATAACTAGGTTTCCAAATACTTATCTAAAGTGCTCTGAAAAGGCATTAATAAATAAGGATGAAAAATGAAAACTGCATAGCTAACGTTTCATAAACTATATTTACTGTGAGTTATGGACAACATGCTTTAGAGAAATAATAATAATACTTTACACTTCTGTACAGCACCTTTCAGTTGAGAGACTTCCATAAATAAAATACAAAGCCTTAATCAGAAAGGCAGGCATCAGTTTCTCCATTACACAAAATTAGGTAAATCAAAGCAAAGACTAATAACGAGCCAATAGTTAAAACCACAGTAGGCAAATTTCCGTGTAGATGCTTATTGACTGAAGTACTTTGATGTGTGCTCGTGATCCACTCAAATCAAAGGGACATCAGACTATAGCTAAAATTAAGCCTATACCTATGGGGTTGGAGTTTGTGTGTTTTGGAGATGTGTTCTTGTACCGGGATGGGTTGTTGTTTCACGGATGGACAGAGAGAAATATGAATGGATAGATGGAAGAATCAAGACTGTATCTCCTTCCAGAAAACATACTATTTTGGAAGATCTCTACAGCAAAACAAGGAAGGACTTCTGACAGATCCTAAAGGTGTTTAGCCAGCTGGTTCCTGCCATCATGACAGAAATTAGGTACCAAAATACTTGTGATCATCTGGAGCGAAATGATTTAACCAAACGTCATACAGGTAGGCGTGGGCTGTATGATGTCCCTCAGGCACCACATTGCCAGTTGGACCTATCTCCATTTGCGTCTAGGCAGCTAAGTCAGCTAACAGTCAAAATTTTTTGTCGCTGGTGACTCATTGAGCACACTGTGGGGAAGAAAAACTATGTTTTCACTCTCGTGTGCAAGCTCAGATTGTACAATGCCAGAAAAAATATCCAAAAGACAAAGTACATACAGAAAATGTAACGCAACAGACAAATGGAAGTAACCGAGAGGCTTTTTCTTCAATGCAACCAAAAAACCCTAGGTTCCAGGCTTTGCATCTTCCAGATCATAAAAAGGGGGAAAGCAGCAGGCTTTTGCAGGTTACAAAGGTCTAAAAATGTGCCATTTTACTTGTGATGAAGGACAGCTGAGAAGAAAGGAGTACAGCTGAATTTGGATTAAAAAAAAATAATAATGAAAGTCCTTGAGGCAAAAAGGAAAAAAAAAGGAGGGGGGATTACTTGGCATACAGGGGTATGCAGGAAGCTCTGAAAGACCAGAATAATGCACCATCGAAACACAACCATTTTAAAAAGAGTACCTTTTCTTCCCTGCTCAGGTTGTCGTCTTTTGTTCCATCGCATTTCAGTGACCATCAATACATCTGTCTTTTCCCTTCTCAGCTGGATGTGGTTGACAGTAATCCAATTGGATATAAGCCCAGATGCATTTCTTTCTTTCTTCCTTCTTTGTAATCTCTATAAAAAACAAAATCCATAAAGGACTAGCATTACTTACAATTCGAAGTCAACTTCTCTTTCAAACAGTGCCCACCCTAGCAGCAAGAAAAAAAATCACAAGAAATTTATTACAGAAATTAAGCTAATAAAAAGTATTTCCCTTCCCCTCAATGCCTGTACTGTTTTAGCATAGCAGGGCAACCCAACTCTGATAATCTAATCCACTAAGTGTAAAGCATGAGAGAGTTCTGAGCCTAATTAACTAGCTAATACCACTGAATCCTGTAGTAACAGGGTGGCCAACTTCACAATTTCACATACAGAATCACACAGAATGGTTGAGGTTGGAAGGGCCCCATTAGAGATTGTCTAGTCCAAGCCCCTGCTCAAAGCAGGGCCAGCTACAGCACGGTGCTCACAATTTTGTCTGATTGGGCTTTGAATATCTCTAATGATAGAGGCTCCGCAAAACCTCTCTGGGCAACCTCTTCCACTATTTGACCACCCGCACAGTGAAAAAACCTTCTGTGGCCAGAAGTCACAAGCTTTCAGTTGACATCACGATGGGAGTCTCCATTTCCCACCGGGCTAAGCACAGATTCTGCCCACACCGCCTCCAGTACAGCTGGGGCTTCAGGCAAGTCTCGGAGCGCAAGGTCTTGAAGATCTGATCACTCTCTTTCCCATCATCTCTGATGCTGCACAGCCTGCTGAGTTCCTCCTGCAGCTCCTTTCCATGGCAAAACAGACACTCCACTATTGCACACCTCCTGCAGGCATGGAGATCATCTCTGCCCTGTCCCAGCCTCAAGATGCAGGGCACCAGGCACTCCCCGCAGCCCGGGACCTGCACGGCCGTGTCCTCCCACAGCAGCTCAGTCTGCATCAAGGTATCTGACGATAAGGAAGAGATGCTCCAGACCATGCTGGTGTCACCACCATGGCTGAACATATGGATGCTGTCCTTAGCAGAGCTCTTGGTCCCCTTCTGCGTGCCTTTCTCCACGAACCGTTGTGCGAAGGGCTGTGTCTTTTGGCTGCTTCCGTTGCACAAAGCGCTGCGTTTGCCGGCTGCCTGTCCGCTGCACTCGCAGAGCTGTGCTCTAGGCCAGCGCTTACAACAGGGCTCTCCCTCCTACCTGCTGAAAGGGCGTGTGACCCTCACAGTTGACCCTCAGTTTGATTAACGGCTTTAGCAAATCTTTCTTTCTAGTGCAATATTTCTTTGTTGGAGAGGGGAAACTTCAATGGTGCAGTTTTAGAAAAGGACAAAGGACAAGCAAACAGATCAGAAATGGACCCCTGAGAGAAACTTTCTAAGTTGCTGTACGGTTTCAGCCCTGGTTGCAGACACTCTGAAGGCGTACTGAACTATCTGGGGGCAAAGGCCACCATGCTATTCTTGATTGGCTCCTGAGACCTCCTAAAATTCAGTAGCTGCCTTGTCAATTCAATACGGCCATGCTTTGGTGCCTAATAAAGCATTGTTGAGGATCCCACCACTCCATTTTTCTTTTTAGATAAATGATAGCCTCTAAGTCTTCAGAGAAAAGGCCGAAAACATAATTTAAGTTTATCTTAAAGTCTCAAAAAACAGGACAAACCCAATATTTCTCTCCACCTGCTCTCTTCTGTTTTAGCACACCTGATTCCAGATTTGTGAGTATTCAGAACTGATAATGCTGCTGGATGCTTTTCAGCTTAGGGTAAAAGGGTTGACACATTCCTACTAGATTTTAATAAAAACTGGCCATATCTGCACCTGCGGGAACTCAGCAGGGGCTAAAGGCTATACACAGAGGCAAGAAACAGCCCAAGAGAAATGGCCAGCCTGGCAGCACCTTCCAGATTTATTTGAGCATCTGCAGGCACCGCAGAGCAGTCTGCTCATATTGTGGAAGCACCTTGCTGCTGCAGACAGCAGTCTACAGAGCCACCTTGCTGTGTAACACCTGCAGAGCCCTGGGGACCTGGTAAACACAGGACCCCTACCTTCTGGAATTGCTTGCATTTTGTTTTCCTCAAGTCTATGTCAGTCGGCACTAATGTGAATTCAGTAAGAGAGAATGTAAAATCTCTGGCTCTGCCTTCTGTCAATTTAATCTACCCTGTTCGTGTATCTGTCTGCAGGACATTCTTCTGGCCTCACAAACGCCAGTTAGCTGCACAAATTTTTTATTTTATATACACCTCCTCCTCTAGCATATGTATTACAAAATGCACTATTTGGTGCTCTTCAGAGCCAGCTAGCAGCTCTCCTTGTTACATAAGCTTGGGCAGAGAGATCGACATTCGTTGAATATATTCCTCTTCAGAAGCTCAAGTTGACTGAGGCTTCCAGTTCTTCTTTCTCTAATTCAGTCTCATTTGAATCTACCCTGAAACAAGGGAGGCTAAGAAGGCTCTCAGCAGGAAAGTTCAAGGTGACAAAATGGTCTCAGGTAAAAGGAAGAACTTGAGACAAGCTTAGGAAACATAAATTGAATCTCCATTTCTTCCACAGATACCCTCTCATGACTTGAAAGAAATTACACAATCTTTCTAGATGCTATATTCTCACTAGGGTAAGAGATATAAGTAGTTATCCATCATCAGTTCATCAGTATTGCCTCCAACCCAGGGTTTTGTCAGTGCTTGTTCTTGCTTAGGGCCTCAGGGTATCACAGCTCTAATAGTAGTAACAGAGCTCATTGCTAACGGCAAACAAATCAGGAAACGCAACCATTACAATTTCAAAACATAAAGTTCATTGCTCTTAACAGTAATGCCAGGACCTGTAACTAGCAAGAAATTTCATTTCCCAATTTTCCAGTATTCTTTAGTAGCCACTAATGCAAGTGGACTACCAACTACCAGAAACACAATAAGTCCCCACATTTTCCACCTTGGCCTTTATCTGCCTCTTGACAACATTAAAAAAATATATTTTAATCAGACATGGTTAAAACCCAACCTGACTATTTATAAGGCAGGTATTTTCCCCTCTCCTGTTGCCTCCTTTGCTCCACTTAATCACCATTGTCATTAATTTTAAATAGCACTAACTGCCATCTTTTGGCCTTTCAAAGCACATCTCACCCATCTGCACTGGCAAGACCTAAACACAGAAAAAACAGAGTTTAAGTCTTGTCAAAGCCAGGGAGTACGGCAAGGGAGAATGTGCTAAGATACACCCAAGCTGGTGAAGAGGAGGTGTAAAAGACACCATCTGGATATCCCACATCACAGGGTGGATTTGCTCAAAATTAGGATAGACAATGTTGAAGTGGTAATATTACTACAGTCCTTCAGGGCAGCCACAGTTACTTTAAGTTTAGCACTTTAGTGAGCTATTAAAATGGCTGTATCAGGTCAAAGGGTTGAAAGGGTCCCTCTAGCCCTGAATCAACATTGCACGTTGGGACAGCAGCACAAGAAACCACACATGAAGCAAAACATACACTCTCGAAGCCACCAGCAACAGGACTTTCAAGGATTGCATTGCCTTATTTTATTAGATATCCCACTTAAGCAGCCCACTTTGAAGCTCTTATAAACACCCCCATGCATAAAAAAGCATGTGCTTTCACCATTCTGCTAATGTTCTGGAAACCTGCATATTTCTAGGGGCAACCTGAACCAAGAAAGTCCACCAGCTACTTCTCTATGGAGACAGACATGCTAAAATAAAGATGTCACACAAAGTTAGTGGCCAACGTGGAGTAACAGGCTGGTGATGTCCCATCTCTGTTATTCTTATTCAAGGATAATTGAGCCTAACATTTCAAGACAAAAGCCCCTGCCCAAAGTCAGCTGGACTCTGGCTCATGCTAAATTAATAGAATTTAGGACAAAAAGGAATTATTAGCTCCCCTAGTGTGACATGCTGTGGAGCTGCTCAGTATTGAGGCCAAGATAAATGAATCCATTCCCAGACTCAGAAGTCAAACCAAAACTGAAATGGACTTCTGATGTTGTCTTTGTGTTTGTGTAAAGTTTCTTCTTTTCCTCTTTGGTCATTTCTTTGTGCCAATTAGTTCCAAATGAGGGAAGAGGTGGAAATTGCAGCATCTTCTGACAAAATCTGTCTTCTGTTAAATTTACAGCTCAGTTTTATACACCTCAAAAATTCTCACACTTCAAATAAGCCAAGGACAAACTTGAATATCTGAAATGAACCTCCAAACCTTTTGAATTTTCCCCAGCATATGCAAGGAAGGCAGCTGCCAATCTCAGTATACATCTAGTTAGACTGCTATTCAGAAATATATAGTAACTATTTTATAACAGAGCCTTGCTATGATTCAACTTAAGCTTGAGTTTCCATATTCTATGACTAAATATTGGTTACACAAGAAGAATTTTTGCCCAGTTTTTCCAATGCTGATCGTGGCATCTATTTGCTCAATTAACTAATAGTGACACTGATTTGTCTTTCGTTTGTGAGTCTCATCTGTTTAAACTGCTAAACATTAACTTGTAATACTGCTTGCAGAAGCTGGAGTGTGTTTGAAAAGTACTTAATCCTGCTTCCACTTACACTGGCGGAATCAATGAACTTTTGCCGCGGAAAAAACAATATATGATGCCAGCCAGCCCATTTATCTTTGGGATGAGAGATAAACTCCACAGCCCTGACCATTTTTTGGTCTTAAGACCTCCTATGGCACACAAGCACTCTAGGTGTACATCTAAAATGTTGTGCTAATCCCAAACACAAGTATGAATGATTGCCCCATGCCGCATGAGCTCTTAGAGTCCAGGGAAAGCTGTGTCTTCACTGCCTTAATTGGATGAGTACAGAGCTGAGGCTGCATTTCTCTCCACAGGTGGCTACACTGAACTAAAGCAGACCTGGGATCTTGTGAACACTTCCCTTTTCAAACACAAAAACACTGGTTTGTTGAACCACTACCAAACCGTATTTGCAAGCTGGAAACAGAACAGAAAAAGTAAAAATAAAACAAGTTAAGCAGCCTTAGGTATCACAGCTTTGTTGCAAAGCTTTTCTAGTTAAATTAAAGCGCAGCTGAAGGAACAGTGCAGCCTTTCTCCTTCTGTTGCTCTGCACAGGGCACCTCTACAAATAAACATTTAAGAAACACAATCTTTCTCCCTCTCTCTCGCTTCCTACCACTGTGATTTACAAGGTGAAATTAAAAATACACACATCCCAGTGCTTGGGGTTTTACATCTTGGGTCACTGATTTATAAAAGCTGCCAGTGAATTTTAAATGCTTCGTTTTGATTTAGAAATCATTGCTTGAAAGTTGTATTTATCTCGAATATTCACTGTATTGCACATCACTGAAAATCTGATTTATGGATTGCAAAATGTATGCAGATAAACTACAAAACATATTTATAGATCACTCCCCCTAATAATAATATATGCAGCTCACCCACCCAAAAGATATGCACATATTCATACACATGTGTAAATGCATGTATGTGTATATATCTCATATATTTATATTAAATCCTCCTCTCCCTAACTGCATTTTTTGATGGTAAGATCAGGTACCTTGTCAATATATAATGAGAGGCTCTGTGATGTCTTCTTTCCACCCCCTCACCTTATTATTCCTGCTAACACGTATAAAATTCAGCTTTAAGCTCTATTTCCAGCTCCCCAGGTGCCTCTTTCTCCTGCTGCTGCTGTCGGAGGCAGAGGGGCTGGATCCCAGCACGAGAGACCGGAGTTGCAGGATTGCAAAAACAGGCTAAGTAATTGGTTCCTTCATCCCATCCCTTTGGTGAGGGTGTGGGATTGCTTCTGTTGTCCTCTGTCCCCACCAAGCTTACCTCTCCCTGCTGGGCTAGAAAGAGACTAGAGATTAACTGGAACCACGGGGGCATTTTTTTTCCTTAAAATTGAAAGGAGAAGACCTGCTTTTTCCCTCTGGACTCATACAATGAACACTGGAAGAAAAGGAGGAAGGCCACATCCTTCACAGGAAAATGGAACGACTTCAGAGGCCCACATTTCACAACAGCTTCATTTTCTTTTCCCAATTCCATGTCTTTAAAAGCCAACAATTCCTGATCTTTCATATACAAAGCACATCATCTGCTAATGGCATCACACAATGCCTCATCACCCACTGATTTTTATTCAATAAGCCCAATGGCGGTAAGAAGTTGGGTCCTATTGTGTGAGGTGCTCTAAAAAGCTCTGGCCATACAGCAGCCTTTTCCACCTAATGTTCTCAGTCTAAACAACCACCTTTTGCAGGTAGTGGAGTGTGGGAAGCAATGAAATGGTTAAAAAATGCATAAAGTAGATATTCACACTATTTTAGTCAGTCATTGACACTAATCACAGGTTTCCCCACCCACTTAACTATTTTCAGCTTGAAGTATATTACAGTCTTCATGCTACTCAACAGGGGACATAGGCTGCCACTGCCCTGATACAAAGCCAGGGGCTCATCATGACTTCCACAAGTTCAACACCATAAATCCACATACTCACACCTCCATGCACACTTTCCTTTGCATCCTCCTGCCTGATTGCCACAACCGAGACCAACTGCACAGAGTCGTTCGTCAGCAAAACCACTCCTGAGGCAGTATACCTAGTCCCTGGGCAGGGCCAGCACCCTTTCTAACTGCTGCCTACAGAGTTGTTCCAGGCAGTTGTGACTTTTCCACGCAGTGGCAGCTGAATTAATGTCCCTTGTCCACCTCCTGGGGATGGTTTGAGGGTTAACCGATTCCTACTGTGGAGCACTTTGAGATCACCCAGACAAAAGGCAAAGCGCGGTGCGAAAAGGGTGTTTAGAGCATCTTGACATTGTGCAAAGGACCAGAGCAAAAACAACCTAGGAAACCCTGCTTTGCAAGTCACCCTTATGCTGGCTCCTCCATGCAGGGGTTAACTTCACCCTGTGCTCATGATTAAAAAATAGCTAGCCTAGTCATTGGCAATTATTTATAGGCTGAAGAGGTGGCATATATTGTGCTAGCAGCACTTTTCAAGCTGATTAAGTTTGCATTACAACTTCATGTACAGTGAGGTCTGCTGACAGCTGGTTGTTCTTACAGGTTAAACATTATACTCTCTATCAAATCACAGGCAGAACTGCATTAGACTTTCCTCCCTCCTTCCCCAAAGGTCATCGAGAACACCAGGTAGCTGGGGTGGGATAAGAAAGAGAGGAAGATCCTCTGTAATCTGTGTCATATATGGGAACAGATCAGAAGGAGATCCACCACGAATCTACTTTACCAATCCAGCCTCATATTATTCAAGCTCCTCCCCGCTGTTAAAGGTGTTACCTTGATCTGCTAAGCTAAGGAGCAGTTTCATTGTCCTTAATCCAGAGGTGTCACAGCTTTGTATCCACAGTTAAATTCCTTAATAGTACAGGGGCTGTGATTTTAAGGATGAGTCGGCATGGTACAACGCGGTCTGCCCGTACAAAGGGAGGAATTTGTAGGATTAAAATTCGATTCATCCTTTCTACAGACTAAAGAGATGGGGCATATCCATGGATAAGATGTGGTAGTTCTCAATGCCGTCTTTAACAGAGGTCTTCTAGTTTATGCCACATTTGAGAGCTGAAAATGCTGAAGATGTCAGGCACCTTGGGAAAGCCTCTGAAAACCTGATGCCAAACCTCTTTGAATCCAAATCCAAAAGTCTGCACAGACCACACAACAATCCTGTCCTACCGAGCTGTATCTTCTGTATCCTTTCCATCAGAGTTGTGCAAAACAGACGGAGGACACTGCAAATTCCCTTCTTCATATTGATGTCAATGACCAAAGAGATTGCAGGGCTAACAGAGAACTGGAAGTAGTATCTCTCCTACCCCATGGAGTCTCTTCTGTGTTAAAAGCTGTCCCAGAGGAGAAAATGCACACATTGAGGGAAGGAAGGTGAAAACAGACATTTGGGACAGTTATTTGCTCAACTTTCTGTACAACAAATGCCCTATGTATAGTATGTTCAGAGAGCATTAATAGGTATTTATTCAGCCAGAAAGCAGGTTTATGAAGATACTCTATAAAATAACAATGTTGAGCAGAGATAAATAACAATAATAAAAATATAACATATGTGAATCCATGATCTGACTTAAATCAGGGTAATTAAAAGCTATGTATTTCAGCTGCCAAAAGTGGTAATTCAAGTCATACTGCAACTTCACGGACACATTTCCATTAAGACCATCAGTTATGAGTAATATAATTTCCTCTTCACTGAGCATTGCTTACCTAATTTCACCTTTTCCTTAATAATACACATTACTTAATTCTCCAAACAGCTGTGTAATTTAACTAGGCGTGGTAAAAATCCAGTGATTAGCCTGCCTGCAATTCTGAACATGCAAAGCAATATACAGAATAAGATTCTTCAAAAAACGTTGCAAATTTAGGACAGCAATGGGATTTGGGGCAATGGTCTAAAAGGTGCAATTACGATAATATGCTAGGAAGGCAAAAGACTAAGCTTTTTATTATTCTGTAACATTTTTTATATTTTATTGCCAATAATTACATAGGTTTCTTTTCTATTTTCATCGCCTCAACATCTCCCAGGTTAATTATGTTGTCAAGATCATGTCAAAAAGCCACCGCTAAAATTATGATTCTCATTACACGATGATATAATCAATTTTGTGTGGTAATTTTGGTCCAACCTATTCAACCAACATATACATCCTGTACATGGAAAAATCTATTTCTCTGTCACACTATATTATACTGTTGTTCTTGTGCCACTACAGTTAAGAGCCTGTCAGCAGTTCTGCTACAACCTCTTATATCCGAGGTTTATAATATAGACATTTAAAAAAAAAATCATTTCTAGCTGACATTTGACAGGCATTTTCATTATGGAGACCAATTATATTCATTTGGAATTTTGGTTCCATTTGAATAGAGAGTCTCAATTCTTACCTGATACCCAAAGAACTGTTAAAAATAGGGACTGAGCCAGGAACCAGAACCACAAATCTAAACCACTCTTGAAAGAGAAAAAAAAAGCCTTTCTTGATACTTAGCTCTGCAGATCAGGGCAACACTGCCTCTACTCTGTCTGTCACTTAACTAAGGGCTTAGCTTTACCAGCATCACAGAGCTGAACTACATGGTGTTAACCAAACACACAATTATCGGAGCATCTGCACACTAACAAATGTCAGAAGATGAGATACAAATAAAAAAATCCTTGAAAACATCCAGAACAAGTAGTTAAAATGACCATGTTCTATGTGAAGTCCTTGGTCTTGTTGTTGATGAAGATCAACAGCTGTTTAAATCTATGTATACAGGATGCTATATAAATAGGGAATTACCAGTTCATAAGCCTTGTTTTGGGACAGTAAACACTTCTGATGTTCAGTCATAGGTGAAAACATGAAATAAAAGGTCAGAAGCAAGCAGCAGAGCCTAGAGATTGCCAGCTGTAAAGAGAAAATGCAAAAGGAACTTTTCATACTTTCTCATTGCCGTGGTTAACTAGGTACCTTTCAGTCCTGCCTGCATGCCCACATCTTATGTTTGCTTCTTACAAACATTTCAGTGGTTGGCTTTTCACTGCCAAAAATGTCTTGGAGAGAGGAATTTTAAAAAGGCATATGTGAATATGCATAGTGGCAATGTTTTAAAACATATCCGCACTGAAGTTTTTGCTCCAGAACAGCTTGCATGATCAGTAGTCAAAAATAATGCTGAGTGATTTACTGGGTTTATCACAGAATGAATGACAGAGCTTGTGTCACAGACTTCCAGCTCCTAGAGTGAACAAGAAAGATGGAAGTAACTAATCCACTGGAGAAAACTGGAATGTGGTCATGAAATGTAGCTGCTCCTAGCAGTGGTGAGGTTGAATTACATTCTTATGCAAAGGCCAAAATAAGGTCATAAGCATTACCCCAGCCCCACCAAGATCCAAGCAGTGCAGAGAGCTCAGCAAATTGCACAGAGAATATGTTCCACTTCAAATGAATTATTCAGAGCAAAAATATTTTCCAAGATGTAATTACCTTTGCACACTTTGTTCAAAGAGGGATACAGGTGGAGAAGGTATTAAAATCCTAATCTCTTTGATCACAATATGCTAGTCTCATGCAATCCCTAAACAGCATACATAACAATTTAAAACACATGTGATTTCAAAGTAGAATTCAATATATATACAAATAAGAAATCAGGCAGTACCATTAAAAAAGATGGGTCAGATCTCCTCAGAGCAGCCTAGCTCAAATGAACTCAGCAGAATCATCAAAGCATGCATTAGCTAAGGATAAGGCACAAGCAGTAGTGAGTTCCACTGCTGGCAAGACACAGATTTTAAATGGGCTTTGCATCTAACAACACATTTGAACTCTCATATAAAAACAAAAGCATTCCCTCCTTATATCACTCAAAATCATAAAAAAGCAGGTTTATTCAATACCTGCTCTCAATTCTTCCAAACTGCACATATATTTATGTAAAAAAAAAATAGGAAAAACTGGTCGTTGGAAAGAGTAAAAAATAATTTCCACTTCATTTTTAAGTCATGCGTATGCTGTGGGCTAAGAGCAGCAGAGGGATCCACTAGGACACTCAAGAAATCTACCCAGAGCAGCAGGATGCTCTGCAGAGGCTCACTTAAAGAAAGCTAGTTCACCCACCCTAGCAGTATGAACAAGCTCACACACTGCCTAAATGACTTGCCTAAAAGCCAGTTAAACCCTAGTCCTGCAAAAGGCTGAAATGTAGGGTCTTCAGTGGCTCAGCAGCCAGCATACATTTAAAGGTAGGGAGAAGACAGACAGAGAAGCTAAAGGACCAGTAGTTCCTCCCTTAGCACCACCAAATACATTCAGTGGTGCAGTGGCAGTCATGGAGCAAGGCAGCCCTGTCCCTCTTCCTCTCGTCGTATCCCAACCACGGTTCACCTGCCTTTGGGCTTCATTCGTGAATGGGAGCAGTAGCTCTATTTCCCTTGCCCAGGACAACTCCTGCCTCTTGCTGTGCCATCTTGCCCCTTCTGTAGGTACTTAGGTTGTCTTAGATTCTCTTTGAAGAGCCTGAGCTGACATACAGACCACCTCCTGACCTCTTAAAAGCAAGAAACTGAACTTAACCTCTCCTGAGGTTTGACACACGATAAATGTGCTTCATACAAACAAGCGACTGATATTTTTTTCTGCCTAGCCAATGCCTCTGTAATTTTTCAGCTGATAGTCAATCATCAGTGAAGCATAAATAGGTTGCTATGCGGATTGGCTAAGCTACCTATTAATCAACAAGATTAAAAAGATGATGGCAAATCTCCAATAATTATGCAGCATAATTAAAAGGCTGGGAAGCCTGATTTAGGGCTTATTAGCCCTCTAAGTCCTTCATTAGCCATATTAGTCTGCTGCATCAGATCCCAAAGGGAGAATATTACTGTTGCACCGTGATCCACAAATATCTGACCAGTACACTGAAATATTATACTTGCTCCTGAATTTTCTGACCTTTGGAATGTCAGTATATAAAACCAAATGTTTTTACCCTACACTCTTTAAGTGGAGATAATACCCACACATTTTATGTATGGCAAATACTTTTTTTCATAGGGTAAAACAAAAAAGAAATTCATGATGAACAACCTATTTTATCCTAATGGATGTACCTCTGTACCTCTGTCCTCCTGATCTTTAAAATGGGTGAAAGATACTGATCTTGCCTAATGAAACATTTTGACATGCATCTGTTCTTTTTCTTCTCATGCACATTCGTATTTTTCAGGTATATTTACTCTTGGACTGTGGGAAAGAAAAGAGCAGGCAAATCAGTGATTCCCCCTTCACAAAGGCAACCAAAAACCCAAGTCAGGTACCATTACATAGCCTTGCAACATTTGTCCCTCTTTAATTAGTGTTAGACAATCTCTTCAAATGTGCCACCAAAACTTAAGATGATCGAGGCAAATTTAGATGACAAGGGCAGAGTTCACACAAGCTGTCCTGTAAATGAATCCACTTTCCTAAGTGCAAGATCTGTGAAACAAAAGATAATTCCCCCCCCAACTTAAATGCTAACAAACTGGTCCAATGCACTGAGGTCATGACAATCCTGAAGATATAGAAGCCATGTCAGGAATCTCTAGAGATCTCAAGTTGCTCTGTACATGGGGAGAGAGTTTACTTGGGATCAGACAAGATGCTTTCACACAGAGATCACCTAGCTGAGTTGAGTTTCTGCTCAGCAGCACGGGATTGTTCCCTCCCAACATTTATGAGGCAGAGCTGTAAATTGTAGGACACAAATGCCAAACCAGAGAAGCTATTATTGCACAGACAGCATCTGGCACCTTTTGATGGGCTGCATAAGCAGATGCCATTGCATAAATGCCAGTACTTCTCAAGTGGTTCACCCAGTGTGATATCAGCTGGCTACCTTCCCATTACACTACCAGCTGCCAATGATTCTTCTATGCAACCTTCTCACCTTTGAGCAAGAAGAGACATACAGCTCTGTAAAGCTAAGGAAGATATGTCATTTTTTTCTTCAATAGAAATAGACGTCTTCTGGGTTAATAGGTACTGTCCTGTGGACCAACATCTCCCAGTGTCACCTTCTCATTTTCTCTGCTGTCTCCCACATCGCACTGGGAATCCCATCCCTCACCCTATGATGGGAGCACAACCAGACACTCATCAAGTCCCCCACAGGAACTTCTCATGCTGTAATTTTAGGTACCCATCCCCAGACTACTGTCTCATTGATTAAGCAAGGACTGTAGATCAGTACATGAGTTTCCACCTAAACATAGGCACAAACAGGTTCTATACTTACCTTAGTTTCTCACTTTCAAATAAAAAAAACCCCATCACTCCATAATTCTGCTGCTTCTTTCATCTCTAGACTGCATTTCATGTTTAGACTGCAGGTTATCTTGGACAGGCATTGGCATAGTCCCTATTAGTATGGTTCTGCTCTTTAGCTCTTACTGAACTTTATTGTTATAATCGTGATCTTGTTTGCATTTGGTGAGAAAAAACCTCATTTACATGATCAGATAGAGGCATGCTTTCCTGACAGAACCAGTCAAAACAGGAGTTGCCATTCAGCTGAGGATAATCATGCAAGTCCACCCCTGCCATCTAAATCCGGGCAGGATCTACCCCACCCATCACCACAGCATCTAGGCTGCCATACTCTGTTAGGAAATAACTGCCTGTCCTCCAACACACGTGTAAAACAAGAAGCTCCTCCTGTCATCCTCCTTAACAGAGCTTTCCAAGCCTGATGAATTATTATTTTGGCTGGGCTGGCAAGAAGCTAATCAGAGCTGCTTGTTTCTAAAAGCCTCTAAAGCAAAATCCAGATTGCTCCTTGTCTCTGTGGTGCTGAGGCACCACTCTTTCTAGCACTAAGGATGATGCTTTTCTACAAAACAACATCCCTGCTGTAAAACGTGAAGGGATCTGTTAATTAAGTCAGATTGCCAGTGGCTCCTGGTGGGGAGGCAGCTGCACTGCATGTTCCAGTGTTTTAAAAGCATCCTAGTGTTCAAGAACATTGTCATTATTTTCTGTACGGCATCCTCCTGAACACTATTAAACACACTGAAGCAACACATTTGCTTGTATATCACATTGCAGGTGATCAGGTTTCACTGGAAGACTATAACCGCATATCGTGTCTACTTTGCACGCATCCTTCCCTTCCACTCTTCCAAGTGGGAAGAGGTGGTCCTGGTTTTAAAGAGCTTACAGCCTAAATGCATGAAAAGAGCAGATAACAGCTAAAACCAATGAACAGATAGTTGGGGTGAGAAGTACAAGGTAACAGCACATAACTATTTTCAGTGTTTCAAGCAGACGCAGCCAGCCAGCTGCTCTGCACTTAGATTCTCACTACAGCTTCATCCCATTTACTGATGCATGCAAAGGTCAACTCAAAAAAAGGCCCTGAAGCCACCAGTTTCAGCTGTAGAAGCATTTTTGCCACTGTCATTGTGCAAAATAGCCATAGACTGTGTGAAGAAAAAGATTTCACAATTCTGGCTGGGCTTTAGGGTTCTGTGGGGAGAGTCAGGGATTGCAATACCACACCAGTTCTCAGCAGCAAAGCCCAAAGGGATCTAATTTTGCTGCTCATCCTCTGATTGAGCAAGTATAGCTATGCTGCATCTAGAGCATACTGGGACCTCAGTCAGACTTGTTCAAAGGGAGCGTGGTAGGCAACAAGGAGCTAAGAGCTCAGATAACGACCTTGCCTCTTGTACAAGCTCTGCCGTGGATGTGCTGTTATCAGTATCCCGGTTAGGTAGTTCAAAGCTAGCTCAGGCAGGCCTACGCAAGCTACGGTCACAGCTGTGAGTGCAGATCTGAGCTGAGATCTGAGCTAAGGCTTCCCGAGTCACTTGAAATCGGAGTGAAGCAAAGTTGGGCCAAAGTCTTCTTCACCCACCTCGGGATTACAGAGAACAATGAACCAGGCACTGTCACAGAGCTGTCAAGAGAGAGCAGAAGGAAGACGGTGGAGTGGATTTTTAGAGCACTGCAAGGGGTCTTTGCAGAGAGAACAAAAGCATTTATGGAGAAATTGGGCTGTTGAGAAAGGCCAGCATGAGGGCTGGGAAGGGCATGGATGGATGACTTAGGCAGAGCATAAGAGATGGCAGCGCAAGCAGGACCAAGCTGTGAAGACCTTTTAAAACAAGGACAAGTAGTTCCCTTCGCAGTGTGTCCACAGTCCAGAGGGAAGCTTGATCATTCTGTTCTGACTGTTTTATGTCGTAATGGCAAAACAAGTCTGCTCAGCTGTGGAAAAGACAAAAAACAGGTTCACTTAATGTCTCCATAATCACAGAGATAACAACAGATCTCTCAGAGCACCTCATTAGGATCCATTGCTTTCAGTTTGTCTGATGAAACCGACACCAGGGCACAGGCAATTCCAGTTTTATCTCAGTGAAATTGCTGTGAATTTAAAATTATGTGTATATATGATGGGAATAAATACAACTTCAACTTCTAGTCAACAGAGGAAAAACCACATATGTGAGTTAAGAAAAACCCCACGTACTAACAGCTATGCACAACTATGCACTAACAGCTGCATCTTAATGAATCCTCATCTAACTAAGCCCTCTAAAGCTTTAAACTGACAATCACCTATGTAAACTGAAAATCCCAAGTATGATTTGGTTCTTACACAAACACGCTTTCTCAGTATCGGCAACACAACTTTGGAGAATCTGCAATGTAATGAAAGCTTTAGGGCTAGGAGCACCCTTTCATATGCTTGAACACCTTCCTTTCGCTGGAACCAAAAAGAAGAGCACATGGTGATAACAGAGCTTTTCACTTCAATGGTTCAAGTGACGAGATCCTACCACATAAAGCCTCATTTTTGTTCTGTTCCCAAATTATTAAGAGGGCATAAAAGCCAATTAAATAGCCCTTATGGAACACCACTGCTGAGGGGGCAGAGGCAATGGCAGTCTCCACTGTTCTGAATCCTGTGACATATTAAGCAGCCCAAATAGCTGAAGGCACTTGATACAATCAGATCAGCGCTCCTCTTCTTCTGCCATTCACTAGAGAGGAAGAGCTTAACCAGTAGGGCGAGAGTGAATGAGACATGGAATCTGAAAGTCACCTTCTCCTAGCACCAAACAATAGGGACCCCCCTAGCTAAAGAGAGGATAACGCAGGAAAAGCTTATTCTGCTGCTCTGTACTAGACCTCTTCTAGGCAGAGCACCTGGGTTTGCAGTTAATAAAGCAAGGCCAAGAGATAACTGCTACTATTACAAATAATTGCCAGGAAAAAAAAATGCATTAGGGTAAGAAAATACAGAGCACATAAAAGCTCTCGTTAACATTCTTGATACGTGCTTATCATGAATTTTATACAGGGTTAAATATATTTTCTGGTGACTAATACTGTAAGGCTGAGGATTAAAAAGGATAATGTACAATGTGATTTATGAAGTTTTAATGGAAAATCCCCACGGGTTGTGTATAAATCTTATTTATAGCTTTAAAAGTATGTAATATACTTATTGTATATTTTAAAAACTGTGGGAGTGCAGTCCCTGTCATAGTTAATCCATTAAAAAAAGCAACTCCTAGGGGGCTCCTAGGGATAAAGCATTTGATATTTTAGAGACTACCAGTTTGTTCAGCATGAAATGTCCAATATGATTTAGTTAGTGGGGGGAGAAAAGGGGAATAAAAGAACCCAAGCTGTCTTGAAGGAAGGAACAAAATGGCTGTTTCAGAAGTAAGCTTGAACCATTTGGATAAAGGTGATGGGTGTGTGAGGGAATTAAATAACTTGCTGTGGGCTCTGTCCTGATGCCTTTGCTAGCTAATCTCTGCCGGAGGCCTGAACTTAGAGCTCCTTCTTTGTTTTTAGATTAGAAAAGCCACTACGGGGCCTTGCATCTTAGTTGTCAACTGATGCACATTCTCCTAGATGAAGTTAATCATATTAAATTGAACCCACAGAATCCAGTAGCTATATTTGGGGAAGGAAGGCATGGTATTGTCTACCTGTTTGTGTTAAGTTGCTTCCTCTTATCCTTGTGAAAGTAATTTTTTTTTTTTTTCTAAACGTTATGAAATCAATTTTACATCAATTCAGGATATTAGCTCATGGACTCTGTGCTTTAGACTTCCAGGGGGTGGGGGGGGCACAGGGAAGAAAGGGAGTCCTGCCTGAAAAACACTTTGTTGCCACCAATGTAAATAAGCCAAAAAAAGGACCAACTAACAAATTTTCTGTTTCAGACCACGCATGTTTGTTCTTTTCAATGGTTAATGTTCATCCTTTGGGCATCAGCCCAAAATATCCATATAGCTCCTAAGGAAGAAGTAAGATTATCTTGCAAGATAAAATCAGGCTTTATGAAAGATCCTGACATATATTGTGTTAGGCTGTTGTTTGGTTATCTTTAATAATAGGTAAAAATCCTAGGGCCTGGCCAGGGAAACAAAATCCCTAATCTCATCTAAGTTAGGCACAGAGGACTGAATAAAGGTGTCTGAAAGTTAATTTTGCTTTTTTGTATTTCTTACGATTTCTTAGAAGTATGTTGATATATGGGAATTCCTAGACTAGACAATCAGAGCCAATGATTCATTTCCAATGTGCCAAAATGAGCTAGCATGGTACTTTGGATGAGAATATTGCATGAAATAAGATTTTTTAATGATATTTCTGAGAAATGATGATTCTTGTCTCCTAACACACTCCACTCAGATTTATTCTAATTATGTCATGTTGCTCAACATTATTGCTGGTGCCTTAATAACAATGTGAGGTGTTCAGACATATTTCAGCCTACCCAAGGAATAAAACGTAAGCATGTGCTAGACATGCTTACCTTTTGAAAAGTGCTAGACATGATCATTCAGGGAATATATTACTTTTTCTTACATTTTACAACCAGGTCAACTGCTGCTTTTCTACTCCAACAAGGCAATATGAAGATACAAAACAGGATTCACTGCCGTGGAAATTAGAAAGAGCATAAAGAGCATGCTCACAAAAGTGGATGTTTGATGAAATCCATTATTTTGTGCAATTGTAATAAAACTGGTCAACGGAGCATAGACATTGCAGGAAAGACTGGGGCCCCCCTAGGCCAAACACACCCACACAGAAAGAGGCAGTCCCCACTTGAATTAACCTGCAAGCTGAATCAGCTGAGTAAATAAAGGAAACATTAACATCATGAATTACAGAAGGAACACAGGTCTTCCCAGTCTTACAGTGCTGCATCTTATCAGTGCATCACACTTTTGTTTCCCAAGGTAAGACTATGATCCAAATCTGCCTTCTCCCTTTCAAGTTCACACATACAGATATATCTTATCTCTTTTACGCACAGGTCCCTGCAAAACAAAAAAAACTGGTGAAGATGCCAAGGTCTGGAGCATTCCCATCTCCAGTAAATGTACTGGAATCCTATAGGCTTGTCTAGTGCAGTCCTCACCTTCCTCCTTGGAGGAATAAATCAGGGCCCCACAGAACGATGGAAAGAATTGTTATATTCTCTCTCAGAAGAAATTGTCCAGATCTTACTACACCATCCCTTTCCATGGTGTCTTCATTGCCACTGTTTTTAACCTTGATAAATTGGCACATGCAGTCTGTTTCTTCTTCCTGCAGTAAATTACCTGCTTCAGTGATGGTGCCACATACCAGCTGCACTCAACATATGGCACACAGAGGACTGCCAGCGAGGCCCATTATGTCCTGATGTTCAGTTCATTTGAAAAGATGTCGTGCAGTGTGAGCCTAGGCAGAACTGCCACTCCCTCTGAGCTGTGAGCACTGGAGAAGGGTTTCACATCATGGATCCTTCAGGCATCTAATTTAGGTGAAACTCAGTGGATTTGAGCAAAGAACCTTAGCTCCCTTTGTAGGGGCAAGAAGGTGATACTGCTAAAGGAATGAGCCAGAGCATTTAAGATATATCTAAAGTAGTCTAAATGGATCTTGCCCACATTTCCATGGCTTGGGGCACTTTGTAGCTTGAGAAGAAGGGTACACCAAGCCCTTTGCTACAAAAAGAGAAGGGACTAACCATCACTTGCACCACAGCAGAGAAGCAGCAGGGAGAAATAGCAAGTGTCAACACATAGCATTTCCTTCACCACCTATGAAAACATCTCATGAAAGGGATCCTTCAGGCCACCACTCAGAGATACAAAATAAAGCAAATAATTGCCGTTAGATGCCGTGCATGTTTCTGCAGCAGAAAGGCAGAGCAGCGAATGCAGAAGCAACGTGCTGGTACAATAACTGACAACATTTTATCAACCTGGCCCAAAAGGTTCTAGGGGACATCAAGAAGTGCTAATTTATTGGAAAGCCAAATCATCACCTGTAAAATATTTACACTTCTGACAGCCTTATAATCTGAAATTCGGAAAGAGAGATCTCATCAGCATTTTTCAGAATGGGAAAGACTGCTGAGAAATTAAAGAAGGGTGATAAAGTTTTACCAGATAATTGCAAAAAAGCAAGCTTGAAAACAGCCCAGCTAAGGATACATTACCCAGCAAAGCGGTCTCTTGCTGTTATCAGAATAATCCTTAGAGGCATCTTCAGTCCTGTAGAATTCAATAGGAATGAAGCCCAATAGGATTTTGTAGAAAGTGCATTAAAAGTCTGTATTTGTTATAGAAAATGATAACCTTTCTATAGGGTTTTAGAAGCTCTCCAGCAGAATTATATAGCACAACCAACATTTTCTAGGACGTTTTATAAGATGATTTAAAGCCTTTTTATTTTATAGGGCCAATGCTATAGATATTGAAAAGATCACTACTGTTTATCTTAGAAAGGAGGAAAATACCTAGTAACAGAGGAAAAGTATGATGAAATAAACCCTAGAGAAAACAGAATGAAAATTCCTGTATATCCCTTAATAAAGTATCAGGACAAAAATTGTTTCTTTCAACATCATATTCAGATATCATGAAAAACAACAGCTCAACTAATTTCAGAAAAATGAGTCAGAATAAAGAATATCTGGAGTTACAGGATGAGGGTTACAAAAAATTAACACTGGATGTCTTTCAAAGGGGTAGAAACCGCCATGTATCCTGTGTCTAATCTATTGGGTAAGGAAATCTAACATCCCATAGCAGCTTCTTGCACCATAAAAGCCCACTAGTTTCATGTGCTTTCTTTTAAATCAGATGTCACTGACCAATATCAGCAACAGACTAAATCTTCTCTCTTGCCTCTCTTTAGGATAAGACCTGAGAAGGCAGTTTGAGGAGTGAAAGCCATAAAGAGGAACCCAGATTTCTGAGACTTCAATAACACCTGTGGGTGTTGGACTTTGGGGGCACAATATAAATGAATATTTTGTCATGAATGAATTTAACGGAATTGGCCAGGAAATGGCATCATCAGCCACTCCCTGCTATCAAATACGAAATTAATAAGCAGAAATTGTTACTTCATATTACAAGAAAGCAAGTGCCTGGTTCTTTCTGAATATCATTTCTACAAAGCTACTTTACAGCAGTCTCAAACTGGAGATAAATGACAGGCAAAAACCTCTCTATTTTGCCAAAGGAATATAAAGGTCCTTTTTCAGAAAATGGGAAACAGCGCCTATAATTTCTCCCTGCCAGCTCAGAGGTGAGACTGGTATAAATCAGCACCCACCCAAATCATAGGACTGACACCATTTAACACCAGTTCAAGATTTTGCCCTTAGTATTTAAAAGGAAAGTCTGTGATCGCAGACAGTTCTTGTGTGTACAGGCTTCACACACAAATGTGCTTTGACGTACCTCAAATACAGTTGAACTGAGAGGGTTAAAACCTGCCAGAGTCTAAAACATTTGCATGAATTAAAAAACAGCAAAAAACCAAGCGCCAAAATCCCCCTTTCATACTAATATATTGCTAGTACATCATTAGCTCTGAGGGAATTGTTTCTGATTTGTAGCATAGAATGGGAGAAGTGACACCTATTTATCTCTCTGTTGGAAAGTCTCTCCTACATTAAAGAAATCTTCTTAGCCCTTTGCTTTTCTATTGAGTTTTCAGAAGCAGAAAATCTAGAAAAGCATTATACTCAGAACTGAGGTTTTTTCCTTTAGTATTCAGTCTTTCTCACATGGCTGCCAATGCAGAGGTTATACGAAAAGCAATAGCAAATTAGGTTAGAGGATTAAGGAACAGCAAGCTTTCAGAGGTGTGCTGTGCATCTGATTTCTTCCTGCTTTTCACCTCAGGCAGAGATTTTATGTACTTGTGCAAAATGAGTGCACAACCTTGTGAAAGTGGTGGAGAGTCAAGTTGGCAGTTTGTAGTTGACGTTACTCCAGCATCAATGGCAGAAATGTTATGAAGGGAGAGCTCACCCGGCCCCAGTTTCCTCCTATTTGCAAGATTCAGGCAGGCAGAAGAGGGAAAAAGGTTGCTTAAACTCTCTATGAAGTCTGGGAATTAGCTTAATGAAAATAAGATCCTGCTTTCTTGTAGCACTGACTGCGCCTAAGCAAGATTGAAGACCAAAACAATTCTCTTTCCACATGCACAGTTATCTGAAGTCTGTAAATCTCAGTTCAGGCTACCACTGCGTCCTCTCCAAGTTCTCACCTCCGACGGAGCTGAACTTTGAGGCTAAAGGGTAGGGGTCTGTGTCTCTGTGTCTGTGCCAGCACAGAAAGTATTGCAACTACAACCAGTAACAAAACATATGAAAATTAAAACAATTACAGAAACACATTAAAACTACTTAATTCTGAATTAGGGGGTCTACACAGATGTTCAATATAATTTAACCCTGGTCAAGTTAAACTAGGCCAACTTAAATTCACACTTTCCTGAGTGTCCCACATAAATAAATCCATTGACTAATTTAGCTATCAAGGAGGTGACTTGCTAATAGTAGGTTTATTAAAGGATGCCACTTCAAAATCTCATGAGATCAGCTATTTGCGGACAGATACTGCAAATATGAAGGGCAGCTTTCTTCAGTTGCAAGTTCAGGATACAAGCTGAGCTCATGGGCTGCACTTGCTCAGTCCCAGTGGATCAAGAGTCTCGATTCACTTCACTTTGTTATTCTTTCCCTTTGGCGATACTTTGTGAAGTCCAAGAGTAAGGCAGGGAAAAAAATCAGGATGAAACTGATACAAGAATGCTGATTCCATTTCAATGGAGAGACAGTAATGGAGGGCTGGATGCTCACAAAGCACTGAACAGTCCCTTAGATGAGCAGAGCTGAATTCACTTACACCAGCTGAGAACCAAACCTGAGTGTGGGGCGTAGAGGTGAAATCTAAATGAACCATTCAGACAATGTTCCCTTACCAGCTGATCATGCCAGCTGTCTACTTCCTCTAGCTGCGGCTAATTCCTTGTCACTGTCCAACATGTGCAGCCAAAAGCTGGTAACTCTGAGTACTTATTAATGGCAGGTGTAGAACCGGGTCACGTCTGCAGAACACAAGCATTTCTTACCATGAGTAAGTTCTAAACCAGCAAGGAAAGGGGACTTTCAGCTGTGAAAGGAAACAGGTTAATAGATATGGAAGTACCAGCTATTCGGCTGTCTCCCAAATGCAGCTTAATAGTTAACTGGCCATGGGCTGCAAACTGCAAGCTTGAAGGAACTACTTTAGAAAGAGCTAGAGACATCCAGACGTGTGGAAGGGCTGGGACTGAAATGTGTATGTTTGTGCATTTAGGTAGCAGTAAGATTTTCATTGACTCTTGAGAAAATATATCCCAATGGTTTGTACCAGATGTCCTCCAATCTGCACACACAACCCCTACTGCCATTTCGTTTTGGATGGGGTGCAAAACTAGCCGTCTGAGCACTTGCGATCATTAAGAGATCTGATGGCATTTAACAGCCCCAGAATCCTTGCCAAACTCCAATTTGCTTTATCACCTCCTGCCTAACTAGAATCTTTTCATGTAAAATCAGTGTATGGTTTTTGACACAAAGCCAAGTAAAACCCTAACTGCAAAGTTTTGCAGACTTTGGACCATTCTCAGAAAAATAAAATGAACTGATACCAGGGAAATCCCAGTCTCCAACAGCATATTGAAAAAAACACAGACAAGGCAGGCAGCTAAGGAAGGGAAGAGCTATTTCTCTCCAAAACCAGTGAAACAGAGAATGAGATAAAGACATTCTGATATATTTGTCAAGGCTACAAAATCCGTGGTAGGCATCAGAAATGCACCCAGATGTTCAGAATCAGTCACCTTAGCGACAAAACTAGCCACCTTCAATTAATGTTATAAACATGAAAAATAATTCAGTGCCCATAAGGTCAGTCCAGATTACCCTGATCTTAGGGACAACCTAAACAGGACAACATGCTTGTACAAGCTGCCTCCACGGCAGGAGTCCTCCAGATGGAATTTCCTAATGGTGACCTAGTTCAGCAGCCTGCTCCGAGACAAGCCCTCAAACGCCTCCGAGGAGCTGGGCTTTACCCTGTAATGTATCTGTACAGCACGGATACTCACGTTAGCTCTGAGCTGAGCATGATCCACAGGCAAGCACAGCATAGCTGAGTCAGCATAGTGTGGCAACCAGCCTAATTACCCATGTTAAGAAGATAATTATCCCAGGCAAAGTACCATAATGATGCTGCTTCTGGGACTCAAGCTAATATCTTTGTGTAGACATAGCAGTTTGCTGAGATAGGTAATACCATTTTGTGTCAGGCCATATAAGTGCTCTCTGTGCCCTGCTGAAAGGGGAGGAGAAGGTGGGGATGGCACTTCCATCCCTCTCTCCTCTCACCAGGGCATTTAAAATATTAATGTGCTAAGAAGGGAGACCGGCTCTAAGGCTCAAACACGTTCTTCAGCTATGTAGAGCTCCTGGATTTCAAAAATGCCGTTTGCCTCCAGTGTCCAGCAGTCTGGGTTTCCATTCATGGCCTGTTCCTAAGTGAAACAAAGTAGAACAGCAGCTTTAAAAAAGAAAACAGCAACAGCATGCCTCTTTATCTCTGCATTAGTTAATGTCCCAGAACTTACAGAGAGACCTGTGGTTGTGCATCTGCATCCATTAACTTTTGCTTTATGGTTTCTTTTTTCTCATTACGACTTTCATTCTTCTGCAATCTCAATTGAAGGCTTTTTAAATTTTTTTAAGCAGATCAGTAACTTATGGCAACAATCACACACAAGAATTCATCGAGAGGAATAAAGTGTTGTGGAAGGAGAATATGTGGGGGTAGAGAGGAGAATGAAAATGATGGTGCTTTGTGGGCAGCTTTTATCTAAGAAAGGAAAGTGGGTCATGGTGGCAATGCACGTAGTGAAACTTAGCAGCGGTGAGAGTTCAAGATTCATGTTAAGGAGGCATCCCTGATAAGTCCAGGAGAAATGTGGTAGCAGAACTTCACTGTTAAACTGTCAAAAACACAGCTTGAAAGCAAGCCCACAAGTCAACGATCCTGGATATGACAGTAATAAAGGTCTTGCAGGTAGTGCTTTACATCAACAGAACATAATGCTCTTACAAATGGAGGCAAGTACCTCTCCTGTCAATTTAAAATGGGGAAACTGAGGCAAAGGAGTGAAGTGAAGGCAGAAAGTCACTTAGGATAGTGACAGAGACAGCAACAGCACATAGATTTCTTGATTTCTTCTGCTCTGGTCATCACATGAAGTTGTTTGCACAATACAAAACAAACTGGCTACAGCCTAGGCATGGGTTTTTGTTGCATCTTTCAAGTGATGGATAAACCACAATCGTAGTGATTTCTCCAAATACTTACTCACCTGTAAGAGTTTGCGCCTGATTTCTAGCATGAAATGAGAATTTTTCCTAGACAACTTCCAGCTATTAGGAATTGTTATTTCATTATCTCTCAGAATAAGAAGCCCTTTATAATCAGATAACTTCTCCCTGTGGGGATAGACTCTGATCAAGTTTCCTTTAGCAGTATTTTGATTAATTTAATAAATTGAACTCCTTAATACTTTTGTTGCAAGGGGTATTTCCACCCCTTTTCTCTCAACCTGATCTTCAGAAATAGTGATATCCCTGAAGAATAAAAGCCTGTTTTGCTTTCAATCATGGAAGTCTGATGACAAAGGAAAACCTGTTACTATTAGTGTTGCATGTTTTACCTGGAATAAGAGAAACACAAACCCTGCAGCTGCTAGTAGAAAAAAACATTTCCAAAACTGAGCTGCTCCATAAAATACCAAACAAACAAAAATTTTGTTAGCAGGGGAATTTTGTTCTACAAAATACTGGCTTCTCTATATGTGATCAAGATGCCATAAATCCAATTCCCCAAGTTATCATACAATCCCCAAATGCCTTTGAAGTTGCAGTACCAGGAGCTTCTCATGGGTAATGACAGAAAGTCACATGTTTGCAGTGCCTACCGAAACACCAAAGGTATAAAAGCCAGCGGTGCAAAGGAGAATGCCAAGTGCTGACACAAAAAGTTTTTCCTCACAGGCCTCAAAGCCAAATTTTGCTCGGGATATGTGTTGCCTTTGTGCCTTTTATTTGGTCAACAAATGTGCATCTCCTTGACTTTCAGTGCCATCCTGGCTCCTAAGTAATTTTGATAACAGGATGCAGCCTAGAGACCTCCAAGGTTGGTTTGGGTTGATTTTTTTTGATCCATACACTGCAGCTAATCCCAGAACCACTAATACACAGTTTATCCAATGACAGTGCACTGATTCTCCATAGTCTCAGCAGTAGCCTCTCTTGCTGTCACTATGACTGGAAAGAGGATAGGAATTATTAGAAATCATGACATTCAAATTCAAGTTTGCTACATGTTAATGATATGCACATAACTGGAATCAGAGAGATTTCTAATTCTACCTAGACTAGTCCTCAGTTTTGCCTCAATGGTATCTCCCCCTCTTTGGGGGGAGTTTCTCACAACATGTTCTACTTGATATTTTAGATATTTGTGGTTTTTTTTTTTCTTCTTGGGTTTAGCATTTTATTTCTTTTAGCTGACTTGGTGAACCACTCAGATTGCACTGGGTTGTATTCTCACAAGGTTCACAAGTCACTTAAGTAATACAGTATAGCCAAGAAATCTGTGGAATTTTTAATCCAAAAAGAAAAGGCATATAAATATAAAAAGAAAAAAAAGCATGGTAGGAATTATACATCACTAGGAAGATACCAAACTAAACAAGGAATTACTTACATTATTATTGCAATAATAGAGGCCTGCTGGCCTAAGAGTTCTAGAAACAAGAGAGACTCCTTGTTTCAAAACAACTTTCAGATTAAGGGTATATGATTTTTGGCAATACCCAGGATAGTAACTGGTGCAAGAATCCATCCTCTCTTCCCTCAAGGTTAATGCTAACTGTGGGAAGATCTCAGATATCCTCACATAGGCAATTTAAAATATTTATCTAGATGCAACCTGCTAATGTCAGAGGTTCAGATAAACCATATGGCTTACACCTCTTCTATAACATTTTTCTCCTGTAATACAGGATGGGTATTTTCAGTTCAGTCTCCAGATTGAGCATTCTTCTGAACAGGAGAGTCTTTTTGTCGAAGAGCACCAGTTCAAATGCTGCTATTAGCCCATGTTATTCTCCTCTGGCTTGCACCTTCCTGCAAAGGCATGTACATTGATTTTCCTGTTTTAGTTCTTTGCCTTGTAAAGTAATAATTGCGTAATACAAAAAAACCCCCAAAACAAACCACCAGATAAAAATTAAGAAATTGTACATTCAGGTTTGTTTGTATCCTAAGCATAGAAAGTGTTGGATATACTTTAAATACGTTGGTGGTGGCAGAAGATCTAGTCCCTTCCACTCTGGCAGGGTTGCAGCACATTTTACAGGAACTTCGTTAGTAAAATAGCATCAATACTGCGATTGACAGAAGTCTGAATGCTAGAAAGACAACATTTAAAGACAGCTAGAGTTCACTGAGTATGAGGAATGAGTTTTCCTGACTGTTTCTCAGTAACTTCCATATGATCAATGCAGAATATTGCTACTGCTCTGTCAGCAGAGTAGCCACAACAGAGCAAATAGATCAGAATTGGCCTCTTTCTCAACAAGCATGTCCTGTGTGTGTTCCAGTTCATAGTGAGGGAGCTCAGACTGTTGCTGTATATCCCCTAGGGCCTCATTACACTGAATATTCAAGCCTTAAGCAACCTATCTTTTGGCATCCTCTACAGTTAGGAAATCAAAATCGTTTACCATCCTTATAAATTGCCATTTAAAACCATTTTTCTGAAAATAGGCTCAATAATTAATATCTTTGATTGCACAGGGAAAACTGTTGAATCTGTTAGAATACATTTTAAATGCCAGCTTTCACTTTCAATGCAAGGAGAGAAAACTCAAATTCCCAGTACACCACCCACACAATCCCAGGTACCACTAAAAAATTAATGACTTTTCCAGGCTACCTGATGCTAAAAAGAACAGAGACAGGTTTTCAACACTCGTGTTACTGTCTTTTTCAGATGGAACCGGCTTGCTATAAGTGAGTAGGACTAGAAAACCACAACTTGGGGGTTAGTAGTAGCTGTAAACATTTATATTGTGGTCCTATGCAGACTTTCCATTTAGGATTGAGCACTGGTAAACACTGAAGAAGCAGAGAGAGTTTAATTTCATTTGGGCATGCAGTCAATGAGAAGGGCATAATTAGTCTGGTATGCAAAGTCTGTAAAAAGGAGTCAATAAAGAGTTTGTAATGCAAGAAACAGATGTAATACAGGAAATAAGTTGTCAATATTGAGCACTACTTTACTCCCCCGTGCAAATTATCCAACCCAAGATCCACAAAGATTTTAAGAATCCCAAGTCTCATTGAACTCAATGAAAATTAGATATTCCGACCTCCTATATTTGCCTCCTTGGTGGAAACAGCCTTCTGTGCTCTGCAAAAATGCTTAGAATCATCACATGGCTTCAAATCTATAGGATGATGAAAATGCCAGAAGGTACCCTTCAGTCCTGCTTCCCAAGGTCTCTATGTGCAAAATGTCTTGAAGGTCTCACTGCACCCGGAAAGCAATAGATTGGGCATATCCTGAGTTGCTATCGATGGTCTCGATCTCACATACCCCCTGCCAGTCCTCCATTTTAGCAGCTTTAAAACTAAAAGACTTGGAGAACTTGCCTTTTTTGTATCCCTTATGTGATGTACACCACAGCTTAAGTTCAGCAAATGCTGAAGTACTGACCACAAAAAATTCTTCCCAGTGGTGGTCACTAGGAAAAATGCAAAGTTCTCTAAAGCCATATAATATACTGGAAAACTTTTCCAGTCTACATCCTATGGGATACAATAATTTCTTCCCCTTTTTGTTTTTAAAGTGTCAAAAATCATTAACATAGTTCTGTTGGTAATGCAAGGAATTCTTTTACTGATGTGACCTACACTATTTGGAGAGTCCTTGAAAAACACCAGCAGAAGGACTGTTTTGCCTGTCTAAGCTACATAGACCATGCTTCTTGGGAGGTTCGCTAGTGTAGCTATTAGCAACCTGTTCTCGTACAGGCAAGGTCTAAAACAACTTGAAGTTATGAAATCAGTCAAACACACTCTCACTGCTTGAGGGGAAGAAAAAAGAGGAAATGGAAGAAAACATAATTAAAATGCTTAAAATTTTTAAGTTTATCAGAACAATAATAGAGGTGGAATGGTTGCTCTAAGAACATGCTGGAAAATAAAAAAGAGGTTCTCTCAACAAAGAAAGATACAAAATCAGTTAATGCTTCAAAATTAATTCAAAGCAAAAGTGACAGATTTATCTACACACTCACAGCTAGCCATATCTCAAAATACTATCTACAGTCATCAAGAGCTGGATAACTAGAAACAGTATCAAGATGTTCAGATTTTCTATAGGTGAAAAAACCTAAACCAACTGCAGTCTACGAGTGATCCTAGACAAGACAAGTAAGTGGTAGGCAAGAGGACCATTTCTCTGGATCTTCTAGGGGTTATATAAGGCACAAAGGAATTTACCGATACAGCAATTGACCTTCCAGCAGAGTCAGGGACCAAAGGAACATGTCCTGAATTTCTGTTGTGCATCTTATACAAAACTTTTGTCTTGTAAATCTCTATAATGAGAGTAAGCAGTGGCTTCAATCACACTCACAGAGGCTACACAGATCTTTTAATCAACAGCATGGTCATTAACTAATTTTGAAACACATTAAGTAAACCAGAAGAGTCAGAGTTACCAAAAACCGTCTGAATAAAACCAAGGCAACCTCATAACAGAAGGGTAGGAATTTTAGCAACCTCTGTTCAACAGATTCTAATTAGTCCTCTGATTTCCTCTTCTCTGGCCCTTCAAGTGACCACACAGAAACAGCGGTGCTCGTGATACAGAGTCAAGACAAGACAACTGCTGACAATAATTGGATTTAGCAGGTTTTTAGAACAGAAGGCTGGTACATACAACAGCCATAACTGCACTGGCAAGATAGATATAACAGCCATTAAATTTTAATGCCTCACAGTATAAATACAATATTTGGCAAGCGCTTATACTGGCAGTATTATTTTGCTTCTTGGTTCATAATGAAATGTAAGCCACCTAACACGGTTGTGCCTAAAATGGGAGACGGAGAGGGTTGTTTCTAATTCCACGTTTTTAACACCAAAATTCAGAATCAGGAATGATTTTTGACATCAATGCATTCACCACCAGCTGCGCCTATGGAAAGCTCAGAGCTTGATCATGTAACAATTTTCCTATGGACAGCTGAGAAGCTCAATCTCTAGTCAAGAAGAGTCTAATTGGTGACTTGATCATAATTTATAAGGACTTATTTAAAGGAAGACATTTGCTCAGCTTTCATAAGACTTGGGAGCAGTGTATTAATCTTTTGGCACCAGCTGGAAAAAGTTAGTGGCCAACTGATTAGATTCACAGTGAGACCACAAGGGTCATCGAAAGTACGGAAAACGTGATTCATACAGAAAAGTTGAACACAGAGGTGTTTGACGGGATGCAGGAAAACAGCCTTCAAATATATATACACACAAAAACTATAAATATAAATATTTTATGTACTTATATAAATATTAAAAAAAGCTACCCCCCAAAAAATGTTTTCCAGACCAATAGATAGAGCTTATTTTACACTAAAATACACGCAAGTTAGAGAACAAGAGAAGTTCTTACAGTGAAGAGGCACTGAAATAGCTGCTGCTTCTGAGGTTGTAGAATCTCCGATGAGAGGTCTACCATAATAGCTGAGACCCTCAAATTAAGGAAAAAAAAAGTCAATACCTGGAAGACCATGCTACATAAATTTAGCCAAAAGATACATGGTTTCTGAAAGCAATCAGCAACTCACATAGCATAGTTAGGAAAATGGCAAATTCTCTGTCACTTGGAGTCCTATATCAAGGCTTTCTTTCTTTCTAAAATATATTCGAGAGCTCTCAGAGACATTAAGTAAATGTAAGGCAGATGTTTGGGAGGAAAGGTTTTCTAGCTCCTGTTTCATGCGATGCAGAAGCTGATTATCAAAATGATTCCTTCTGGTCTGAACAAAGCAGTATCTCTGAATAAGAAGCTGCAGAAGAAGAAATTCAGACAAGAGGCTTCTTTCATGCATTTGAGAAAGACGGCATCAAAATTCATGTCTTGAGGTAAATTACAACATTACTCAAACTCCATGAACAAACCATTAACTTGTAAACTAGAAAAAATAAGATCACAATGCCAATCCTGCAGGCAGGAGTGTGCAGCTAAGTCTCACCGAATTCCTTTTAATTTGAGAAACATGTAGGCTAAGAGATTATTATTATTTTTTTTTTTTAAGATTTCAGTAGCACATCCTAAAATAACTGGCTTTAAGATGTTACAAAGGGGAAACCTTAGGCTCCACAAGCGAGACAGGGGGAACAAGTACTGTAAAGCTCTCACCAATTACTACACCATGGAGGAACTACATTAATAGGGATCTTTTATAAATAATAAGCATACTGTGTACTTAATATTTTGCTTGGTTTCTAGGTGCCACTTATTTTCCAACAATGTCCTGGCTGTCAACACGCATACACAGAAGTACTCATTAGCAGTACTGAAGGATGGTTTATAGAAGGTCAAATAATGGGCCATGACAATGCAATTATGTTCCCTGCTATAAAGGTCACTTTTACTCATCATACTAATTATCTTGACAGGACTACATTTACTTCCGCTGATTTCGATGCAGAAACTTCTTCAGTGCCTTGGCCTTTCTGAGTTCAACACTGCATTTGCCCTTATTGCTCTTACTAATGCATGCTTCTCGATGCAAAGCAAACCACAAAACTAGTCTCCTAGGGAAAAAACCAACAACAACCAGGAAGCATTGTAATTAAAAGTGAAGTAAAAAGTTAGCTTGGAGTTTTAAGGACAGATTTTTCACAAATTTGGCCTTCACCACTGCGTGAGGAATCATCATGGTGCAAAAGGCAAGGTTTTCAAAATAGTACAGAATCACACATGCCTTTGAAAATCTGGGCACTTTAATTTTCTGCATCTAGAGGATGTTGCAAGAAAGGTTTTCAGAACTACTGTTAAGACATACTCTCAGACTCATAGTGAGTCCACATATTTAAGTCCCACATTCTTAAAAAAAAATTAATTGCACATGGTCACACAGGCAGCCAGCAGCAAAGGTTGTCACTGAACAGTGTATCCTGATACAGTGATATGACCCAGTGGTACAGTTACAAACGCTTTCTGCCTTCCCATCTTTTTCTTACCTTAACTCCCAGATTGCCCAGCCTTTCTTGCCAATAGATACTCAATCAGTATCTTTAATAGTTAATTTGTTTAGACTGATCTATTACTAGAAAAAGGCTCATGCAATCTTGCTATCTGTCAATCCTGTCCAATAAAATTGACCAATCACTCAGAAGTTAACCATTGTCAGAGGTACAGAAAGTCTGAGCTGGTTCCTACAAGCTTCCTGCATCTCTTTCGGTTCTGAGAGGCAATGGCTGGGCAGCCAAACACCACAAAAGTGCTCCTGAATCAGCCTTGGAGCTTGCAGCCTTTTCCCAGTTAAAAAAAGTATGATTTGTATATTCACAAGCCTCTTTGCCATCCACACCCCTCATCCCGACTCCTAACCAGAGATTACATGCAACAAAGAAAGTAGGAGAAAATAATTTATCCCATAAACTTGGAGTGGTCAATGTCTACTAGGAAGAAGATATATGTTTTATAATTAATTTCCTGATATGGTGGGTTGGAAACAAATTTATAATTGCAGTTAACCTTTAAGACTGAAGGAGAAAATAGGCAAGGGGAAGACTTTTGTGAATGGCTATGAATAAAAGAGATAAATAATTAGTGAAAGTAGATAACTCATGTTACATGCTTTAATTAAGGAAAAAATGTATAGGCATTAAATAAATTATGTGGAAGTAATTTAGAAATATGATGGGTGAGGAAAAAGCTACAATGAAGTTTTTGAAATGAGCTGGTAAAGTCTACAAGTCTCATAGCACTTGAACCACATGTGTAACACTTTGACTTGGAGAATAAAAATAAATACATACAAACAATTTTGCAAACTAGATGTGTCAGATTATCACATGCGATATGTAGTCAGTTTAAGATGGTGGGCTATATCAATGGCTTTATCATTCAACAGAGTTTTGCTAATTAATTCCAGCTAAACATATGCCCAGTGTGATCCAGACATCACGTATCAGCAGTGGGATTAGGCAAGTAACATATGCACTGATGTCATGGCACTAAAGGAAATGCACAGAGCTGGAGGAAAGAATAACATGTGAAAGTTCAAGCAAAGAGAGAAAGAACTTGTATCATGGAGGAGGGGTTCAATTTTTCACAATCAAGCAAAAGACCGTTGCTTGTAACAACTTTCTCAGTGCAGCAAACACACTCAGCATTTGTTCATGTTCTGCAACTGCTTGGTCTCTCTCCATAACCTCTCATACAATCAGCAATTGCTTGTCACCATCATGGAATAAGTTCTATTCCTTCAAAATAGACACATGACAGCGTCTTTGCTGTGGACACTATATGGAGAGACTGCATGGAATCCACAAAAGCAATATACACATAAGTTGTCAGAAGATTCTTAGTTCTCTGTGGTTCTCTCACTGCCCTTTCTTAGCAGCAGCAGAAGCACAAAAAAATAAAAATATTAGAAGTCCTTGATTCTTCACTACAGTCAGGATTATGTTCATGACTCTGCAGTGGTACATGGCCCAATTTCAAGGCCTGAGCAGCATAAAGGGTCATACTGTAAGAGAGAATGAGGCAAATGCAGACATTTCTTCCTAGCTATAGTCTGTTTAACTCTCCTTGGCTGAGTGAATCTGCTCGACTTGTGGGTGATTCAATTAAGGAGACAGTAAACATGAAGAAAGAGGGAGAAAAGCACTCCCTCCCAATATTCTTTTCCAGTATTGTGCTCAAATATGTTTATGGCATCTCTGAGACACGGCAGGCTTACTTTCATTACTCCTGAGCACTTGAAATTCCCATTAAGTTTAGGTTGTGCTTTGACTCCCTCTGAAAACAGAGGCTCAGTATCTGCTGCCTCTCCACCTTTTCATTTTAGGGTCACTCTTGAAACAGATTTTCATTCTGCTTCTACATGCTAACTTCACTGACTGGCTCCAGTCCAGGCAAGTCACTACACTGCTGGATGTGGATGACCTGCTACCGGACAGCCTGTGAGAATGACTAAGACCCTGATTTTCTTATGTGTGTATCTGACAGGCTGCCCAGGGAAGTGGTTGATATTTAAGATGGGTAGATGTAGTGCATAAGGACATGGTTTAGTGGTGGACTTGGCAGTGCTAGGTTAATGGTTGGACTTGATGATCTTAAAGGTCTTTTCCAACATAAACAATTCTATGATTCTATGATTTCCCAATTTTGTAGGCAGAACATTGGGTGATTTGATTTGCTGGGTCACCATAGACAAGTCACTTTATGTAATCTGGCAATTATGATATTCATATTACTTTGTGAAGTGCTTCAAGGCCACATATGAAATGAAAATTATTATTAATGAGACAGTAACCATCTCTTTTAGGCAATAAACATTTTCTCTCTGAACTGAAAGTTGACTTGCCCTTATTAAAACCCAAGCAATTCACTTGAAAAGGACAGGCAGGCCTCATAGACAGTGAAGAGGGCTGTAATAGGATGAACAAAATGTAAAAAGCCCCCACATACACAGAAATAGTACGAGCACAAGAGCACTCACCCTCCTCTCAAAGCATCCTCCACGCTGCCAGGAAATACAGGATCAATCAAACAGAGGAGCCCTCAGGTCAATGGTTACACACTCATAGAAAGGTCAATGATTTGTTTACAGCCTTCCTGGCACCACACCATAAGACAAAGGGGAAAACCAGTTATATGTATGGCTCATATAAATCATCTTAACTAAATTACTGGCCTGCTTTATTCCATACATCATGAAGCATACTTTACTGAAAGGAGAACCCACTCTCATTTACCAAGAAAAAAAATGAAGGAAGCTAACCCCTTCTCATATCAGAGTAATATGGTCATGATCCCATAAATATGTCATATTTCAGATTGTTTTTAAAGTAATCTTTGTAGGAAGTTCACATCCTGATTTATGGCCAATGAGAAAACGCTGTGCAGAAGCGGCCCTAAGTGCCAAAGGGAAAGGAAGGCAACGTTTCTTCTCCTGATGCGTCAACCCTGGCTTCAGACAGCAACAACGAAACTGGGTCAGAACAAGATAAGCAGGTTATGCAGGAGAAATGAGACAATTAGAAATAGTCTGTCTTGGACATTTTGAGTAATGCATAATTAAAAAGGTCAATTCCCTGTTAGGCATTAAAATTGCCAAATTAAAAAACAAATAAAAATTAAACTCAGCCAAACCAAAATCGAGCAATCTGAAAATGTGGCCACAGGTACCACAGTAGGAATTTTTAAGGAATGATTTTAGAAAATCCGTTACTAGCATAAGTTTGTAATCAAAACCTTTTAAAGCCTTAGTGCTGGAGACGCACTCTTGGTCACTGTGTGATGAGCACAGCCCTTCTGCAACATCACACTCTATCCATCTTCCCTTGGGGGTATGGAGGTGGGAGAGGGTGTGATTTCCAAAAAACTAAAACCCTTTCACAGAAGCAAATTAGGCACTGTGAAATCTATCTAGCAGGAACAGAGAACTTCTGAACAAAAGTAGCATGTCAGGGGAAAACATCCTGTTTTGATTTTTAAATGAGTTCTAAAAATCAAATAAACTTAAAAGAAAAAAAAACTGGTAATAGATACTGCTTTCACACAGAAGCCACACAAATACTCAGACACCCATTTCATTCCAGCACTGTTTTTCCTGTGTTTCCTTAACTATTATTACCTTGATGAACACATATAATAATTCCACAGAAAACCCTCCCCACACACAGGTATTTTTAGGTGAGAGGGAAGAAAATATATCCGATTTCATTACCTATTTCTATTTCTGAGGCTCCACCAATTTGCATTTAATGCTAACTATAAAAGGGACCCAATGAATATAGAAGGCTGTTTAGTCATCAGTTTAACTCTGTATTCCTTCTTTTCTTTTCTTTTTTTTTTTAATATCAAATTGGTGTTTTAATCAGTAGCAAATGTAGGACACTTACCTACTGAAATTAACAGACCTTACTGTTAATTTCACTGAAGCAGTATGGCCCTCAAGTATTAATTAAATCTGAAATTGCTTTCTGGGGCAGAACGACTGGTCTAGTTTTTATGGTCACAGGAGCATTACCGAAAACAGACTCTGTGACATGCTCAAAGACATTCAGTGAACCAATGCGAGATCCAGAAGAAATGATAAAGAACTGAAGAGTCAAGCCTCAATTTTCCCCTGCAAACACTGTACCGCACTCCAGACTTTAAAATGAAATGATTGAAGCAGCCAGAGAGAGAAAAGCAAGGACAAGACAAAAGCTCAAAGCTCACATCGAGAGGGCAAATTCTTGTTTGTCCAATTATTTGAACCCAGAAAAAGTTAGATGGGGACATAGTACGAAAAGGATGAGAATGATAACAGATAATGAGGCTGTTTTTCATTTACACCAAGATCTTCTTGTAACACTCAGCCTTAAAATGAGAGAAAAATAGGCACCAATAATTTATTTTTTGCAGAGACTGTTACCTCTACAGCTAATGTAAGGACTTGCCTCTTGGTACCATTCCCACTTTCAAAGTGAGGTGAGGACCAAACCAGGGACATGTTGAGAAATTGATTACAAAGGGTGGTATGTGCATCCATTGGCTTCAGAGGCCAACAACCACCCCGAGTTCACAAAAATATTCCATGGCCCTGAACATGGAAGCACAAAGATGTCTTGAAACTGTGTTTGCTTCCTACTCCCTCTTTCCAAACAAGTGTTAAAAGAGTAGCTGAAGATCGGGCCAAATATGATGCCAGCTAAGACACCAGCCTCCCAACAAACAGCCAGGAAATACATTGTGGAGCAGATGTCTGGCATATATTTTTCAGCTTTGCCTGAATAAACATAATTCCCTAACACTGAAGGACAGGCCTGGTTTCTATAGCACAATCATATTTTCCCCATAGACAATAGACATGCTAATTAGGAAACAAAAAAACAAAACAAAGCCATTTTTGTTTTCAATCACACATGCCACCAGCAACACTCATGGTGATGTTCCTTTATCACCCCGTGTCCTCCTACAGAGACAGAAGGCAGCTTGAGACATCAGAGGGTTTAGAATTACCCAACCTTAAGCCTCTTTCATAATTCAATAGCAGAAAAAAGGACAGGTGGAAAAAAAAAAAATGAATCACCTCAGCTTCACTCATCTTCAGGTTTACAGCAACCTCGTCATCATTGTATTTCTTAATCTGAGTTTATTTTCCAGGTCATCAATTCAATTTCTCAACTTCTTACAGATTTTGATAGTCTTTGTTAAACAATCTCAGGTCAATCAATCATTATCTCTAGGGCTTCAACTTTCCTTTCAAGACCCTGCCATTTTAAAACTGGAGTTTTCAGTCCCCCTTCCTTACTCCTTGACTTAAATTCATCTACTTCAACTACTCAATATCTTCAATTGTCACCTTCCTGATTTTATTTTATCTCTGCATGCTTGGTTGGCAGAGATAACACACACACAACTGGATTCAATCAATCTCACCTGTACTTCTGGGCATTTGATTTCAGTTTAATGACTTTTTAAAGGTCCAAGAAAAAAAGATACTAGAAGTAATAATTGCTTTCAAAACAAATAGAAATACTTGATTCAAAAACTTGAAGTGTGGGGAAGGGGAGAAGAGAATATGCCACAGCTTTAAATGATGCCTTAAATTCCACCATGCTTCAAATGTAAGACTTGGTCAAACTCAGCTCTCACCTACAAGCTTCAAAATACTTCAAGGACAGACTCCTTGAGACTACATGGACAAATTTTCAAAGTCTCTGAAAAACATACTCACCAAAGACTTCAACTCTGAAGAAGTCCCTAAATGCAATCAGTCTAAGCTCTTAGGACACAAGGAACTGTATTTTGAGGCTTCTCTCAGCTGCCATAAGGACACAAATCTCAGCATTCACGCAAACAAGAAAAACCCCCAAACAACAGCAGGTGAGATTCTGTCTCCAGCAAGAAAGGTACTAAGTAAAACTCTGCAAGAGTTGCAATTCAGCATTACAGAAACATGCGCGTTATTCAGAAAGATAAGCTTTGAAAATCTGACCCGCCTATGCATTCACGACATTTTGAAGGGCTGCATAGGCAAGAAGCTGACTTTTTTATTTTAATCTTTCATCAGAGATTGGTTTAAATTTCAGTCAATAGAGAACAACTCAGGTTTGCCAGGTGAAAATTCCATTCAGCCATTCAGATTTTAAAAAGCAGTAATCAATGAAAAACATATTAAAAGGAACACATTGTTGGAACAAAGAATAATTGGCTGATAACACCAATGGCAAGAGACTGCTATTTAGCAATATCTGAGATAATTAACCCATACCTCATTAATACTTAGAGGCTCCTGGTGTATCTGTACTTCCAACACATATCTGGCTTTCTCTCATAATCAACAATTACTTCACATGATGTACATCACATGATGCTAGAATTTTTGCCTGGTAACATGTAATTCTCAGCCTAACTGCTTGCCATTGCATATTTGCCACTGGTGAACTACTATGTCACATCTCCACCAGTTTACAAGTTCCTTGGAGCAGGGAACTCTTCTTGCATATGGTGCAAAAAGCAATATGCAGCTCTGCTGAGAAATAAGTACTAATCTGATATAGATTTTCTTGGCATTTTCTTGGTGTAAAACCAATGTACAATTGAAGCCTGCCTCTTCTTGCACGTACAGTAGGGGACCTCTGGAAATGCTGCGTACAGTTAGAGCTCCACACAATATCTACAGCCATGAGTAAACTGAATACAAGATCTTTAGGAAACCCTGAACCACACAGCTTGTGAAAGATTAAAACTGAACTGGCTGATGCTTCAAGTTTGATACACAAGCATGCAGAAAACCTTCAATTAGATATTCTTACAAAATGTTTAGTCAAGAAAACATGCCTAAGCTACTTCAGCAATCCAAAGAAATGTAACATCCAAAGTTGTGGAGCATTTCATCATTTATTTATCAGGAGAGAATTCAAGAGTACATAATAACCTTTACAGGGCTGGTTAGAAGAAAACCTGCAATGATAAAATGCATTTCTAAGGCTAAAGTAAAACTAGGGTAAGTATTTAATTGGTTACACACTGTTCGAAATGTGATGGATTTATATGTGTTCTGCTGAGCTGCTACTTTCCTGTAGTCTGCAAGACAGATGAATTGTACTAGGAAGAACCTGGAAATCTTCCAAACCAGTACAGGGCAAACACAAAGTTCACTGATTTGCTAGTGAGCTGCTGCTATTATGTTTCAAGTTGATTAGTAGCAAAAATTAACATTTCATTAAACCTTCTGACAGGAGACAGGACCCTTTCATTAAACACAAAATATATAATTAGCAATAATAAGTATACCTGGGGGTTCTTTGTGCATAGTTCATGATATTTGAGATGCAACAGGAAAACACTATTTGCAGCCATCATTGTGAGCTGGAAGACACCAGTGCATTAAAAATTACAACTTTTTTTATAATTGGTACTAATCTTCTTTTTTTCTTTTTAGTTTTAAACATTCACAACAATGAAAAAATAATCCCGGTTGCAAATAGCTAACCATTTAGGTCTGAGCTACATATTTTTTATGCCCTTAAACAACTCTAGGTTAGAAGGTTTTTTTTAATTGATGCAGTTATTACTGTAAGACTTAGTAGTATGCATTTGAACTAACAGAAAGGCTCTGTATTTCCATGTGTTTTAATGAACTCATGAAATAAATCCTATACTTAGTTTATCTGTGAGGTTGTATGTTACTTAGGACTGCTGAGACTCTTTTATTTAAAGCGGGAGTTTAAACAGGAAAAGCTAGCAATGTTTCCTAAGGGGAAGTCCAAGCTATCTTCACACATAACCAGTGATGCCCTTGCCTGCACTCAGAAGCCCCTAAGTAATTAAAAAAAATCTCTTGACAGAGGCCAAACCTTATCAGGGTGGTGGCTCAACAATTTAGTCCATAACTAGACACCCAGAGGTTCCACTTCTTCATGTAAATGGTATCTGGATGATGCGTCAGGAATGGGGATGTCAAGGAGACATGTTTCATATCTGCCCAGTTCAAAACAAGTGTGTATTAGCAGGTGTCTCCCTTTTATCCAATTCTTCCCTGCAAGGGCTTATCAATTTTGTACCAGATTCAGTCACAGTCCATTTCTGTCACAGACTTATCAACATGGTAATTCAAATTTTGCAGGTGTGATTACACCTACATGAATACTGATGAGCTAAAAGTCTGAGAAGGCTTTGAAAAATGTGGACTCATTGCAAACTGCTCTAACTACTCAGTATATCTTGGCAATGTTAACATGTGACAGGCACAACATCGGAGAGGGAGGACAGAAAAAGAAAGGTACATCAAGTAAGAACTTTCATTTAGGACATGGACCTAATTTTTGGTAGATGGAAAATAACAAAACAATTGCAATTTCTATTCATTTGGGATGACAGAATGCTCAATGTTGCTGGCAATCATGTCATAACATTTTATTGAAAGCACTGTCGATGTTGGAGATGAGGTAAATAAAAACAGGACCTTGGTCCCAAGTTTTAATGAGTCCCAGAGAACATACACTATTCAGCATTTGCAATTCATCAATCATCTGTGTGATCCATGGTAAATAAGAAAGGGCACAAGGCTAGAATTCAAATTTCTCAGAAATCTTGGAGCTCTGGAATTGAAAAGTTGATAATTTTTCATGCCAAACATCTTACTGGAAGAAAACTATTATAATAATAAAATCAGGAATAGTATGAGAGTAGGATTTTTTTGGTTCCTCTTACAACAGATAATTTTCAGGGAAGGAGTCAATAGCAGAAATTTCCAAATGAGAATCACTGAAACATTTCAAACTGATTGTGCCAAAACATTTGCCAGATACCAAATACACAAACATCTAGCTGAGGTCAACAAGATGGACAGAACTAGCAATTCGGATACCTAAAGAGATATTTCACATTAGCCCAATTTTTGCACCAACATGTTGTTGAGGTAACCCCACTCATTTGGAGGCATCTCATATGGGCACTCAGTAGAACTACTTACTGCTGAAATCAATGCCTCTGACATTGGAGCAAGGCACAAAGCTTTTTTTTTATGTGGATGCTACTTTATACTGACCATCTATGTTGATATCTTAACATAATATGTTGACTTAATATGTCACTTAAATACCGCATAATCGGTCAAGGTAGCACTTAAAGATTTAGACTAGGATTTAATCTGGCCCAGCTGCAGAGAAATAAATTTCACATTCTACACAATGATGTGAACATTTTTAATAAAAAGCAAAGGATAACACACTGGAAAACAGCAGCATGAACCATACCATCCTGTAAGCAGGACAGGAGCAATTTAGAGGAACTGGTTCAAGTGGCCTGAATTGTCACTGCTGCAACTGCATCTGCTTAAAAGATTGCAAGAAAAGCCCTTTCCTTCCCCTCATTCTCTCATTTTCTTATTTTTCAAATAATTTCACTGCTTTATCCTCCAAAATAATCAAGTTAAGGAGGTCAGTTGCTCTACTGCATTTACTGGAGCTGCACCATTTAACATCAGCTAGGGTTTTGGCCCATATTATATTTTAGCAGAAGGAAGAAAATGACAACAATACACTGTGGAAACTGAAGAAATAGATTCTGCAAAATGTATTTTAACACATTTGATGTAGTGCCTCTGTGGGCATACTTTGTTCCTTCCAAGGGTCCTCTTTGACATTAGCAAAGTTACATACATTACCTAATCTAATATATATTACCTAATCTTTTTTACCCTTGTCTTTAGGATGCGAGTCAAACTTTTTAACATCAAAAATGCATGGCAATTGCCCAAGCAATAACGCCACTGTCCACATACTGCTCCCTAAATGCTTGCTATACAATCGGACTTGTAGAAAGAGAAAACATACCAAGACAAGAGACAAGAGGTGCAGGGAAGATTTGCCCTGCTATCATTACTGCAACGTGGCAGGCCAAATATATAGCAAGGTTAGAAATGTAGTAGCCAAGAGTGCATGTGACTCAGAAGGCAAGAACTTTGATGAACCTGTGACCAATACAGATCTCAACAACCTGAAAAATTTTAACACTGATGCAGTGGGGAGGGAGAGTCCTGACTCTAATTGAGGACAGTCCAGCTCCCTTATTTCCATGTCCTGCATATTTGCAAGACCTTCCAGGAAAGGTTGGCCTTCTATGCTATTACCAGCCCTAACTCTCAGAAAATCTTGAATAAGGGATAAAGTTAAAACACAAGCCAACATCAAATGATTTTTTTTCCCCTTAAATTTGCCATCTAATATTTAAGCTTTTCAGGCTTTTTTCCTCTCTCAGGTCTAGACACTGCAGGAAAGAGTACAGTATATGTAAAAACAGGGATCCTTGTGTAAGGCTGCTTATCTTAGCAGATGAGACTTTGAAAAAGACAATATAAGGATAAGAGCTGGCAATACCTCATTTAGCACAGGCCTTTGACTTCAGCTGAAGGCTTGAAATGCTGCTATAATAGAATAAAGTGACAATACTGAATCTGCTGGAATGTGCTGGCCCAGATTCTGAGTTGCATGAAACATCTCAAAATCAGCAGAAATGATTACAAAAGAAGTCTTTGAGTACTCCAAACCAGCTTCTACAATCTCCAACACTGAAGAAGTAAAAGATGAGCTCAAAAATTCCCACTGCTGCACTTGCTCTTCTGTGTGCAATGACTGAGCTTTCCAGCTTGCTTTCCTTAGTATCCGGCAACACAGATTTCTGTCTTTAAATGAGTGGCCGTGTCTTCCTCACATTTATGTGACTTCTGAACAACACCACTTATTGTCAGTGTCAGATTTGTTCATTCAGCTGCAAGTCACACTCCTTGGTATTTTATTTTTTCTGCTAGGTATTGATTTCTTTCTTTCTGTCTAAAAATTCCCTGTCAACGAAAAAATAATTCCCCAAAGTAGCAGACAGAAAAAAGAAAAATAAGAAACCCCTCTTCAACACACGTTTTGTTCATATTGTAGAAGTGATCAAACGTTCTTCTCCAAACAAGTCTCCTGTGGACACAGGCCCATGAAATCATTAACACTGTGGCCATTATGTCAGGTTAGGAACAAAGCTCAACATTACATCTGCCTTCTAAGACCTGTCTGCAGTTAGAATTTGTGGCAAGTTAACTTCAATTAGTTCAACAGACTGTTTTACAAATTGTGCAGTTTCTCAATGCATTAAACCATCTGAAAGTGGGTTTACAGAGGAGCAGAATGACTTAACGCAATAAAGCTCTTGCAGATTCTCAGCTATGCCTCAAGCTCTCAGCCATGCTTTTGCAAGGTCCTGGGCTCCTATCCAGAAGGGTATATCCTAGACCTCTCTTGAAGACAGTTTATTAACATAGCATATAACATAAAGCACCATTTTTCTTTCTCTTGCTACAGGTTCATGCTGATCCCACGTAGCGTTATCAATGTAACTGCTGTCTTGCTATTTAGACACACTACTTTTTGTAATAGAACTGTTCACTAGTGGTTCTTACAAATGCTGGTTACGAGTCTATTTTTCCTACCCTAGACACAGAAACTCTACTAGTGGCCTCATTAGAAGCTCAAAACCTTCAATGATTCATATCCAGAAGTGATTGCTGCTCACCTTCTGATAGCAATACCTGACTTTCCCTCACAACAGACCTTATATGTAACAGCTGACCTTAAAATAAATTTTTTATCACTAAACTTTATTTATTCAGGTTATTTAACTGCTAGAGATTGTAAGATGGTAGCCGCATGCTTCTCTGCACTGTCTTGAAGGAGTGCTGAGGGTATTAATCTGGTGAAAATGCTGCCCAAATTCCTAGAAAGTGAGTTTTGACATCCTTCACTGCTTTGTCCTTGTAGCTGCATGGTTCCAAAAACAGTAGCCCACAAAATGAAGCTGGTCCCACAAAAATCTAGGAGGAACCTCCCCTTGACTGTGACATTTTCCTCCACATTTGCCTTTACTGACTTGTTTAAGGATTCACTGCATGACTTCAGCTGTCCTTCCAGAAACCCGTTCAGTAGCAAGGGAACAGCCAGACTTGCCAATATTTTTTCTGTGCTGACTGACAACTTTCCAAAAGCTCACAAAAGACAGATGATAGGATTGGCTTACAAAAACCCAGGATTTCTCTTGTTTCATCCTAAATCCCATTGATATGCAGCATGAGCAATCTCCAAATGCACACAGCAAAGCAACAGATCTGTGGGAGGGGAGTACTTATTTCAAAACATGGCTGCAGCAACAATAGACAAAAAACCACATGACAATGGGATAATAACAGCAAGTGGATGTACCATTCAAGTGACAGGCCTCTAGCTGTGGATATACAAAGCTCGCAGCAAGCTCATATGCCAACCAGGTCTTGGAAACACTTGAGTAGGTTTATAGCTATAGGAGACACTGTCACTAACCTGACATATAAAGAAACTCCCCCTTGATTTCTTTAGGACAGGAGCCTGCCTGAAGTCTAATTATGCCCTCTTTTGTCTAACAAGCATAAAGAAACTTGAAGTGTCATGTCCTTCAAAACTGCACGCCTTCAGCGGTCTCTCTCTCAGTCCGCCTTTTCTACAAAATAGGCACCCTTGCTTTTGCTCTGCATCATGTCAGATTAACAAGGTATCAACAGACATTTCCTTAACAGCTTCTCTCAAGAACAGTGGCTAGACATCTTTCAAGACAGCCCAGTATAACTATTAATTCCTGGAAATGTCCTATGTCTGCTTTTACCTTGTCCTCCCACCACTTTGACTGAACCACGCTTAAAGGCAATGAACAAAGGCAGCTGCGATCAGTGCTGCCAGCTCCCACAGATTCTGTGGGATTTGCTGCCTTTATTCTCCAGCTGCTGGATTCATGTGAATACAGAACAAAATGGAAGCAGAGACTCAATTTTTAGTTTCTGCTCTTCATGGCTGACCAGGTGAGAAAGATGACCTGAGAGGGAAAAAAGGATAAGAATTGAAAAGACAAATTAAAAAAAAAAATAAAAAATCTGAGTTAAGCATTATGACTCAAGCACAAGGAACATGGCAGAAACGTACAGAGTTGCAATATTCTTTTTGATGAATGGCGGGGGAAATACTTTTGCTGGGCTGGAGCGTAGAAAAAAACTCCACTGCCAGAAAGGTTTCAGGGCTGTCTTCCATTCAGATGAGATGGGACCAAGCCCCATCTTCTGTTTGAGGCAGTTAAAACAAAAGGGAACACAATCCCAAACGAATATCAAGCGTATGTGAGCAATGGAATTCATTTTAGGCTACCAGGAAGAAAACCCATCGCCCTAGAAAAGCCCTGGCAGTGTCACTCAAAGAGGCTGCCTTCTGGGGAGAAGAGAAGGAGAGGATGCTTTGAAGTAGATTGCTGGCTAAAGAAAGGCCTGGAGAGCTGAACAAAGAAACCATCCCCTGCTGCTTGCTTCCTACTGTACTGAGGGATACAGGAGTTCAGGTAATACTGTAACAAATATGGACTGAACCTAAAAGATATCTGACCTCAAAACCGATTTCTTCTCTGAATTAAAATAACCTACTACATCTCAAATTCGTGTTTTTAGCTTATGTCAAGCAGGGTAAGGGTAAATGTTAATTTATCTTGTTGAATAACTTAAATTATCTTTTCTGAATGTGCATCATTTTGCTTACATTTCATACAGTCACAAAAACATATCCTTAAGGAAAATTTTCCATGGTAAATAGATTTTGTCTACAGGGAGACTCGACAGGTTTTCACACCTGTCCACTAGCCTGCCCGAAGTTCTAATTTTTCGTGCTAACATATTGTACAGAATAAATTGCTGAAATATCTCATTACACGGGATGGTTCCACCAAACAATTTTCTTGTCATTAAGTGCTCCATAGATGCACTTAATGGGCAGCACTCAGATGCTAGCAGAGAAAGAAAACCAAACCCTTCTGAAAACTAACCCCCAACCAGTTATTCATTAACTTAAAACACCTCCGTAATAGGCAATTATTGAAAGAGCATTATCTAATGCTGGGTATATTTTCACCCAAAGAAATAATAACTAATCGAGAATGGCGGTGTTGCTAATATTTGTCTCTGGAGGCTTCACTGATTACATTTGTCTTCTACATAGGTTCTTTCCCTTGGTACGACTCAGACTGGAGACAAGACAAGCAGCAGAGGAAAAGAGTTGTTGCGCTCCCTGAGGTTTTCAACAGGGATTGAAAATACAAGGAGAACAAATGCTTCTGCTTGTTCAGCATCCATTTTAGAATCCAAAAAACAAATACTGCTGCAAATAGTTTTTTTCCTGTGACATTGCTTCTACAGCAAGGCCTGGCTAAATATGAGCAAGGTCCTTACTCAGCTGTCACGCAACTTTTCATTAGCCTGTTCAGAAAAAGCCTTAAATGAAAAAGGAAACAAAACAAAGAAAACCTCTGTAAGAACAGCAAAGATCACTGTGTGGGAACATTGTATTACCCAAATCTACTTGTTTTTCCCTCAGTAATTGAATACTTAAAGATCTAGAAGATTCAATTATATTCACATGTTTAGGCTCCCTTTCTTCTGCCTAAGGAAAACATCAAGCACAGGAGTCACTGTAAAATCTTGGTAAGGTTGGTGGCACTAGAGCAGAAATGCTCTTCCAATCATAAGTAGCTCAATGGATTATTCTATACTGTCATCTTCATAATACCAAGGCTCTGAGATTTTATTAAATCGCAAAGTGAGCTCTTGTTACTTTTATTAAACTGAAATTCCAATCACAGGCCAGTACCGCATAATGAAAGGGCCTATGCGACCATAAAAACACCACCAAAAAAAAAAACCAAACCTCCCAAAGAAACAAAACTGAAGGCAATCTCAGTTTTTTTTTTATCCTAGCCTTTAACAAAGGCCAGGGTCCTTTAACAAGGACCCTCTGTCATCAGGGTTAATGCAGTGGTGCTGTTTTGTACCAAAAGAAGGTGACTTCAAAATCCTTCACACAATTGCATCTTACCCTGTTATCTGCCAGGTCCGCACAGATAAATAGAAGATTCTCTTCCCTGATGAGTTTTTCAAAGCTGTTTTGCACTGAGTGTAAGCACCTGACAGGTTTGACAGCTCGCAGCAGTTCATCGGCTTTTCATACGGACGAGAACCAAGTTCACTGCTTGTATAGCTCAGCAGCGCTCCATCAAAACACACAGAACAAACGTGAGGAGCAGGACTACGCTTAGCTGACCTACTTATTACAGTCTCAGGGCAAACTCTCTGTGTTGCCTCTCGTTGTTCTTTCCTCCCTGCACCACCAGGTAACACCTCTTCCCGTATTCTCAGGAGATATGGGAGTCATACTGGCTAAGCTATCATTTCAAAGCACTGCTGTCACATATCCAGCCTCCGTTCTCGCCTTGGAGTACAATGAGATCACTACAAAAGTGCCTTGATATTCTAAACCACTGTGCTAACTTAAATTACCTTAATCTCAAACCATGCCTGCTTTAAAATATCTTTTCTTTCTTAGAAATACTAATAAGGAGCCAAACTGCATGGACACAGCAGAGACAGTGCTTTAAATTTAATACAGCACATTTAAATTAAATGGGCCTAACACGCAGCTTTCTTTTCCTTTTCAAGTACCACCTTTCATCTGCAGATCCTATAGTTGTTTCAGCCTTGATAGAGTTAGAAAAATTGACAGCTCAAATATATAAATATTTTAAACATGCAAGGCAGGTCTAGATCCCAAGGGAAATATCTCAGCTTTTCCAGTATTCACATTTGATTATTTATGCAGTTAAATAAGAAAGGAAATTGCTAACAAATCTATGCATAGGTTTGGCATGCTGTTCCAGTTTGCCTTTTCCTGCTCTACTCTTGTAATTGCTATCTGATTAGGAGTGAGGAAGAACATTCTCGTTTCACACACTGGTCTTGAAACCAGTTTTCCTAATGCACAGCTCTGCCAAGACAAAACCTTGGACAAGTCACTTGCTGCGAATCCATATTGCCCCTCCATAAAAACGGGAACAGCGATGGCGATGCTTCCTTTTGCCTCTGTTGGTGCATTTTAGAGGCAAAGTCTTTGATGCAGTGGCTACTCCACACAGCCAACCCCTTTTTAAGCAAAGACACTGACAAGTACTTGCTTTCCCTCAGACATCACAGCACACAAATCACCACATTAAAAAGGCTGTAACAGTAAATATGTCTCGCTATGAGCTCCCCAAACAGAGATCTGGTTCCTCAATGTGTTACTGCACATCCTGCCTTCCAACATGATCTTCAGAACAGGAGCTAAAAAAAAAGGATCCTTCTGATACACGTTCAATAGGCTGAAATTAACCTAATATAACCATGCTACACGATTTACAGCGATTCCACTCTAAAGCAGCATCAGACCTCACACTTGGATGAATCCCATTAGTTATAATCTCAAATCAATGCCCACATCTGCCACTGTCTTCTGCCATCTATGTCCTTTCTGCTTCTGAATGGCTTTCTTTGCCCTACTCCTCTTGACACATTGCGGTGGTAGGTGAGGGGAGCAACCCTGTAAGACAGTTTCTGGAGCTGTATTCTTGCCTGTGAGACACTGAGACTTACCTTTATTAACCCATGGAAATTATGTACAGATCAGCCTAAATACCTCTCTGTTTAAATAACAAAAACGTTGGCTGTGTGTTTGGGATATTTCTGTTTCCATTAAATTTGTGTCAACTCCTTCTCTCTCAAACAACACTTTACCTTTATCACCAGATTTGCCTAGGAGTGCTGTATCAGATATTTTGTGTGAAGAAATTTTGCTTCAATCACTTAAAAATTAGTCCTTTCTTTCCCTTGACTACTTATCTGCTCATGTTTATGAATAAGTTACAGCTATGAAGAACTTACTGGCATAAGTGAGTGCCTTCTGCTCATGTTGTTATTCTTTTCAGATCTTAGTATTCTATTTGAAACATTTGTTCTGTAGTTTTGTAACTTGCAAGGAAATGAATTGGAGGGAATGTAAGCAGAGAAATATATGCCCATATTAATCCAGGCCACTTCAGAAGCAATACAATGGCAGTTTGGTGCTGATATCAAGATTTATTCTAGAGATCATCTTGAAAACACTCCTGGAGCATCTTACACTGTTATTGTTCCCTGCTGCTTATTACCATTGCGCAGTAAAAAGCTTTCACCTCGGCAGCAGCAGTGTCCTGAAAGTGCTACTTACACAGTTTAGTGAGAAGCTAGTTAACTTTGTTTAACCCATTAGTAAAAAAAATCTATTTAAGTTAAGTTGCTGAGCCATGTACCGAGGCAAACAACACACCCTCGCACAGCTCCTGCTGCTGATTCTATTACAGGGTCTTTGCAAGCCTCAGGAGGTTGGGATGTCTCAAACAGTCATAACCACTGTAACCACAAACACTTCCCACTGCCTTTGACACTTCAGGACTTACACACACACACACGTAGGTGAGCCAGCACTGAACTTCCATTGATTTCAGTGGGGCCAGTGTATGATGCATCGCAGTTCCAAGAAAAAAACCCAAGAACAGGTGCTGTTATGTATTAGTAGATACTGACCACTGCCAAAGGCTAATTGGATCCTGTTGAAAGCAGCATCCTTGGTTTGAGAAATTCCCAGTCAGAGATCAAGAAGAGACCTAAGATGGGCAACTGATAGGCAATTTCTGTGCCAGCTGAGATCACACATTAAAAGGGGAATTGCAGAAGTTACTTTTCAGAAAAGATGGGCAGGAAAAGGACTTGATAGTAGAGACTAGAAAAAACAGAATGTTCTATCACTGTATCATTGCACTGATGTTTTGAAGTAATTTTGAAAAGTTTAACTTATTTGCATTTCATTTTTAATATTAAATACATGCAAGAATGGCAAAATTAATGCTACCCCAATTTCTTAGCTCATACACTTTTCATCTTTTTGGAATTTCTGCACACACTCGTCGGTTATTGTGGTATCTAGCATGTCAGCTTCCAAACTGCTAACTTGCTTGGATCAATGCATGCAAAAAGATACACACACAGACAAATACTCAAAATGGAAGAATCACCTCCAAGTGTCTGTATGCCAACTCCATTTACTTCAGTAGAGACCTACTAATTCATAGCAACCAACAACCTAGCCTGTATTTATTAAGACTGTCTTCCAGTAATCAAATTCATGATGGTCTACCACAGGCATGAGGACAATTTTCAGCTATTGACTTCAATCATGCAGAATTTAAACCTAATTAAAAGTAACTGAGACTGTCAACCTCAAGCTTGGCTTTTCATTTATCTTGTATTCTGACAGAAACACAAAAATGAAGCCAAACAAAGAACAGAATCAGCTCAGTAGTTTTAGGAGTTATGATCATTTCCATTTGCCAGTTTTACCGGTATATATTGGGTATGTTCCATAACATTTAATAATGCATATTTTTGGGCTACATTTATCAGAATGTCCAAAGGTAACAGGTTGAATTCATCGTGATGCAGGCCTGACACCTGCATAGGAACATTGAAGGATTCAGCCCTTTAAAATTTCAGGAAAATAGCAGCAAATTAGAACTGACAGGATGTTACTTTGATCTGACAATCACAACTGTAACTCACATTGAATATTGAATATCAGTTCCCTTTTAGTTCCAAGAAGAGTGGATACACACTATGCAGTTTGTGCATCTCATCATGTAACAACTGACAACACCAATAAGCTTTCTGAAAGTAGAGCTGCTTGGAAGAACTATGTATTATTTTGCTTTATTTTGACACCCACATACTCAATAGAATATATCTGAAGATATATTAAGAGTCACATGCATGGGCAAAGATGGTAATCTGTCACTCAGTGAGAGAACTATATCTTCTATGTAAATACTTCTCTTGCTGATGCAACAAAAGGAAGTGGGTTTAAGCAAGAAGAATTTTCCATTTGCAGTTTCTATATTCCATGTATTTCATACCAGGTTGTTTTCAGTTAACAGATAAGTGATAACTCTATGCAGTCTTACATTATCAAAGACTGAAATGCCATTTTCTTTTTCAAACATCCTGAAATCAGCCCTCCTGCTCAGTTGAGTGGGAGAAAAATATTACCAGTAGAGCTACCACAGTTTCAGGGACTAAAGGAAGCAAGAAAGCTTTAGGATATTAAATTCTTCATAAGCTAGAGAAAACTTTGGAAATTACATTTTTGTGTTCTTGATCCAACAAAGTACCTATAAATGCATAGAATATTGTGATTTACACTCCCTTAAAAAACAACCAACCAGCAACATGCATGTGCGCATGCAATCTGCAATTATACACCCCAGCTTTGGTATTTATATTTGCATTGGCATGCCTTGCATCCCCAATACATGATCTAATTCTCTCCAGGTTTGTATGCTCTTGCCATTAGCAGGATACTATCACTGTCCCCCTCTCTGAAGGTCTGATTGATGAACATAACGGAAAATCCATCAACAAACCTTCCAACAGCCAACAGTGAGCCTTCAACTTGCAGAAAGAATGGGCCACAACATCAAGACTAGCAGCAATGACTGGGACATTTCAAGAGACCAGTTTGTTCAATCCAGTTGTCTCCAAAACCATGAGTATAGTTGAATTTAATAAAATGTGCAGGCCAGTAGAAAAAGAGCAAAACTACCACATTTGTAACACTTCAACAAAGTCACAATAAACGCCTATGTTATTCAACGAAATTTTACTCTGCCAGACCAGTGGTTTATCACAGCTATAAAACAGTTTAACTTTACTTTCTTCTCCATCTCACATTGTCATTCTGGCCAGGACAACATTACTCTGCATTGCTACAGTGATGATCCATTATCATTTTATGTTTTTAGCTGCTATGCAAGTGTCTGAAAACCTTCTGTGGGAGAAATCCCACATCCAGCTGCAGTATCTATACACAATTAAGTGTCCACTCCAGGTCCTCACTACTTGAGAGATGTGGCTAAAGATGGAAGATAAAATTTACTCTGAATTAACGGGTAAAACAATTTTCTGAAAGGCAGAGGTCACTCTAGTCTAAGCTACTGCAAGTGCATAGTTAAGCTATTTGTGGTCTCAACTCTACACAGAGCCTGATGTCTCTTCTCTCACAAATCATGATGATTAAGTCCATCTCAATATAAGAAAACACTTTTTTACTGTGAGGGTGGTTGAACATTGGAATAGATCGCCCAGAGTAGTTGTGAAATCTCCATCCATGGACATATTGACTGGATATATTTCTAGGCAAACTTCTTTAGCTGACCCTGCTTGAGCAGGGGAGTTGGGCTAGGTGATCTTGAGAGGCCCCTTCCAATCTCAGCAATTCTGTGATTCTGTAATTCAGTTACGGTGGAAACTGGACAAGATCAGAAAAGCAGTTAAAACCTTCAATTTTTCACCAAATGTTACCTTAATAACTTAGTAACATTAACTATGTTATCTTAGTAAGCATTGGACATGAAAATGGTGTTTCCATACACAAGCTAAACGGTCCACATTAAATGCCTCTTTAAATGTGCTAAGTGAAAGCAAACTTCAGGAGTTAAATAGATCTGAGATCATTATGGGACTTTCTTGACCTCAAGATGTATGGGGCTTGAAACACAATACTGAGGACTTCCACCACACTTTAAATCTTCTAAGTATGTATAGACATTCATTCATTAAATATTAACTAAGTATATTTTTCTGTCTTTAAAGAGACATATCCATGCTGGCATAATTTCACATAGGAAAAACCAACAAAAACCCCACAAATAAATGTAAAGCCATACACTTACTGCCATGAGTTGTGCTTCTTGTAAGTTCAGCTGGCCCAGAATCATTCAGGACATGGACAGGACATTACAGAGCAACTGCTGGATGTCTGATGGAGGAGTCAATGCTAGTTATAGCCACCAAGGCTTCTTGCTAGTTGTAACCTCATGGTATCTCTGCAAGAGTTCTGAAGCTTCCATTCCAGCTGAGGCAATGATGCTCCTGCCACCTTCAGCACCCTCTGAGCATGATAAGGAGATTTTCAGAGGCACCTGGACTGCCCCAGTGTCAGAAGACTGAATCTAGTCCTATTTAAAGAAAATAATGCTTGTGGGCTTCAGTTTGTCCCTTTGTGTGGTACAATAGTGGCTGTTCCTCCTCACAAATAAGGAAAAGACATCTTCCAACTAACAAACAGGTTTGTCTGTTGGGAAGGGAAATCTGCAAGCTGGCCTTTATGCATCTATCTGTCTGCTTCTTCTAAGAGCTGGTTGTCAAGGTACTGAGTAGGAACACAGCAGGTACCACAATTGTCAACAATGAAACACATCTCTGTGGCTACGGAGGGCTTATATATTCCATCGCTTAACAAACCTGGTCAGGAGCATGAAGACGTGACAGTGCAAGATCAGTCAGGAAGACAGGTCCTTTTTGTATGCTTCATCAAAAGAGAGAGACAACACTGAACTGGGCAGAAATTCTTACTGTGATCTTCTCATTTCTTATCAAGATAGAGGTAACTATGCTTGAGTAAGAAAAGTCTGTATCATACTGTGAAGCAACCTCTAATAATTTCCCCAAGTTAGAAGCACTGTGTCTTCCTGTTAATTGAGAAGCCACAAACATTAAAATTGCTTTGATGATCTTGCTGCACAGCTCCTGAAAAACAGAGACCAAAGAAGAAATTCAGAATGTTACTGCAACTGGCAGTCCATTAGAACATTCCCACTTGTTTACAAGGGGACGATAACATCAATCAGGAAAGGCAGTAAAGAGTTTTCACTAGTCAAAATCTATTTGTCATCTTTGAGCATAACTTTGCCACGTTCAGCTGTAGAGCAGAAAGCCTGTTGTGAGAAAATGCCTTAATACAGTTGTTTTAAGACAGATGCAACATTTGGACCTTTCAGCATTATTTATTCTCTTCACAACACCTCTCAAAGAAATGCCGTAGTCTTCCATTTGCAACACACGACAACCAGTTATCCACACAGTGTAGTTTACATCATTATCTCTTACTTCTTGATAGATTACATTCTTACTGTACACAACAAAGCACATCAAGCAGCTTTGTCAGCTGATGGCAAGCAGTAGTGTGATAGGTTCTCACAGTCCATGTTAACCGCACGCTTTGAGTTTCAAGCCTTAAGAGTACTGTAACTCCCTCTAGTGTCTGCTCGACTAACTGAATAGTGACCTGCTACTGCTGCCATCCAATGGATCCCCTTCACACCGAAGGGTTTGGAAGGGGCAGGATTCAGAACTTTAGTGGCAAAAAATTCAAGGACATCCTTGTCCGAGGAACAGATGGAGTCAAGTCCTTTGTGTTGACTATGTAAGGCTAAGTTATCGTGACAGAGTACACTCCCAAAAAGTCAATTTTGGAGACAAAGAACTGAAAGCTGGGAAGCGTTAGCTTTGCTGTTGCCCAATAAATCCTGAAGTCAGCTGTATTGCTCTAATGCAGAACAGTTCCATCTTTCATGATCATATCCTTCTTTCATCTCTTCCTTACTCTCCCCAGACATAGGGCTCATGATGTAGAAAGCAGGTTCTCCTCACTTAACCAACAGCTATTCAATACTTTGTCATGTCCTTTATTGTTCAGTGAGAGGTCCTATACCTTATTTACAGCATATTACTCTAAACCTTCCCTGAAGATACAATTAAACTCCTCACTGGGCTTTTTATTGCTCACAGCACTCTATTTTTGAGTTTTTCAGAAACAATTTATTTTTCACAGCATCTCTAAGAGATAAAAGACATAATGTCCAGATGACAAACAGCAAACTGAGAGAAAGAGGGCCTTTATGGTCAAGGGAGACCACTAACTTCAGGTGTTTAATTTCCAGTACCCTAGAATGTGATATAGACAGTAATACATGTTCAGATCAGGGTTTTCCACCACTTTCAAGCACAGCTCTGACTGCTCAGCACTTCTGTGCTTGAATATGCAAACTAGTAACAATTTTATTCTAATAGTTGTGAGCATATGAATGAAACTATATACACCAGGAGAGACTTTTCTGTAATATCAGTTATCCTCCAACCAGTATGTTTGCTTCCAGGCACATCAACTCCCCAAAGCAATTTATTTCAATCAGTAAGGGCATTGCTGTAAGATGAAATTTATCCCTATAAAGAGATACAAGACTAACTCCTATAAGCAATTTAGATCTCATTTTGAGGCTTTAAATGGTACCTAGACCATGTGATGACAGTTAAGACAGTGAACGTCATCTTGTGTGCTCCATTATCCTATTTTATGTTCAATGTTACCATGTTTGCTCTTGTCTCTCAACCAGTTGCTAATTTTAGCACACATTTAAACAATAACCTACTGAATTGTTTGCCCTCCTAGTATGTATAATCAGGTAAGACCAACTTGCATCTGCAAATGCAGGTATACGGCTTACACTGCATCTAAAAGTGAAGGAAAGCACTAAAACTGATCATGAGTACGTACTGACCAGAAATCTAAAGAGGCTGGAGAAAGCAAGCAGCCATTATCCAGTCACTTTAATAGCACCACACAATTAGTAAGTCTGCTTAAGAAAATAACTATTTCTGTTCCCAGGGCAGCTGGCATAAAACGATCCTTTGCTTTTCTGTCTCACTCAAAATATTATCGCCACCTGAGGATTCAGTGTTCAAGACCAAAGACACACATACTACCAAGTCAACAGAAAGGCCATTTCCAAAGCCCAGTCATTACTGCAGTCACAGTAGCATCCCCCAAAAGCCAGATCCCATTGTGCAAGATCACACACATGCACGAAGCAGGTATAAGCTCTGTTCAAAATAGCATACACTTAACTGAACCAAGAAAGGCAGAAAGAGAGATGGCCCTATTTTGCAGGAAAGTGATTGAAAGAGTAAATAACTTGCCCAGAATTACAAGGGAGTGTGTGACAGAGGTCAAGATTCAGACCCTTATATCAAGCCCTTTAACTATACTATTCCTCTTATCCTTTCCGTTGACAAAACCAGAGCTGGTTATATGGAAATGCACTGGAGCACTTCACACAGGACTTTGTCACGATAAAGCTATCAACACTGAGGAGCAGAAAACATTGGAGAAAAATTGTCATTGGGAAATATTGACTGAGAGAGCTAAATCAGCATGGATTTCTATTGAACTAAGTACACCTTTGCAGACTGTCAGCAGGGAAGAGTTATCTGTATGAAACTCACTTTTTGTACCGTTTAAGATTACTGTTCACACACATCCTAATTCGAAAGAACTAGCATGAGAGAATAGCAGCCCTGAGTTCCAGCACTAAACAGCTTTTTCTTCTGTGAAATCATCTCCCTTCACAGGATTTTCTACAATTTTCTGTATCTGTTCATAAATATGGAGTTTATTCAGATGTGTATAAGAGACTCACTTTTGCAATCTAGTGCTTCATTGAGCTATAACCAGGAAGCACTTTTCTATCCATTTCTTACGCTTTCTCCACCCTAACCAGGAATCCAGTTCTTTAGAGCCTTTTTCTCCTTCCAATTTGTAGGCCCACAAGTATGATACAGAAACAAACAGCACCCTACTCACCCAGTGTCCTCAGAAATCAATACCCTCATCACCTTGAAGGAGATGACTTTGTCTCAGGGGCTCTAACAATGTTCTAATACCCTTTACTGTACTTCATGTGACACAATGAGTACCTTGAACAATAAAGTGAGATCTTATCGATATGGGAAAAAAGTGAAGAGAGTATAGCCAGCATTTGCCAGCATATTGATCCCTTAAGCAGTCAGCACAGCCTTACAACCAGGGCATCAGCACTGCAGACCAACCACCCAACTTTCACACTCAGTTGTGTTGTAAAAATGGGAGGGAGGAATTGGATGGTTAAGTTATCCTTTTAATTTAAACAGCCAGTTCCTCGGCAACAGACTTGGCAGCATTTTTTTCCTCCACTAGAAGCAGGCACAAAACTTTTCCTCTTGCTACTTTCTGGTAAGAGGACCACCGAAAAGACATTCACAGATCCACAGACTGATCCTTGTCCAAATTAAGAAACGTTAGCACGGTTGCATTCCCCCATTCTGTATTTCAGTACAAAACTGCATGAAGAAAGCAGCAAGCCAGAAATTGTAACTGGGATCATCAGCATTCAAAAACAAAAGAAACAGTCAAGATGGTTTTCCGCCTTGTTCTTTCTATGAATCACCTAACCAGAAGGAAGAGGCTGGTCTGTGGCTCAGATGAAGAGGTTAACCTCTGCTCCCCAAGCTTCCTCAGATCTAAGAGCACAGCACAGCTGGAACCCACAGCTCAGAAATATTTAGCTCTGCACATGTTTGTAAAACCAGATTAGCATCTCATTCACGGTATTGCAGGAATGGCTTAAAAATGGTATTCCGAACAGTAGTCACTTCACGATGTCTGTAGAGAGATGGTGGCTGGGGAATGCTGGACGAAACCACTGCTCCGCAGTTAATGCAAAGAAGCTGCATTTCTTGTATTCTATTGCATCTACTTCAAATTCAAGACATTTTCACATTAGGTAAGGTCTGGCTAGCAGGCCATTAATTTGGTTCCCAATTTTTCTTTGGTACAAAAATGAGCAAGCTTTGCTGCAAGGAGTGAAATAAAACTGGGTTCACTGCAGAGTAACTTAATGCACTATTGAAATATTTCCCCAAATCTTCAGTCTCTTGGACCCCAAAACTATTAGCACAATGAAGGGTCTTTCTGCCCAGCCTGCAATGCTCCCAACCTCCTGCCTGACACCATTATGCTGAAATAAATCCGCCAGATGACAAAGCAGCAAAGAAGGGCCAGGAGAAAGGAGAAAAGCCACATGCCTGCTTGTAGCATCACTCTTAGGGATGTTACACTCCTCTCTGAGCTGTAATTCTCCTCTCAGAGCAAAACCCCCGTTTCAGTCTCACGTGATAAGTAGGTACTAGTATTTTCTCTCTATTAACATTACAGGTTCTCATTACAAGGACGCCTATTTACCCATGTATCTCTACAGAGGTGGTTTACTCACCTGCTTTTTCATCCCGTATGGATTTACACACAAACACGTGTGCTCCGCAAAATCAGCATGCCAGCTGGCTTAGCAGAGAAGCTAAAGCACTTTTTTGCCACTAGAAGCAGCCTTAAGGTACGTGATTCAGGGCACCTTGTCAGAGGAAAACAAAACCCCGTTCCACCTACCAATACCTCCACCACAGTCCTCCCCTCTGCATCTCAGCTTCCTCCAGCTTTTGCCATTCCTTTTATTCAGACTAAAAGGATGCTTTAGCCAAGTTGGTCTAAAGTATGGTTGAAAGCTTAATTCTGGTATTTTTTTAGTTCTCCTTCCCTGCATCCTTCCAGCCCTCATTCTCCTCCTCTCCCCCAGCCACCTCCAACCTGCTCCCACTGCTTTCCTCTTCCAGCAGCTCTGCTGACAAAACAAAATGTTTATTCTAAGTTCACCAGCTGAGAGCTCTTAACCATTTACTGCAGAGGTGGGAGGGAAGGGAAGGCAAGGGAGTTTGCGGGGCAAATTGTTCAGCTCACAGCCTCAGGGGCAGCATTGTTTTCCTCCTCCTCCTCCTCCACAGCCATTGGCACAAACAGCTCAGCCTGGGCTGCCATCCTCCTCAGCCACAACAGATGGGTCTGTTTGAGCTTCCCAGCACTGCCATGTCCCTTCTTGTGATTTCCTTGCTATCATAAGTCTTCTAACACCACTGAGTTTTGGTTTCAAGAGATTAGCTCAAAATATGCCATTGAGATAAGCCCAAGCACTTTGCTAGGACCAGAACTGGCCTTGTGATCGCAAGCAGTGGCTTTGATCTCCACACACCACGCCAGGGCATGGAGAACACTCATGAATATACAACAAGTGTTCAAAAAAAATTAAAAAATAATTTCAAAATAAGCAGGTACACGAGCAAATACCAAAACACAAATTCAAGACTCCTAGTGCTCTCAAGGGAGACAGCTCAATCTGAAGTGTCCCTTAGGTAGAGCCCGATGTCTTTGATAGTTCACCATATTTGATCAAATAAAGCTATTGATCCTTAGCATGAAAGTTCAGTACAGGCTATCAGTGCTGTAAGAGTAGTACAATAAAACCCTTGGTCTTTTTGATCTCTGCTGAAGCATTTCATTTTGACATTTGTTAAATGTATCAGTAGATTGCTTAAAATGAGAATAGGGTTTTAAAAGCTTACTGGAAAAGCAAAACTCACATAAAAAAATTCAACTTTTACATTTGGTAACTTTTACATTTGATGCTTTTCATTAACTGTATTGCCCAGCCAGGTATTACTATCCAATTCCATTTTAAGCAAGATGGTGAGACCTAAATGGATTTCTAAATATATATTCTTGGCTTCATTCTTACAAGTGTTTTTTATGAGGGTTTATCTGCTTCCGCACCTTTGCAGTTAATCATTCCTTTAGACCACCTTCTGACCCCAATCCAGCAACAGAAACAGGGGGTTTATACCAGAATATCCCTGAGCAAGACAGAAGCCAAATGGCAATATTAGCAAGCAAATAAAGAAGAGAAAGGAACGAAATTTTCAATCATCTGATTCTCTGTAATAGTCAGGACAGATTGCCATCTCAGCAACACCAGTGCAAACCAAAAGCAAATAGCAAAACCATGGATTTTATTACTGTTACTTAGGGCATGATCTTGTGAAACTGGGTATATACATACACCCCCGCAGAGGGCACGGAGGTAACGCATTTTGAATCATAAAGGCTTCTTTACCATTTAGATTTGGTAAGCTTTAGAACAGGTTCTGCATCGAAGTTATTGCATCTGCCTCCTTCAAGATTTTCAAAACAACCAGAGGCGGCCTTTGACCAGCCAACCTAGCTTTAAGATGACCTCTGGTTTGAGGAAGAAGCTGGGTTAACTGATCTGCAGAGGTCTAATCTGAACCTTTCTACAAGCTCATGACTTAAAATTCTAAACACATAAAAATGGTCACGGTGCAGCATTAAGTCATTGCTAATTTCTCACTCTTTACCTCAGCACCTGTCAAGAAGCCAGAGAAAAAGTCAACTTTTCAGATACCTGGGCCGGACTATACCAGATCTAAAATATGAGGTAGGAGGAGGGGAGTTAGAGGATAATCTTCTTTATAGGGCCAGGCTGCTGGGAAACATGGAGACAAGTGGTCAAGTGAAGATGGTTGGCCAAGAAGGTCAATAGCATCCTGCCTTGTATCAGAAATGGTGTGGCCAGCGGGACCAGGGCAGTGATTGTCCCCCTCAGCACTGGTGAGGCTGCACCTCAAATCCTGTGTTCAGTTTTGGGCTCCTCACTACAAGAAGGACATCAAGGTGCTGGGGTGAGTCCAGAGATGGACAACAAAGCTGGTGAAGGGTCTGGAGCACAAGTCTCATGAGGAGCGGCTGAAGGAGCTGGGGTTGTTTAGCCTGGAGAAAAGGAGGCTCAGGGGAGACCTTATTGTTCTCTACAACTACCTGAAAGGAGGCTGTAGTGAGGTGGGGGTCGGTCTCTTCTCCCTAGTAACAAGTGATAGGACAAGACGAAATGGCCTCAAGTTGTCCCAGGGAAGATTTAGGTTGGATATTAGGAAACACTTCTTCACGGAAAGGGTAGTCAGGCACTGGAAGAAGTTGCCCAGGGAAGTGGTTGAGTCTCCATCCCTGGAGGTATTTAAAAGCCGTGTGGATGTGGTGCTTAGGGACATGGTTTAGTGGTGGACTTGGCAGTGCTAACTTAACAGTTGGACTTGATGGTCTTAAAGGTCTTTTCCAACCTAAAAGATTCTATGATTCTAAGCCTAGCATTTACTTACTGTCTGGCTTATTAACTTGTATAGAATGCAAACTGTACACACACATAAAAATGGACTATGTATCTTCAATTGCATAGTCATAGGAGCAGCAGTATATGTTTGGTATATTATCTCATATAGTCTTCCTATAAGTTATTCTCTGCTGAGGTAATCTCAAATGTTCCAAAGCTATTTTGTTATTCACAGATGCACATGCTTCTTCCTTCCATAAAAGCACAGATCACTCATAAAAAAACAGGTTAGAGCATTGCACTGACCTGATGTTCAGTTCTGCCTGTTCCACCCTAGAATATCAAACCTTGAACCTGCCAGTATGTCATGAACCCTAAAGGCTGGGAATACACAAACTCAGGGTTAGATTCTCAGCTAGAGTAAGCTGATGTAGTCCACACAGTTTTATTAATTTATACTTTTAAAGGTGCTGACACCTAATCTGTACTGTATCTTTTGATAGGACCGAGATTTCAGAAATATCTTTTTGTTTTATTTTAAATCCAGTCAAAGCACAGTGTCTGACATTTTGATCCTGGCTGCATTATCCCTGTTGCTTTGTAAAATGCAAAAAGAAGAGACTGAGGAAGGCAAGGTGAAAGTATTACAGAAGTGATGAGAACTGAAAAAAAGAAATAGAGATGAAAAAAAAAAAGAAAACAACAATGGATATTCTCCTGAGAAATCAATATAATTAACCTGATTTTTCCCTGCCACACCATTCTTCATGCAATACTAGGCCCATTTCAAAGTACACTTGGTGAAGGAATAGGTTTCACCTACGATTACCACATCCACTGCCTGAGCAGCCCCATACACAAACATGGTGTAGTGACAAACAGGCTTCTCTATTTGTGGACAACAATACAGCCTGATGACCTCTAAAGCTGCTTCCTATGTTCTTAAGTTAGCAAGAAAAGACTTAGAGGCCTGTTACGGCTACCCTACAGCACATGCTTGGTGCTACTGTCTTCCTTGAAGGGAGTCATCTTTGAAAGTAAATGGTTCAGAATTACTAGTAGGTCTGCGTGGATAAGTCTGTGTGATTTCAAACAAGATTTCAAAGCCTAGAGAAATAGTCAAAGCTGCATGTATGCAACCTTGAACTCTTGATGTTCCCCTGCCATTAGGAAATTTTCTGAGGCAATGGAAAAAAATAGTTAGACAAGTAACTTCAACTCAAAACGTTTCTTTCCTTTCTTTGTGGTCAGCATCCATGAAGCCCTGCTGAACAGAGATCAGGCTGAATGACTGAAAACAGAAGCACTCAGGGGAGTAGACAAAAAAAAAGCAAAAAGAAAGCTCTTTTCCGCTTCCCGTTAAGCTAAGTTTATAACTGTGTTGGAAAGAACAATCAAGAAATTCCTTTTGAGATGAGAGGGCAGGGAACTAGGGGAGAAAGAAGCCAGAGTATTTCTTTAAGGGCTTCTTTTTTTTCTTTTTCCTCCAGTAATAGTATCAAAGAAACCATTGTTGGATTTGCTTAAATGCTGGGAACTGGACTGAAATTTTCTGCTAGGCAAACTAGTCTAAACAAGGCCTGTGGATAAGTTGCACCTCCTGAAGTATGAGTGGAAGAATTCTGCAGTTAATGAGATTTATCTTACAGAAGAGTCTAGTAAAACCTGATGACAAGCCATATAAGACTTCTGTACAGACCTAAAACATTCCATATATGGGCCCAAGCTCTTCCCTGAGATCATTTGACAGGTCCTGTAATCATATAGATGATGTGAAGCTAGAACTCTGCTGCTATTTGGCAATGAGACAGGTAGGGCAGTTGTCGGGTTAATATTCTCTAGACCCTCTTCTGTCCCTGGAATGGAAGGGCAAGGAGTCTCCAGTGGAACATGAGATGTCGTAGGGTCTGCACGAGTTATATTTGGAATTTGCTAGGAAGAGAGAGAAAGCCTGCATACCTGTGGGATATATAGCAGCATACTGGGGAAGTGGCAGGGCATTGAAAGGTTCCCAGATCTGCTGAAGGTACCATGTTTCAAGCTGCCCACATCCCATCAGAAGACAGTCCTCAACAAAACTGGTACCTGGGTACCAGATGATAACCTTTCCCAGTGACACAAAGCAAGGACTCACCTTATTCCAACAAAAAGAGGCAAACTCAGAGGTGGCCAGGAAAACACACATTGCACCAGCCAAAGCATCCAAGTCTTCTTCAAAGAGAGCCTGGAGGGAAGCGCACTGCAGTAATCCTGCCCGGAGGTAACACAGTCTGCACTGTTGGGAAAAAAAAATTCACAGGAAGACTAGCTGAAGAAGAATAACACAAACCCACAAGAAAGAATCTGCTTTGCTTTGTTTTACAGTGTTTTTGTGCAAGAGAGGACACAAACCTCACTGCAGCCATAGTTCTACTTAAAGTAACGTTGAGCACTCAATCTCTGATTTGGGATGAAGTGGACCTAATGTGAACGCTGAAGGGCCTCAAGCACAAGTGGAGCAAAGTCAGCTCCAGAGTAAGAGTCTTGAGACTGCTTTGTAGGATTCGGCAAGCTCTACTAGGTGTATTAATATTACAGTATCACCTAGAGAGGACATCTGAGACTCCTACAGGAGAACCTATAAGAAGAAAAGCCAAGAAGATTATCTGTACTCCCCAAACTTTCAGAGAGGTGACAGAAGAAGAGGGAAATAAATTTCCCAGAGTGTTTACATAAACCAGTAACAAAGCAAGGAGTATACCCTAGAAGGCCTAACCCCAAGTCCTTAGCCTCTTCTGCGACACTGACTTTAACAATTGCTTTGCGAGAGAATAAGCTGAACCAAACTAACTAAATATGTCATTTTTTCCACTGTGCTCTTCTACAGCTTTAACATCTCTCCATTGTTGCCTGGCTAGTTTTGAAAAGCTTAATCAGAGATGATACTCTAAATCTCTTCTTGGCAACGTTACTAATCTGTTTATTATTTTCCTGCAAAAGCACAGCCCCGATATGAAGCCGAACATAACCAAAATGCTTAATTACATTCTTTCCCTTGGAATGGGAAACCGGGTAGTCTTAGTGAAGAACACCTTTATTAGAGAAAATGGAGCAGCACATTTCAGGAGAAAAAAGGGAATGTAACCTTTGATTGAATGATACCACTACATTATCCCTCAAAACAAGGTGCTATATAAAAAATGAAGTCCTCATGTAACGCTCATAATGTATGTGTTAAATGTCAGTTTTGGCTGCAAATTTTTAACATTCCAGCGATTTAATGAGTTCTCTGTTTACTTGTTTTCCTTTAAACAAGTAAAGTAAATCAGAAAGTGCACTGCAAAATTAATAATCACAATAGATTTCTTCACAAGTGCCTGCAGTAAGATAAAGAATAGCTACTATGCTGTTTTTCAAGACGTTGAACTAAAGAACAGAGAGACCAATGTGAAACTCAGCCAGCCTCAGCACTTAGCTGAGGCATCCTACTCAGAAATGCAGTTGTCCCCCCATTCTGTCTGGAAAACCGGTAGAGAGAAACCAGAGAGGCATCCCCAGATGAGTATTCAATTCCAGTACAATGAATCAGTCTCAAGAATTGTCTCTCTGCCAGCCATAGATGCACCTTAGGGCAATTTTAGTGCCTAAAATGAGATGTGGTGAATCTGTGGAAGTTTTGTACAGCTAGTCATACAGGAGATGCATTGCAGTACAGAGAATTAAATCCATGCTTCCCAAGTCAGTATCTTAACCACACTTTTTTTACTACCCAGTGTAGTCTTATATAGATTCATTGGCCATGATGGTCTCAGTGGTGTAAATCTGAAATAACTCAGCTGAAGACAATGGAATCTCAGTAGTGGAACAAGTAGGAGTCAGCTGCATTCCACATAGCTGAAAGTGGACAAAAAAAGCAAAATTTGGTATTTGGTTACACTGGTTTAAATCTAACAGCATAGAACTTGCATGTTGTTTAGAGGCATTAAATCATGCTTTGGGAAGCCCCACTGATCTCCTGGTGGCTAGATGGAATTGCTAAGCTCAAAAGAATGATTGCATGATGTATAGCTGAGAAGCCGCTCTGCCTGTGTCCTTGTTCTTCCGTAAAGCGCTCCCATGCAATGCTTAATGCTAAACTACCTGCAAACCACAGATAGACCACTGCTGGAATTTCTCAGTAGTAAATAAAAGTGACCAACTCTCAACAGCAGTTTTTTCAAGTAGTACATTGTCAATAGATGTCATACTACTGAGCATCAATGCAAAAACAAATACATGATCCTTTCCATCTCAAAGTACTGCTAATTTTTCAGTAGACACTTATGCATCTGGACACAGGTGCATAAAAACAGATCCCTTTTGTTTGCTTAAATGTGACATTCTTGGCATATAGTTATTACCTAGCATAGAAAATAAGTGCTGGCAGTAAATTTCTTTATCCAAGGTCCAGTCCTTTAGGTTGCTGAATAATGCAAGCCTCAGATCCTGTCAGGAGCTGAAATGTAATGTTGATTTTCCTTTAAAAAATTAAGATATTTTAATTCAAGATTCTGAGGATGAATTTCAAAATTAACAATTGAAATAAAATATTAGTGACAAGCTAATCAGATTTTCTTTGGGTGGTCTCAAGCATATTTTGGTCAACTAAAGACCAGAAAGTATCAGAATATGTTTCATAACAATGTGAAAATGCTCAAGCCATTATTAAAACTTCATGAAGCCAACAGTATCCCAATGTTTCCCTCCACCCCTGAGTTGGGAAGAGAATCCAAAAAGCAGGTGCTGAAGACTCTAAGAATATTATTGGCCCAAGTGACCAGTCTAAGGTCAATAATAGAATTGGAAACATATCAAAAAATGACAGCAACAGAATCCAATATCGGAACACTTCCTTTTTTATCAGGTTGTGCAGCAACAGCAGTCTCAACAAAATTATGAGTCTGTTTATTAGCTGATACATTTAGGAGAAAAAATTTGCCATCCAGCTAGAGAGAGAAATAGCATTGGTTATCTTTATTGTCATCTGTAAACACCAACATGCAGCTGCACATTATAGACTAAAACAGAGTAAGGTCAGACCATGGAAAGGTGTTGGCATTTATCACACATAGATCAGTGCTGCTCAGTTATCGCTTGCACCTGCTACCAGGAGGCTGTTTGGCTCTGTTCTGGAGCCAGAGCTAAGCTTGTTAGAAAAGACATGACATTGCCATCCAAAAAATCCCCAAACTCAAAACAATTACTGCAATGGTGCTTCCTTCTCTGCTTTTCAGAGATCCTGCTCTTCTGATTCAACCCTGGAAGGGAGATCTTTGTTTTCAAACACTCCAGAGCACCTTATGGTTGCTCCTGCAAAATGAATGGATGAAAAAATCCCTGTGTTTCGGATATTCCTCCCTTCCTTTGTAATAACAAATGCTCTGGGCCCAGTTCTGCCTTAAGAGCATAGTATACTCCAAGTCACTTTCTTATTTACTTCAAGTATTAAGCAGATTAACAAACCAAGAGGATATTAACTGTATCTACACACCTGTTGTAACTATTAATCTGTGTGCCATTGTGCAGTGTAGAACAAGCCAATATTAAATAAAATGAGGAATTAATCTCCCAAAGGGTACAAACCTTTAATAGTCCTTTCCCCTTTCCTGGAAACATGCCATATGCATAACTAATTTTTTTCTTCCAGGTATCACAGTTCTGCCAGATCCAGCTAAGAAAAATGCTTTGCCTCCATCCATTTCTATATGGGTCAAGGGATAAAAGGCAGGAAGGTTCAGATCAAAAGCCTCCAATTAATTGTTGGAACAGCTATCAGTGTGCTCCCATAATGGACTGATTCCTTTTCCACGCGTAGGAGGATGGGGAGGAGGTGCAAATGGACTGGGGAGTGAGCAAGACCCCAGGTCTCAGGCCTGAAGTGTGTGAGATAGTTTTGTCTGTACTCTAGCCACTGGATCTTTGAAGAAGGAATAAGTCAGAAATAAGCAGGGAACGTCTGAGGGCAGAGTACAGAATAGATCTGAGAGCACCTTTGGGATTATGCTGCAACAACATAAGGTCCATTAAAGCCCCTCAGTTGACAGTACAGGGCGAGAAGATGTAGGACATCTAGCATACTATTAAAGGAGTTGCAACTACACTCTTTGCCAGCCCTCAGGTACCATCAACATCACTCATTACCAAAGTGACAGAGAAGCTGACAGAGGAGAACAAGGACCTCATTCACACTAGCATAAACCACGAATAAGAGCACAATTATACCAAAGTCAATGAAGTTAAGATGAGAACAGATTCAGTCTCATTGAAGAAGGCATTTGGATACATAATGCAGGAACCTTTACAATGTAATATTTGGCCGTGGAGATGACACTGCAATTTCATCAGATAATTAAAAGACTGAACCCAGTAATACTTTAAAAGACACTAAAAAGATGCCCCTGCACCTAAATAGTGCTAATGTTAGGACTGAAATAACATTAAAGGGAGAGACTAATTTTGACCTTACTTTAACTAATTGAGAAAATGTTCACCAGACGGTTTTATTAGGCAACCAAAGGTAGAAATTGCCACATCAGCTGTCCCTATATAATTTAATTAAACAACAGACACAACTCCAATGCACTGTACACAGTCTCTGGGGAGAGGAACTGAGGAGGAAAAGGCCATGGATAACAAAGGTTAATCGCATTGCCTAATGCACTCACATGCTCCAGTGGCCAGGAGGGTAGCTAAACTAATATCCCTGACAGCATGTAGACATCGCAGACCAATGCAGGACAGACACAGTTAAGTCAGATGGTAACAACCGCTTTGTGGTTTCCATATGGAACCACTGGAAGGCCTTCTAAAAGACATTAATGTCTTTAACGGGATACTGGGGCTCCAGGAAGAGAATTTAGACAAGCAATTGAGTTTATGGAGCAGAAAGACTATTTATGATGAACTGCAACCAGTCAACTCAGAAACAAATCAGGACAAGAAAGCTGGGATTAAGGCAAAAAAGTCCATGAATATCAGTAAGTTCAGGAGAAGCCTTAAATGCAGATGATGATGATGATGATGATTATTTAAAATCAGTGGCCACTTAACGATGCCTGAAATCAACAGAAACGCTTGGTGAGGGTGTAAGGGGGAGCAGACTGGGAATGCATCTGAGGATGTAATTGTAGGGACTGTGCCCCTCCCTCCCTGCTGGCGTGGGGGCTGTTTTTGACAAAATCTGTAACTATAAACACTAATTTGTGACCAAGAAGGAAGTTTCTCCAGTCCTCTAAGTATTAACATTTTCATTCTTTTGAAGATTGACATCCATATTGGACTGTCCTACTTCATCAAAAGTTTTTCATAATTTCCTTTAAATTTTGCTGCTAACCCTCAGAAATACTGGTCAAATATATCATCCTCTAAAAATTTCAGAGAGGAGTAAACCAGAAGAAAACTAAGGGACTGGGTGATACCACCTCAAGATGAAAAACAAACCATGACTTTTCAGCTGGTACCTAAAAATTCAGGAAAACATGTTCAATCTACTGTGTCTACATAGTTGTAGGTACATTGATCCATTGACCCAAGCACTGGTGCAGAATTATAAATGATACTTACACTGTGTAATTGACACCATCAACAAAATAAACTGTTCCTTTGTTTGGCTGCAGGTTAAGAATTATCCATAGATCTTTTGCTAGAATCCTACTACAAGATAGATCCAAGATGACAACAAAATCCTCAGTGCAGGGTCTTGTATTTAGGCTGTACATTCAGGCTCCTCAGAAACAGCAATTTCTCTCCCAAATCATTGCTAAAGAGGTTAGATAAGATGTTACTTATTGTATTCCAGCCAGCCTTTGGTTTACACCGCAGTCTTTTTCTAAATCTGTCTAAACGCATTTCCCAGTTCCATCTAAGACAGTACCTGAGGCTTTGCGGCAATGCAAATATTACTACAATAACTCATAAGGGGTCCCCCACTCCTACCAAGAGAGGCTTGTCTAATAACAACCATCCTTTATTCATCCAATACTATGTATTGGTCATGGATCTCTAGCTGACCTGAACTCTGACCATTCCAACAGAGCCATGCCCTTCCAATCTAGTTATAGGCCTGGCCTGCTATATTTACAAGGTGGTAACAACCAAATTAATTTTCCTCTCCACTTTCAAAATCCATTCTCAACGCAGGAAAAAACAGAGTGCACCAATACGACCTTTAAGAATAAGAGCTACAGAGACCATTGTAGTTCCACAAAGAGCAAAATGAATGCTCCTCGATATTAAATGGCATTTTTAAAGATGGCAGATGAGCAATAGCCCTATTTCCAATCAACATGTCCACAGAAAGTATGCTTCAAACCCAGACCAAGTTACTTGCTGAATGATTTCAAAGGCAAGTATATGTCACATTTGAAAACAAAGCTCAGCTTGCCTTTTTTGCAGCCGAAAGTATGCCTACGTATTACTGGATACGGACTACACCTTCAGCCTCACAGAAGTCCGTAACAGTGAAATTTTTTTAACTTTCCAGAGTTTGAAATATATCCTACTAACCCTAATGGGCCCAATTTTCCACTACTTATAGCCACACATGCATGTGCAAAGTAACGTCTAAGTGGATGAAAAGCTATTACTGTGATTTGGCAGCATTTTACTTTCATTTAGCACTAACTTTGCACAGACTTAAATGACTATGCTAGGTGCGAGGCAGGAAAAAAAAAGAACCACATAGAGGTCCATACAGTTATTTCTGGCTCAGAGAGGATGACGTTTGGTCTGAATAAGGCTGCTGTCTCTTCGCTTAGATGGCAGAACTATTCCCAGCTTCCCGTCCACCCCCTTCCAACACTTGGAAGCAGGGAGTTATGGGCAAAACACTATCCAAGAATAAATCCTGATCAGCATTAGACATGTTTCCTTAGCAACAGGTGAAGATCTTCATCCAGTGATAAATAATTGTTGGTTCCCCCTCCCACCCATTGAATAACTGAATTGGAGAGAAATACACCGTTTGTACCAGTTGAGGAAAAGAGAGCTTATGTGGAAGGGTGAGACCCCATCCTTCCAAAGGATGCTACAACAGTAAAATAGAACAAGCCCCGCCTAACATCTCATGGGACACTGCAACTTTCTACTTTCTGTGGCCTGGCAAAACCAAGTCCATAAAAAATGAATGAGATCTCAGTCAACCTGAGTCATTTAGCTTTTGCTGCCCTGAAGCTAATAAAGTGAAGAGTTCCCTGTCTCCTAATGTTGCTCAAAAATGCATGTATAAGATGAAAGGAATTCATCCTAGCCTGGATATTCTGCATGAGAGTGTGTGTTAAAGATACATTTTTTTCTAAGACATGGCATTCTGGCGAGTGGCTGCAAAATCAAATGAGAAGTGTGCAGATGCAAACAGCTCCCACATCCAGACAAGGGACTAATCTGAACTAGTAAATTTATATAGGATTGCAGGGAAAAAGTTACAGCTCTGAATAAAGTTTAAACTTATAATCCTCATTCTTTGCTGCACTTTATGGAGTAAGCACGTTAAAGCAAAAACAGTGCTAAATGCTACCAATTCAGCACGGTGGCTTTTTGTTCTAATGGATGAATATTACTCCAGGGAAGCAAAAGATGCAACTCTGCCATGGGTCTGAGATATCCTGGAGTATCATCATCCTTTTTAAGGAGAGAATGTAAATAAAGAGGAAAGAGTTTGACTCTTGATTTCTCTGGGTTGAATCAAGAGCACTGAAAGCTGTGATGCAACAAAACAAAGTATGTAGAAAATTAAATACAGAATATTTTCCTAAGAAAGCTCTGGGTATCTGCTTTTCAGGGTCATTAAATATCCCCTTGTCCTGTCAAAATGACTCTCCTTCCACAGTTATACACATTAACTGGTTCAGTGACTATTTCATTAATGATTTCTGTAGGTCTTCAGGGCTTGGGAATCCTGCCTGCAATCACACTGAGCTGTGGACTACAAAAATAACTAGCCAGATAGCTGTTATTTCAGATAATCTGGGCCAAGTACACTGAAAGAAGCAGTTCCACCAACTGTACAGCTGTGCAAGACCAGAATCTGGTGTTGACTGGAACAGAGCAGGTTTTACTTTAAAACCAATCTGAGTGGCAAAAAATGTTTGCCTTAAGCAGATGCTTATTATTAAATATAGGAAGATATATGATGCTTTTGAAGCGGTCTGAATGATTCCATTTTAAGAAAAGAATTAGTCATAACAGCTCAGAAGATGTGACATGGTTAGCAGGGTTCAGTTCTGACAGGAATTCCTTATGCATTGATACAGTGATAAATTAATGACTGACAATCCAGAGAAAAATCTCAAAATTGAACCATCGTTGTTCTTTTAAAAAGGAAAACCAGGGTGGATGCAAAAGTTGCTGCATAGAATAGGAAGATGTTATTGCTGAGTTCTAAATAGGGACATCTGGAATAACATCACTTGCTGTTTTAAAATCAGGCTTTCCACTGGCTCTGAAAAATTTCTGAATCGTTTACTCTCACAACATGGTTTCAGGGAGAAAAAGCCTCCCTGAAGCCAAAGAAGCAGACAAGGCAACCTGTCAGCAGCCTGTCCCTGAGTCTGCTGCACAGACATTTCCATGCCTGGCAATGCATTTAGACATGCACACATTCCCTCTTGATACTCTCCCTATTGGCAAAACTGGATCGAATGCTATAAAAAGCTGCTGCAAAAACAACCAGCAGCTAATGCAAGTGGGAGTAAGAATATAGAAGAGCATGCTTGTTATGGGATGCAAAATCCCTGTCCCAGAAGAGTCAGGGCTCCACAGTTCGTCTCCAAGCTCTGCCACGTGATCCCAAGTCAGCTGCTTGAGTACTTCATGCCTTGGCTTCTTCCTCCATAGCAAGGCATAAAAATATTTGAGAGAATCCATGTTCCCCAAACAAGTATATATTGCAAATGCAAGGAACAGTGGTATTACTTGTACTGCAGATGACTGGTCCCAAACACAGAGACCTGAACTTCACTGAGAAGTTGCCCCCCCTTTTCACATAAGTGTCATCACATGAATGGTACTTATCCAGAACATCAACCAAAATGGAGTTCCCACCCTAAAATAAAAATACACCAGAAGCTTTGCAGAGGTCATTTAGCTATTGTGATTGCTTATGCACAGGAGATGCTTGGAGACAATGGTGCAAAGCAACATAAAACCTTGAGACTGAGGAAAACCTGTGTATGGCCAAAACTCTCACTACCACCCCTTTCCAGTCCCTTCACAGTGATGTTATATGATCCATATTCTCTTCTGGTTTTATACCACCACAGTAAATAGCACTTGGATATACATACACACATGCAGGGCTATGTTCACTCTGTACACTTTCAAAGGTAATCCACTTTAAAGGATGATGCTGCACAGTTGCCTCATCTTATACTCCACATGAACTGGTCATAGACAATTATTTTGTTTTCACTTCTCTTTCATTTAAGTGCCTTCTGCATCTGCTTGTCCATCGAGGTCCTGCAGCATTTTAAAGCATTTGCCATCCATGTCCCACTGTGAATGCAAGAGATGGTTGGCTCATTTTATTGAATGTGTGTCCTGGTTTTGGCTGGGATAGAGTTAATTTTCTTCATAGTAGCTGGTATGAGGCTATGTTTTGGATTTGTGCTGGAAACAGTGTTGGAAGACAGGGATGTCTTCGTTACTGCTGAGCAGTGCTGACACAGAGTCAAAGCCTTTTCTGCTTCTCACCCCACCCACCAGCGAGCAGGCTGGGGGTGCACAAGAAGCTGGGAGGGGACACAGTGTGGTCAGCTGGGACAGGTGACCCCAGCTGACCAAAGGGCTATCCCGCACCATATGATGTCATGCTCAGCATATAAAGCTGGGAGGAGAAGAAGAAGGAAGAGGGTGGGATGTTCGGAGTGATGGCATTTTGTCTTCCCAAGTAACCATTACACATGACGGATCCCTGCTTTCCTGGGGATGGCTGAACACCTGCCTGCCGATGGGAAGCAGTGAATGAATTCCTTGTTTTGCTTTGCTTGCCTGCACAGCTTTTGCTTTACCTATTAAACTGTCTTTATCTCAACCCACAAGTTTTCTCACTTTTACTCTTATGATTCTCTCCCCCATCCCACCACAGGGGAGTGAGCAAGTGGCTGTGCAGTGCTTAGTTGCCTGCTGGGGTTCCTCCACGACAGTGTGGCATATTAGAGACATCTGAATAGGTAAAATCTGAACTTAAATTAAAAAAAAAAAAAGAAGAAAATTATCACACCCGCCCTGCCAAGAGGCCTTAAAAATTGAGAACTAGAGAGGAAAAAAGGTAGTAGTGGATTATTTAGGGAGAACAGAGAGAATAGTATAAATACCTTGGAGAAAAATTTCAAAAAATCTCTTTCTCTGTACCAGCACAGTCTAAAAAAGAACATTGTCTTACAGTTTAAATTCTTCATGACTTAAGTGACTGGATACCCAAACTTTACGCCTGGTTTTCAGCAGAACAGCAAAAGGAAAAACAGGTATCTTGTTTTCTGGGTAAAGATCTGAAAATAATGTAATGTATAATATTTTTGGTTTTACTGCTGTCTAGCCTGTTTCTATGGCTGCTTCAATTTGCAAGCATGCAAAAGATGGTCTTGCAAGGTCCTCAGGAAGAAATCAGAAATAACTGAGTCCTCTTGCACATAAGAATCTCAAAAAGTTCAAGTCTTCACAAGCACCTTGGGACCTGAGAATAATAAAAGTGATAAATGCCCATGTAAGCCTTGATCCAGCAGTATTTGAATAGAAGCCTTGAAAATTACATCCATATATGTAAGACCAAATAATAACTATGAACGTAACTCTGTCTCCTTCCCAGTCCCACAAGCATTCAGCACTCCAGCGTAGCTCCAGCAAAGCTCTACGGTGCATTTACCCTCAGGTTTAAATGCTTCCCCAGAGAGCAGTCAGTACTCCTGCAGGACTGAACTCTATTGAAAGGAAACAATTGAATGGTTTATGGGCTCAAATGCAGTACTACAGGAATTCAGCTAATTGCAGCAAGACTAAATAACTATTGGGAAACACCCTATATGCAAGAATGAACAGTCCTGGAGCTGGCCAAATCCAGGTAATATTCACAATCCTCCCTGGCTTCAAGACTTTTTCTTTTTTCATATTAGTCCAATCTCAGAGTAATGAATTTTTTAAACTATCAAACCTCTACTATAGCGATTGCTCGAGTTTTGAAATATGAAGAAAATTAACACAAAGTTACAAGAAAAAAAATCAAGGTTCAAATAAACATCTAGTAACTTTTAATATTGCAGTAATAGGATTTGGTGCAGTAATTTATAATTTTTGTACAAGCAACAGCTAAGATTAATGTTGGTAGTTATTATATGCAAAAATTATAGGCTTTTTAGAAGCTGCCTGGCTGGAGGGACACTGCCTGTTTGTACAAAAGATAATTATGGGACAAATTTAATTTTCCCATTCCCCTAGTTAGGCAGCTGCTGTAGATAAACACATACCTCATTTTCAAGTGCTTGTTCCTTATCACTGTCTTTGAAGTGTCACAACCCTCATCACAAACTGAATTTTCATTCACTGCCCAAATACAGCTGAGTTTATCTAGGTACTTACACAACTCCCATTATTAGTGTAACTTTAGTACTTTATAGCCTGGGAGACTGTTAGCCTGAAAATCCCCTCTCTAAAACAGAGGGCTGTTGCTACTCATTTCCTAACACTTGGCAGGAAATCGCAGCACTGATGTCCAGCTCTACCTTGAGCCTCAGTATGTGGCTGACACACCGTCAAGTCCTGCTGCTCAGACCGTAGCACTCCTGAGAGGGGAAATACAACCATTCACATAACCCTGACATGATCCCACCTCCAAGTCTGGACAGGCTGGGCATGCCACAGCTTTCTCCCTGCCAACAGGCAAACAAATCAAGCTTTGCTTTTCTTAAGTTGTGGAACACTTGATTGTATCAGCATCAGCAGTTTGGTTTGGAGCAGCAGAATGGATTTTGAAGCAATTCCCAAGTGTTTTCATTTACAGCATGTTGGTTCAGTCCACAGAGCAGTTTTGGCATGAGTAAAATAGCTTTCTTCCAGTTTAGCTCTGGAAGCTCTGTTCCAATGACTTTGCAGCACTTAATGGGGCCGTGACCTTCCAAGCTAGCTCGCAAGCAGTGCCCTGATACCTTCCAGCAAGTATCAGACTCTTTTCACTCTCTGCAAACCTCAAATCCTTTTGGTTGTGAACAGCTTGTCCCAAGAGACCAGACTAGATGTTATCTCAGGTGACCTTCCTCTGGATCACATGTAATACACTTAAGGAGCTTCAGCACCATTACCAACCTACTGATCTGCTCCTACTACGACAGCTTATCTGCCAATACAGCCTTTAAGTCCAAACCACAGTCAGACCAAGAGCAATACAAGAAAAAACCACGCAGTTATGAGGGTCCATATATCTCCACCTGCCCGGAGAGTAAACTAGGAACATCCCATTCTAGTTAACTCAAGAAGAGCTCAGAGCACTTGCTGTATTTGCATCTTTTGTTCACCTAACACATCCCAGGGACTCGTACCTGGAAGGTCTTTAAAACATGGTTTATAACCCAGAAGAATCTTGAAGGAGAGAAGCTGCTGCACAGTTTACTCTGTCTGTTTGATCACGCAATCCATCTCTAGCATTTTCCCTTACAGAACTCCATTCCCTCATCTCAAGCCAAAGAGTTTTGCCATCAGTTTCTTGGATTAAAAGCCGGATGAGGCTTTCAGCCCAGACTCTGCTGGCTGCTACCTGCTAGAAGAAAAGCCTTCAAACATCCCTCTTGCTGCTACGCAATTAATTTCTTTTCCCACAGGCTTTCAGAGTCTATTGAATTTTACTTTTTTTCCCCTCTGCTGACTCTTCTACCCTCTCTAGAAAGTGTTGCTTAGAACTTAGCAGGCAGAAAGAGAATTAATGAGATGAACACAAAGAGACTCCAAATGGTTTCCTCATTCAGAGCAAACCTCATCCTATACAGGGTTGCCCATTTTCTGTAGTCAAAAATCAATTGTTAGTAAAAACAGAGGCTTTGAAACCAGTAATTTCCTGCTATCTTCCTTTTTGTGTCAAAATATTTACTTTCCTTTTTTTCCTTCAGCACTGTCACCCCCAATTCTGCTCTTCAGAACTATTGTCATGTAGTGAGCTGCAAATCACAGCACCAAGCATTCACATTTAAAATCCATGCTCTTGGAATGAAATTCACCTCTTTCAGTTCAACTCTCCTTCAGCCCCATTGGTTTAAACCCACTATCTGCCAATTACTTCTGATTTCATCTCCAAGACATTTAATTCCACATTCTGGATCCTCTCCTCTGTAAAACACACATGACATTTCTGTGATTCTTTCTTATCTTTTATCTATTTTGATTACATAGTTCCTGTGCCAAGGCCTGTTTCTCACCAAATTTCTACAATGCCAACATATTGAGACATTTGTTTGAAATAAGGATTCAAAATTACAGTCCAATTAATTTGCAGAATACAAATATAAATAACTTGGACGACTGGGGATTGTGTTCACCATAGCAGGCTAACCTCCTGAACAGTTACAAAACAGTTAATCATCACTTTTTCTCTATGGCTTTTCCTCCCAGAAGAACATCTGCTCCTAGGAAGTGTGTGCAGCATTGAAACCAATTTTCTTGCTTGTTCTTGTTTGTTTGTTTGCTTTCATGGACATATCACAGCAGAGAAGAGCTATATCAGACTTACACTTCTGAAGATTGTTCTACGTACATTTATCCTTGAATTTATTTTAAATAACCTACATTCAAAACTCTGTTCTAAATTTGTCCTTCAAGTTAAGAAATCTATAATTTGGTGCTTGTTCATAGAAAGATAAAGAATATTAAAGCAGCTGGCAAGTACAAAAACTCAAGAACAAAACTAGTCTCGATATCAAAAACACATTTCAGTATAATGGACCATATAATTAATCCATGAACGAGATGACAAAGTCCCTAATCATAGAGAGAGTCAGCTGTTTCTTTGTCGATTTGGTTACTAACTCAACTGTTTCATTTAATACTCTGAGTTAATGAGGGGTCTCATATCCTAACAAGCTGAACATTAGTGGATTTCTACACTGAATGGAAGAACCTCAGAAGGTTTAGTGGCAAACAGGAGCAGTAATTATTGAAATTAAAAGGTGACAATGATGTTGGGAGTTTATATGAGTTCACAGTGAGTTCAAAACAGAAATCATTACCTTGGAAGTTAGTTTTACTTGGAGATTTATTTACTGAGAAGACAAAACTCATTAGAAACTGATTTCAGTGCAGAGAAATAAAACTCATGCAACTGCGAGACTGTATGGGGAAAATCCCTTCCTGGTAAATACTTGGAATGAAACAAGGTTAACATCTGTAAACGCTTTTCAGCAAAGGTCTTGGCATATTTCTTTTTCTTAGCCCATAATAAGTCTTCTGATAGAACTGACTCCCACACAGATTAATGACCTGGCATTATTAAAATGTTGTTTAGCATTCCCAATTAAAAGCCCTTTTTGTAATATCAATTTGCATAATTACATTGGATATTACAGGGCTCAATTCCCCTTTACCCTAGAGTCTCTTTACACCATCTTGATAGCATTAAGCTTTACACCAAAGCATCACACCTGAATAGCTTTTCATTTTAACTATGGCCTTTGTTTCCTTGCTTTCCTCCTCCTTTAATTGCCAGTCTTGAGTTGAGGGCAGCTGCTGCTGTTTGTGATGCAGAAAAGTCGATAATTTACACTAACATTTGTAAGAAAAATAAACCAGCAAAACGTGTAGCAGTGCGGAATGTAAACCTAAATAAAGGATATGGACAGCTGTCCTTGTGATGTGTTGTTATTTAGGATGTTCTAAAACATCATTAGTTTAATTGAATATATATTTAAATGGAGTGTTTCAATGGTTATTCTGAATGTACAGCTAGTTGGAGAAAATTAACACAATCTATTTACTTCAAAAGGCTTTGGAATGAGTAAATCAACATCATTTACAAATTATTTTATAGCACTTCTAACGATTTATGTCATTGAATTCATGAGTGCTGTAGGGAGCAGTTTCGTTGCAAATGTTTTGGGAAAGAGCTGGCTTAGGACTTTGGGAGCTTAGTGAATGCTGTATCAATTCTCACAACAGCCAAAGCCTATGGCCTTCCTTTGTTCAAAAGACATTGTTACTTATGAGAGCTTTGTGGGCTTACACTTTAAATAATGCTCGGCTTTTAGAAAGGGAAAAGAATTAAAAATCTAATAAGCACACCCCTCCCATAAATGTGTACTTCCTATAGTTTCCACTTTTTAGCATATTCTGAATAACCCGGCATGAAAGAACTCAAATTTGGAGCTCCTACCTATCAGTGCTATCCCAATATGTTGGTGGGACTGCCCAATTTCATACCAGTGATGAATCCAGCCACAGAGCCTGAAGTAGATCCTTGAGGTCAGAGGAACTGCTTGGGGCTCACATTCTGTAGGCAAAACTGTTGCAGAGCATGAGTGTGCTCACACAGAGCTTTGAGAGAGCAAAGATGACACCCTTATACCTGATGAAGCCAGGGGTAATGTGGGAGAGAGATTGCTGAGCTGGTGTCTAAAGGTTTCTTGACCATCAAAAAATACCTGGCACAGAAAATTCCTTTAGAGTCCTCTTTGTCTATGCTAAGGATGAGCACATCAGTTTGACTTCCACAGATTCAAAAGTATGCATCTCCTCCAGCCCCTAATCCTTTGGTTATTTCAAGGGAACTGAAGGGTAAACTCATCTAACTGTACAAAATACAGAGATTACAAAATTAATTCCTGCATATTTCTTAACCTGTCTCAATGCTTGGAAAACAAGAACAAATAACAGTGCTTGTGCGTTTGTGTAATGGGATGGGACACAGCACTGCTTTATTTTCTTCCCATTTGTGGGATAAATCCAAACTTCCAGTGAAAAAGCTGCTTAAAAAAGACACAGGTTTAGCAGCTATTGCTATTACAAACTAAGTAATATATTTCCATGCAGCTTATGTTGTAGCCACAAGTCATTACTGGCATTTTTTATGTCTGATGTATCCCTCCAAAAGCAACCAAGAGAACCCCAATTTATACATTCACTCACAACATTTGAATAATTAGATCATGCTTTGTGGTTATTGCTTCATAACACAACCTGTCAATTTTACGTACCAAAGGCAGATTGGGTTCTTACTGAAAGACAGATATAGTGGATGCTATTAGAAGTCAGAAGGAACACAGACTAGTTAATAGCAAAGAGTTGCCTTTCAGAAGGACAAAGGACATATTCCCAGTACTGGTAGCTACACAGGGTCTACATGCAGCTCTTACGTAGTTGATCTCTATGGGCTTCCCAAATCAAGCACATCTTTTTATTTACAGGTGAGAAGCTGAAGGGTGGCATTTTGACAAGACCTGCCTGACACCAGAAAGCATGGCAGTGTTAGTAATGGAAGTAGCCACCGGTCCATACCAATACCCAGCAGCAAGAGAGCAGAGCTCTGTTAGCGCAAAAAGGACTCTATTAGGACACTGAAATCCTGCCACTGTGATCAGGACGAGACTACAGCTGCAGCAAAATGGCTCATAAGATTTAGCCTGATGGATATCTTATTTTACATCCTTGAGCATCCCTAATGGTTTGTGAAACAAGAGTAAACAACATAATGGATCAAAGCTGGGATAAGCTACTCTCCAGAGACTTGATTTAGATAATAAGATGAAATAAGGTATGACAACTTAAAAAAGAACTGGTACAAAAGCAAGATAGATATTTGCCAAAAAGGGGCTGACATTGCTAATACTTTCCCCTCTGGTACCCCACTGTCAATAGTGATCCATCTCAAATCTTAACTCTCTTTGCACAGCTGGTGGGCCAACTGAAATCAATTGTATTATTAGTTCTTCTAAAATGTAGCCATATATTTGAGGCACTTTGCTGGACTAGATCTTTTCACAGAGGTAAACTGCATGTCTTGCATGCAGTTCCACAAAATAAGGCAACTGCATAGCGTCACCAAATTTCTATCTTAAGTATTGTATAGCTTGCTTATTTTACATATGACTTGATACAGGTGAAACTGTTTCAAATTAATTTAAATGAAAGAAAGACCCTCTTTTAGTATCATATAAAATTGTTAGCTATAGAAAACTGCACAAGTATATCATAACTTTGGTTCAAAATAGCTGTATATTCTCAATATTTCATTAAAAAAAATTACTCTTTTGGAGGTCTTAAGAAAACCATAGGAAACAAAGTCTATTAATCTGTTTTTATGCTGTCCTACAATGGTCATCCACTTACATGGTAGGAAAATGTGTGTTAACTCAGCTATTTTTTGTTACCTTAATTTTAGAGAGTGGTTATTTATTCCGATGAATGGACTTATTTTTACAGAAAGTATACCTAACATTAATAGATGTGTACTTAATTTTTCTGGAGAAAAAAGGGAAGAAAAAAGGAGGAGAAAAAGAAAAGTCATGATCCAAAGTCCAGTAGAGCCAATGGGAAAAGATTTCACTGGGCTTTGGAACAGGCCCAAAACCAGGGTTGTTCTCTCATTTGTAACGTTCTTGCATTGAATTGGTAGCTGCATTCTACTTTAGCCAGTTGGATTGAAGAAAAGGCAGGAAACTTCTTTAAAACCCACTTGAATGAGGCACTTTGAAGAGGAAGCAAATAAAGTAGGTAAAGACTTTTTTTTTTTTTTTTAAAAGCCAAACATGTAAAAAGTCATTCTTGTCCAACAAACTAACAGAAAGCGCAGAACCAGCTCTAACTGGAGTAGCAAAATGATGCCTGTGTATGGACACTCCTCTAAAATAGCCATTGATTACATTCCATTCTTCCTCTCCCTTCTGTACGCTAGGAAACAGAATAAATCAATGAAACTGCATCCAGTTTTTATACACAAAGCTGACAGTAGGGTCCAGTTTTGTTTGAGGAATCGAACAGAGACTTCCCAATGGGCAAGATATCTAAACGAGTGAAAAATCCCAAATTAGTGAAAAATACAAAACTGTAACATACTCAGTGGAGATCTGCCAGTTGGCATCTGCTGAGGATCCCATCTCTCTGTATTTGAGGGGAAGGGACTCTATATAGTTAATATAGTGGCCATTAAAAAGTCAGCATGTGCCAACTGTTGCCACGCTGTAGTAGCAGAGATAACCATAATCTGTCTCTGCATTAGCCTAAGAAACGACAGTGACAGTTGTGTGATCCGTTGATTGATTTTAAATAGCCACTACCACACCAGCATGCAAAGCAAACTACTCAGGTTTTCAAGTAAAAAGCAAGGTGGGGGTGAGGAAAAAAAGAAAACTTTTTTTAATAGCAGTTAAATGTCACCATATTAATTCTTGCAGGGCTGAGAACACCCCGCAGGCTTAACCTTTAGGATTACTTAATTCCTGAAAGCAATAACAACCCTCTGCATCTGCCAGATAACCAGTAGAATGAAATCCCCATTTACACATTTAGTATCAAGACATACCACTGAGTGCTTTGGGTTTGGTTGCAACACCACCCTGCCCCAGGCTTTTTTACCAACAAATCCAGAAAGCTAGAGAAATGATCATCGTAAATGATTCTCCAAAAGAGGGCTGAGTGAAACCTGAGGTCACTGACAGTCATCACTATTTAGCTCATACAGGAATGGAGACCTCAGAGCCTAGGTCTGCACTGAAGTAATTTGGCTGTGCACTGGTCCAAGAACACTGTGGTCCAGTACTCAGCTTCCAACATACATCAGTGTCATCTTTGATCACTCTGATCCCAGCTGATGAAGCCAAGATCCCTGCTTTACCTCTCACTGTCAGACCAATTTAACTGGACACTTTGCCCTGTGCATCTTGTTTGCCAACAGAATGGCTAGAAAAGCCTATGGCAAACAGCAGAAGGGATTAGCATAAATTGCTCCCTAAAGTTTGCTTCTCAACAGGTTGCAGGGAGGAAATGCGCCAGATGCTCAGCTAACGCTAAGTTAGATCCCATTTATACAGCCAAACGTCTGCTTTATTATGTTTTAATATTTCTTTAGGTGGAGTGCACTGAAAAAGGTCATTACTAACCTAAACATCAAATTCCTGCCACATGTAAATCAACATAGCTTCAAGGCATCTTTCTGCTTGCACAAGTCTGTGATGGTTAACACTAATTAAACCCTTAACCCAACAGCAGCTTGTCAATATATGGAGAGACAGTCTCAGTCTCAGACAGTGTCATATGATACTCCTACTTTGTAGGATCTCTGACACAAATATAAGACCAACCACACTGTATTTTGCCTCTGAGCCTTGGGGCATTCAAAACAAGTTACTACAGACTGTGCCAAACGGGCAACTCTGGTACATATGAATTTTAAGCTATTCCCTTTTAAAGGCCATTGCTTTATTTTTTTTTTCCGCACGTCCATCCATAACCCATGTTCATTTAAATCAATACAAAGAAGTGTAATTCAAACTCAGCCAAAGTTACCAAGCTCTCCTCATTCTTACTGCAGTGAAGATTTGCTTGTTTCTTTAATTTGTTTTTTTTTAATGGAAATTAGGATAGCCTAGATTTTTAAAAAGGCAGAAAAGAGTGCAGGTAAAAATAGCTTGAGAGGAAATTGTTCTAGGTAACCATTTCCCAATCTTATGTCAGCACATCACTAAGTTATTGTTACTGCTATAGCTCCACTGAAGGACAGATGTGGATGTGATAGCAGTGGAAACCATGTCAATCAAGCTTTGCAAGTAACGAATATATTCTGTCTATGCCACATCTAGTTAAGTTAGAAGTTGAAAGTTTCACATACAAAAATGCTGCCACCTGGAATGGTTTTTGCTATCATACCAGCAGAGATCAAGGACACCGGATAAGGAAAAAGACCATACTGGGCCCTGGGCCACAGCAGTCTTATTTGGAAGCTGAGGAAATTTGGCCTCAATGATTGGACTGTTAGGTAGGTTGAAGATTAGCTGACACACCAGGCTGAGAGAGTTGTGCCAGTTTTAAAATGCATAACTCCTGTAAATCATTCCAATCCTTTCAACAGGCTGAGAGCTAAACATTGCACAGTTAACCCTTCCCTATGCCCTCTCATTTGCATCAGTCAGGACACTTAAAACCATGCTATGTTGATCTAAAACCAATATGCAAATCATAAAACACAGATGAAAAACTAGCTCAGGTGCCAGAGAAAAAACAACTACATCAGAATTCTGAGGTATTAGCGGAATCAAGCAGTCTATAAGTATACACCCCAAAATGATGTCAGGGCAATCCAAAACACTTCACACAAGCAGCATAAGAATATCCAACAAAGAGTTTTCATATGGCCTTGAAACCTAAATTTTGCAAATGGTCTTGCAGCAATCTGTGCAACCCCATTTAACAGGAGGCAGCGGGAATGCTATCAATTGAGCTGGCATCTTGGAAAGAGATCCCTGCTTTGCTGCAGAATTGAACAGTAAAGAAGCATGTCCCGAAAGGAAATAATTAATTAAAAAATCAACATGAGCTTTACATTACAATGATACTAATTAATAAAAAAGGTAATTCTTCTTTTATACTAGATTTTCGTCCACAGGACACTACCAGTTTTTACATATCCTGAATAGAATAAGAGAGAGGAAAGTGATCACTTGGAGCTATACAGAGAATATAGGGGAACAGAGAAAGCTTTGTATGTTACTACACCCTGTTGAGGGCTGTACCCTATGAACCATCTAATTAGCTACCCAGTTGGTCCAAAGGGGTCAGGAAAAGCGATTACAGACAGATTTTTGCCTTTTCCCTAGTGACACTGAATTCCCTGAGGGCAGAACAGATGAACAGCTGCTGTTACTACACAAGTCTAAGTCATTATAGTGCTACCCTAGAGCGAAGGCGTGGTTTATTACTATCACTCACTGGTATAAGAGATAGTCTAGATTTAATCCTAAACTGAAATTAAGAAGTGGTTGATCTCAGCCAGATGTCAGACTGACAGTAGAACAGTTATCATCTAAAATACAAACCTATTTTAGAAGATTTTTATATAGTAGCTATGCATGCAAGCTTCCTCCCCGAGCCTAATGCCAGTGGAGCTGTATGTGTGCAGCAGCACATTTACTAACACATTGTATTTGCATGCATATCTTACTGCACAAGCAAGGATACACGTCTCTGTAGGGGGCTAGCCCGTTCACGCACACCCAATACACTAGCCACATATTTAAGCCACAGACACTAATTTCTCAAGAGTTCTGCACCCATCAGTTATTTTTAAGCCTTCCAAAAAATCAATGAGCCTGTGCATCTAAAGCAGTGTTCCTCTGTTTGAAATAGACAGTAAATACCAAGAAAGCCTTCAGTTTTTAATCAAGTCTCAAAATGAAGGGGATAATAACTGAGGTGGGATATTAGAAGAGTCTTTCCTTCCACATATACAAAAAGGCCAGCAAGCAATCTTTCCTCATCACAAAGACACAGCAAAGAAACTCAAATGATTCTGTTCTGTGTTCTAGCAAACCTCACCAGAAGTTGAGAAATGGTCTTCCCCACCTTCCAATGGAAGTTAAAATCTGAGCAACACTCCACACCCCTCAATGACATGATGATGTTTCTCCCATCTGTGCACACATCTTTCACATGAATAGAGGCAGCCCCTTGTTGGGAAGAAGCCAGGAGCTTCATGGCATGTCAGGGAGGATCAACTTTATCCTTATTTTGTACCAGGAAGCTTTCTGAGGATGGTGGTGTGATCCAGGTCACAGACAAGAGTATCTATCATATTTGAAGCCTCTTCCTTGTGACTTTCTTATGACCTATGCCAAATCATTTTTGTTCTTTACAGCCTTGTTCCCTCTTCTAAACTTTTCTCAATGTTATCAACTCTTCATGTCTCTCTCTGGCTGTTTTGTTAGTGCTATATGCAGCATGTTGGACATCAGTCTCTGCGGGGACCCACAGGAACAACAGAAATACAGACAGGCAGCTGATGACTGCATTGTTTCCACTGGTAGTTTTTCAGTAGTTGCCACCATAAAATGGTTACTTGGTTTAAGGGACTGTAGCCCAGCTCTCGCCTGAGTTGCAAGCATGTCGATCAGCCAGATGCGAAACGCTATGTGCCTAAGCTTCAAGGGGCGGGGGTTGAATTTGCAAGGATAACTGATTTTTTCGGAGGGTTGTTTTGTTTTTTTAAAATTAATTCTGGTAATGCAGTCAATTGACTTACTGCAAACAGACTGCAATGTTAGGAGACCATTTTATTTTCTAATTCCAGAGCTTTTTGCAAAGGAGCTGCTTCCACAATTTTGTTGATTACTGTTATAAAATAGAAACATTTGATCTATTATAAACACTATACAGAAGACAGGTCTTTCTTTTGCACTTTTTTTTTTAAGTGCTAAATGACAGATTCAGGGACTTCTCATGAAGTGGCTGTCTGTCCCATCTTTTTGATTTATTCCTCTTATACAACAAGATTGAAATCTCTAAATGTTTTCATGACTCAAAGATTCTCATTAGGAGTTATCAACAGAAAATTTGAAAAGGTGGGTTATTTTGGTACTCAGTATTTGAAAGACAGATCAGTGTTTAGCAATGACTGTTTTTTCCAGTTCTCTTTGGGGAAATGTGTTTCTTTTATCACAGACAGCGTATCTATATTCATTCATAACTGTTTGGAGAATCAGCATAATATTCCTTTCCCTCCATTATCTTTTCTTAATAACTTTTTTCTGCTTAGTGATTTTTTTTTTCCTAGGCAGTAGTTGAATATTCTCTTTGGACAGTAAGAAATATTATCCCTGAATAATGATTGCGATTTACTAACTTTGTCCCTTTATCCTTGACTCTATTATTATTCCTCCTGGATTTTACTCCTAGTACTTTCACTGAATGTTTGTATAGGTTTGGGGAAAGTTCACCACTCTCTTATGGTTGCAGAGGCTACTGACAGGACAACCTCAGCTCTACATCTTTTATCAAGTTGAGCTTTCTCTGGAGATGAAATAGGGTTCAATGGAAGACTCAAACCTGGACTCAAATACTTGGATTTAGTGCTCTATCTTGCACATGACCTTGAGCAAGGTATGCTATCCCCCCATTTGTTTTTATTATTCCTGCAATTAAGAGTGGGAATACCACCACTTGCTTTGCATTGTAAAGCACTGTGACCTCTACACACTGCTTTATATAAATAAATATATAAAAGAATTTTTGTTATTAACCCTGTATTTTTAGTAACTCAAGCTGTAGCAAGGGGAAAAGCTGCAGGAAGTTTCAAAATTTTAAGATCAGGGAGGAACATCATCTCTGAACTCCTATATAACATAAGCCGTCAGATTTATCCAGTTACTCCTCTTCTGAGAGCCTTTGAAGTTACATTCCCAAGATCTAGGCTAGCTTATTCCTGGGATGGCACAGCTTTCTGAGGAAAAACTTTGACTAGGGTTTTGCTGTGTGGAACTGATATTTGTACATTACCTGGCACAGAATCTTTCCAGAATAAAGGTCTTTATGTGTTTCTGTGATGGAAGTAATAAATATGGCAGACTGTCTACAGTAAAAGTCGGCAGGTGTTACAATACAGTGATTAATGAGAAGTCAGATTAGAGATTTACATAAAAGTGAGTCTTTAACAGGTAGATTAACAAACAGACGAAAGAGTTTGTGCAACTCAAAATTCATCACTGAGCATTTCCCATTAGCAGTCAGGCTGCTAATGCCCAATTCTTGCACGAAGCAGGGTTCAACCAGACTATTCCAAAAGCAATTCACTTCACGTCTCAACAGAGAGCTGTACACAAGCACACATCTTCATCCACTACCCGCTGGCCCCACACTTAACTATCCTCGTGCCATTTCTTGTCACTGCTATGTCTCCCACGCAGTAACCATTGGGAGACTGCTAAATCTCCCAAGCAGCCAACAGTGGATGACAGGGAAGGGAAAAGTCATGATTAAAGTCAGTGACAAATATCCTAGTAGGATAGTAGCGTGTTTCCTTGATACCCCTCCAAAGTTGTCCATTAGGAGGGAAAGAGATGACGTTTAAAGTCTGCTGCCATGTCTGTCCCTTCTTTCTAAGACTGATTCCTCAAATCGCAGCCTTCTGCCTGTAGTATGTCAGGAGACAGGCACTCAGGGGAGCCAGACTTGATGGAAGCCAGGTCTGTATGCAAGCACGGAGAAGCAGAGTGATGCCACCTAACCCACAGGGCACCCTTAGCAATGGGCTTCTGTTTCATAGCAGCATCTGCCCAAGTCTGGCAGGATTGAAGTGGTGGGTCATTTCCCTCGGGTACCAGAGAAGACAGAGCACAGATGGCTGTGATACAGGTAGGGCAGCATGCAAACAGGCGGCAGGTTGGGGACAAGGGTCCACCTGCCACACCGGCCAATTCAAATGGAAAAGGGAGGGGAGAGACCGAAGTACAGCTGCATTGCTTTCAGTCTGTCTGTCTCTGCCCAACTCTTTTCACACTTCAAGGTCAAACAATCTGACAGCTTCTTTATATACGCACATGAATTTATCTTCAGTTTTTTTACAGCATGCAAAAGTGATTATTCCTCAGTCAAGTAGGGAAAAACCCAGGTAAAATGTGGAAGACACTGGTCCAGAAGCTCAAATATGCAATCATCAGGAGACATACGTCCAATTTCTATTCAAGCCAGAGACTTCTAGACTGATAAGGGGTAAAGCTAATTGAGGACAGTTTGAAAATTGGATGGCCACCTCCCAGCTTTAAGCCTTTAAAAGATCTCTGCAGCTTGCATGTGATTTAACTAATCTACAAAATGGAATCAGTATCCCATTTTCAGCTAGTGCTTTGTCTACGTTTTCTATTTAGACTCAGAAGATCTTTCAAGAAGGAATAGACTCACCTTTCCTATGTACTGCAATGCAAATTTAAATTATCAGGTTTCACTTGCCTGCTGCCATGAACTTGGGAGCAGCGAAGCAACACCATGGGAAGTAGTTAAGGGCATATTTTGGTATGCATGAGCTGCACATCAGCAAGTGTTATCAGCCACAACTTTGCATCTTTTTCCAATTCACTTCAAGTAACCCTAGCCTCCCACATCATGAATCTCTTGAGATTTAACCAGAGGTGTTTTTCACATCTTAAAAAAAAGTATCTGCATTTTTTGAAATTACCTTTCACCCCAAAGTGACACCTTTCTGGATGAGGCAAGCAAAAGGAAAGAAATTATGTGCTCAGATACTAAAAGATGTAGAGCCTTTTAGGGAATGAAAGACTGATCACCTGAATACACCAACTTCATTGTTTGGCATAGACTTTGCCTAGAGTGAGGTAAGATGCAGACAAATTACATAACCCTCTACTACTTTATCGGTTGTATAAAGGCAGACTATGGAAAAAATAGGGAAAAAAATCTGGCAAAATAAACATATTCAGGGGGGACATGAGATGCACTCATAGACAGCGTGGTGGATGAGCTGTGGCTACAATGCACATAGAAAAGGGGTTATTCAATGATCTGCCAGTATCCTGACAAAGCCCAATTAAACCCAGATTATGGCCACTGGCCAGATATTGATGGATAGCTGAAGGCCAGCAGCTTTCTCATCAGCAGAATGTAAACTCTGGAAGTCACACCAAGCATCAGTGCAAAGTAGACTCAAGGAGTTTATGAGGAAGTGAGATGAGAGAAGTTTCAAGGTCTTACTAAGAAATAAGCCTTTAGAGAGAAGGTGTGGGAACATCTCCTGTCCCCCTGCTATACTGGATATGGAAACAGCAGGTGGGAAATCAGATCTGTACTGTCGAAAGAAAAAAGCGTAAAAGAAAAATCCAGTTTTTCCAGCATACGCTGCCTCATGTGAGACAAGATACGAGCTGAAGTGTATCCAGTCTGACTGTCCAGTGATGTCAGAAGCTGAAGTATGAGTATATGAGAAAATAGCTAGTAGCCAAAACATAACAGCTCCAAAAGTAGATGTCGGAATAGCTAAAGACAAGCTGTAAAACTAAACAAAAGCAATGGCATAGAAGAGCTTTAAACATCTTCCTTGGACCGAGCACAATGTGATTCCCTCAGGGGGGGAAAAATACTTCTGTTTTCACCGACATATTCTTAAGGGCACCAGTTCTCAAAGAGAGGGTGTAAAGAAAAGGATAAAAGTTTAATGCATTAAGTAAGTCAGGAAAGAACAGTCTATGGCTACTTACAATATTTATGATAAAGTCATCTGAGAAAGAATCATTCAGAGGAGAACTGATGGGGCACTGATCACCTCTCTAGAATATAAGGGAATAAACAACAGCAGAATATTCTCATTAATCTCATTATATCTACTGTGGTCCTTAAATTCCCAGTTTTAGCAAAGACTAAGAAGAATATACTAACTAACCTAATTACTCTAATTAACTTCTGCTAATGGGCCTGATTAACCTCAAGGAAAAAGGTTAAAAATCTCTTCAAACCAAAGTACATGAGCTATTTTTCTTGCATTCTGCAGTGATACGGCAAATAAGATAGTTAACTTCTAAAGTTTGGTGAAGGGAGGCTATATTAAGTGAAAAGCTTGTATGCTAAGAGTCCCTATATTCCATAAAGAGGTCAAATGAAAAGAGCTAACAAAACAAAGGTATTTTTTGCCCGCCTAACTTTAAATAAGTACAGTTCTTGTAAAAGCCTCATTATCAGCTGAAGCCTACATATTATTGCCTCTTCTATCACAAACTGAGTAGATGCTTACGAACATTTATGTCTATCTATGGAGCAACAGGATTGTGAGACTATTTTACTTTTAAATCTTCTTTAGTATTATCTCTTGCCATTTTAATTGCACTTATTTATAAAATCCCCAATTCTAAGGTCACGTGATGATGTCAAAAGCACCACATTTTTAAGCCTCCCAGCTATAAAGAATGAAAAGCATAAAAATATCTTCTAAAGGGCTCCACATTTATTTTTCATGATTTCTGGGGGACAGGGGAAAGAGATGATTTATGATTTTTCAATGCTTAAGTTGTCACAGCTGCTTCACTTTCCTCTGTTATTTGGTAACAGAATAAAGTGATCCATTCTTAACGCATGAATAGAACAAGAATTTTCATGTTCTACTGTATAATACAAGGAGACAGACTCAGAAAAGGAACCCAAAACTTCTCCCAAACAATTAAGGTGTTCCAACTTGATTGTCGGTATTCTTTTCTTGTGTAAAGGGGGGAGGACCAACAGCCAGCCTGTGTAATCCGGGCACCAGGCTGCCACCATGCACAACACTCCAGAATACAATTAAAAATAAAAAAGAAAAAGTCAACCCATTCCAGTTTCCTCCAGCTGAGCTCCTGGCCTCTGGTGGCAGAGCAGATCTGTTCTGGGAAAATAACTCAGCCTCTCATGTCACTTTGGCAAATTATATTTTCCCTGTATCTGCCTGTGCAGCTAGCTAGTGATCACAGCTCTCCTGCACATTTGTTCCTTACTTTCATGCTGAAAACGATGACAAGTTTCTTTTCAGCGTAGAGCATAACCAGTAAATTCACCCTAAATTTTGTAGTCTGTTAGGAGGGGGGCAGAAGGGGTATCACATGGGAGGTCTGGTGTATAAAAAGCACGCAAACCTGTGGTTACTTTTTCTGGCTGACTCAGCCAGAAGCTCAGTAAAAGCATAGCATTAGGCAGGGCTTCCCAGCCATACCTTTCTTAGCTGGGCACAATGTACTATTTGGACTATTTATTTGGACTAAAGTCACAACATACAGCCACAGCTACATTGTCCCTACAACTTTTCATTACATCTGCTTCGTTAAACCTGCTTCTTCACTTTAATACTGTCTATTCTCTCCGGCAGCAATGAAGTCAAGTCTGAGTAATGAAAAGGGAACATCGCAAGAAAGAGGGCAAACTTGTTGCATAGGCTATCTGTCCCTTTATGATATAAACCAAACACAGTTAAAGAACAGCACTGGCCACGGAAGACGGCAGGCACTTTCCAGTTGCTATTGTAAGGTCAAAGGGGTAGTGCCCTTAGGATTTCCTGTTGAAAAGTCTAAGCCAATGTAAAACTTAAGTAGCAATCAGAAAAGGAATTGCACGGACACGGTCCCTGCAGAGCTGGTGCGTGAGGTTTGGGCAGGGGAGCAGCACAAGGAACAGACATGTCAAGTTCCATTTAACCCAGATCACACAACGCTTCCAGCTGTCCTCACGAAGGTTATGTATTGCATTCACAACTCCTGCTTCAGCAAAGCACTTAATAATCTATTTCTAAACCAATGGGACTTAAAGTACTTGCGAGTGAGTGGTACTGTTTTGCTAAACTGGTTTGTGTTTTCAGGAACACAAAACCTGTGGGGGAGGATCATGCGCAAATTTCAGTTCACCTTTTTTTGTAAAATTAACAGCATGGGCAGCTGCTTGCAAAGTCCAATGAAGATGGGAAACCAGGCTAGTTCCATGCCAAAAACACACTTCCAGCTATATGAGAACACTTACATCAAAAAGTACCATATAGGTCCTTTTTGAGAAGCTTCCTGTACCCTTTTCAAAGGTATCTGATGCTTGTTGTTATTAGAAATAGGATGCAAGACTATGGTCCATCAATGTTCAGGTCTGAATGCCATAGCAACCTGGCTGGTCCTGACTGCAGAAATTCAGGCATAGCATAGATCCAAAGAAAGGCTGAAAGAACAGTTTCCAATGCAATTTCACATGGTCTGCAGTACTGGCAATCTGCACAGACATCTTTTGGATCTGTAAGCAGAGAAAATTTGATCTGGGAGTCTTGGAGTGAGCAAGTAAAATTTATGGCCTTCCCCAGGTCATTTATTTTTCATAGCATCATTTTTCTGACCATAACTACGTTTTAAATGGCAACAGCAGAGAGACAGTGAGGTTTCTAAATTAAAATGAAAAAGCTCCACAGTTTCTTTCTCCTTCACTGAATAAACATATTTAAAAGTAGAAGAACTGAGCTAGAAATCACTAGTAACAAAGAATTTTCATCACAGTTTATCCGTGGTAGCCTCCAAACAATATGATACCATCTGTACTTTTCTGATTTCAGAAAGCAGCAATGAGTAATTGCATTTGATTGTCTGTGGGAGTTGGGAGGAGGAGGAGGACTGAACACTACTCCACCACTAAACTCATTGTTTTATAAAGATCAAGGAGCCTCATTCTGATCTTACTTTCACACCAGTATAAACTGACTCCAAGTATGAGCTGTACTGGGAATTGAGCTGCTGTGGATATACAAGAGCTGAGTAGCCACCCCCATTTGGCTCTGCGGCTCCGCAGGAGAAAGAGCTTGATATTAGTAAGAGTTGATCTAAATTTTCATTGAGAACAGAGATGCTTTTTGTCTACTCTGTGTCAGGCATTCCTGGCCTAGGTCTTGTAGATCCTCTAAAACTCCTTGTCACATGCATTACAAAAAAAAATCCTCATCATAGATTTGTTAGTAATATATTTTCAAAAACCTTAACTAAAACTTGGAAGTAAAACATCTCTTTCATCTATTCCATTTTCTTCCACCAGCTACAAGGGTTTCTAGCTCTTCAGTCCTCCTCTTATGTATTCAGCTAACACCACTTTCATTAATACCAGCTTTTTGTTCAAGAACCTTATCTTCAGTGATAACTATCTAGCCCTAGAATTCTTTCTCAATCAGCTCATAAACCATTCCTACTCCCTGTTGCCTCTCTCCTTTTGTCACTAAGCAGCATCAATTCCCATGAGAGAACCTGGAGCAGAGCCTGTGCAGAAAAGCAATAGATAAAGTTACATAGTGATGCATCCCATTCTTTTGGGAGCACGACACATGCAGACTAAAGCACCTGCATACTGTTCAAAGCTGTGCAAAAGGATCAAAAAGAAGAGCTGGAAACTGTCTTTCCAACAAGCATTTGGGTAAGACACAGCCCTTGCAGCAGGGAAGGGCTGCTCCCACTTTACAGATACACAAGAGTCTCCTTCCTATCCATGGTAAACCACAAGCAGTGACTGAATCAGGCAGAGCCTCCCACCAAGTCTGGTTGACTTTAAGTCACCTGTCTATGGATCTCACAGTGTGTTTCGGGGATGCAGAAATAGATAGCTGGGGAGGATGCAAGGAATTCACCTAAAAGTAAGAGTTAAAATCACTGAGTGAAACCAGAGAGGCAGGTGCCACCTTTCCTTTGCCTTTAAGCAAGGAAGCAATCAAAGAGAGCTAACTGGACTTTAAATGGTCAGTGCTGAGATCAAGCACTGCAGCTGATTTAGAAGCATGTTCACTTACCTACCTAAACCCAGAGTCATTTAACCTTCCTATATAAATCAAGAAGTTAAAGAGAAATAGGTACAGGCAAAGCAGCTACTGTAAATCAAGTGATTGAGTGAAGGAACGCAGGCGGAGCATGGAGTTCGTCAGCCACACAAAAAACACTGCATATGTAGTCTCTCTCTGGAGAGTTATGATCCCAGATCGGTATGTTGAGTAATAGCTTGCGTTTATACATTGCCTTTCATTCGGTAAAAACAGAAAGTGCTTTCCTGATTATATATAGATAGAGGTCAGTCATCTCCAAATAAAACCAGCCACTGACGCAGCAGAACATGGCAGCGGCTCTCTGCAAAGCAAGCCAACAGTTTCTGAAAAAGGAAAACAAAGAATAAATTCTCTGAAAATACATCTCCATGCTTTGGAGATGCAGAGTAACATCAGCTTGGCAAACATTTAGCTAAGACAGTATGATCACTATTTCTAAGAAGCAGTCAAGGTAGCTCAAGGGATACAGCAAAGGTCAGAGTGGAACGTGGTTTATAATCCCTCATTTCAAGGTACCCACTTCAGCTTCACACAGTATCAGACAGCTGCCTGAATTTTCTGGGTCAAGAAAACAAAACAAAATCCCAAACAAAAAAGGATCTGTGGGAAAACAGATCCATTTGATCTAAGTCACTTCAAGTGCTTTGGAAAATTTAACAGTCAAACCCAGTAGCGGATCTCTTTTAGCTTCACAGATGTCTGCCCTGGTGTCTGGGAGGCAGATGGAAGGCACCAGGGTTAGATCTTGAGGTACAGTCCATATTTCAAAGGTTACAGAAGGGGGCTAAAAGAGGAGAGACCACCTGAGATACTACTTTATCAAGCAATATAGCTTGCTTCCCTCTGTCACTGCCACTTGTCATACTTCTGTGATGCATGCTTTTCTTCCCTAAAACCAATTTCAACAGTAAAAAAACCCCAAAACCTGAAGGAGTATCAAGGAAAAGAAAAAAGTGACTGTTACAAGGTTGACTGGCTCCTGGTATGGTCTGTGGCAGGAGTCATATATTTTGCTTAATTAAGATAAGGCTGTTGCTTCTTTGCAGATTTCACTAATACAGAATTTATTGATGCAGCATTACACAGCATTTTAAAGTGATAAAATACAGCTGACGCAGAAGCCAAAGGCACCCTGAACTGAAAACCAGAGAGCACACTAATAGAGACAGATCTCCATGCTTCAGCTTGAAGCATGAGTGCCTTTCCACTGAATCCAATATATATGGTTCCTGATTCAAGGAAAGCAAGTACTTCAAGTCCTGATTTAAAATTCGATTCCTGCCAGTTTTAACTTAAGCACAAGTGTTTGCACTTAGTCCAGGTGTGCAGGCAGATTCCCACACACTACTCAGCATGCCACAAATTCAAGCTGGCAGTCATACAAGCACCAAGTGGTCACACTTCTGAAAACCCATACCCCAAATAACTGTTTGATGATCTAGACACTCTCTCAGTTATTGAAGATGAGTACACTATCCTAAAACACTTGATTGGTCTCCCTAGCTGTGTCTCAGATCTGCACATAAAAACAGCTATGTTCCTTGCAGTGCAACCCTGCAGAGCTGCACACAAAACAGTGTTTGCCTTGGGGTTCAGGTTCCTTCTGGCTCAGGGTTTCAAGCACCACATTATGGGGGCAATGAGCCTTTATAACTTAAGGTGACAGCAGCTGGTAATAGTGGCGAGATATGAGTCTTCAGGTGGCTTCAGAATTGTGCATGGTATTAACAAGCCATGAAGAAGTTTCGCTCCAAAGAACTTCAAATGCACAAGCGCAGTTCCACAAATCTCCCAAATTAGTGAAAAGGGTAACAATTTTCAGGCAAAACAAACCTTTCAAGCAAAATCCTAAGTTTCCTGAGCAATGCTTAATAATGGAAACCAGTTGCTATTTCTATTACCAGAAAGACCGGGATTGCTTTCTATAATGACCACCTGAATTAGAATCACCTGCATCCAGGAAATCTTAAGCTTTGCAGAAGCTCACATTGGCATTCAGATGTCAAGGCAAGTGCTTGATTTCTAGATTCAGCTACCCAGTAAGCCCAGGAGTGAGCAGAAGCAGATGCAAAACACGCTTGTTCAGCTTATTAGAAGACACCACACTTCCAAATACACTCTTCAATGTTTGATATGTTGCATTGCATCACACTACTTGAAATTGTGTCGCTTTGCATTGCGCCCAGTTAAAACCTGACATGTTGTGATACAAGATACAGTTTAACAGAACAACATGCTAGCTCATGTTTAATCCAGTCTCCCATTTGCTATGGATGCTGATTTTATCTCTGAAATTTAGGAAAACAACTGTGATAAATTACTTGACAAACAAGATTAAAATCCCTGAAGTTCTTTTATTGTTTCCACTAGCTTCTAGGCATTAAAACTGCTATGTGGCATTAATCGGAATTCCTTTTTATTCTCTTAGACTTCAAAAGCTTCAAGTATATCTTGTTCCAATTATTTTCAAATAAGAATATTATTCTATATATGTACATTGCACAATCCCTCAAACCATTCTCAAGGGAAAGACATTTCTTTCAAACTTGACAAACTTTCCTGAACCCCAGTATCTGCTCTGCATGCCTACAGTGGATTAAGGAGGCAAGCAGTAGCTCTTTGCTATAAACTCCATGCACAAATAAAAGCTTAAAATAACTACAAACAGCTCCTCTCAACTCTGCAAAGAAAAAAAATATCCAGTATGTTCCCGCTGTCTAATTATTTTAAACTAAGCATTCAGAGCAATATTTTAACAGTTGTCTGATGGCTGAAGTACTGGCCCAACACAAGTCCCTATTCCAATACATAGCTGTGTGCTATTGTTTCAAAATAGGTACTTGAATCAAAATGCAAAATGCAACACAAAAAAAAAAAAAAGTGTCAGACTTTTGGCCCAGTTTAGATAAATGCCCTGAAATGCCTATGCTTCCCAGCAGCGTTTTATCTAAACAGACCTCCTGTTTCTGCCAACTGGACAGGAAAGCTTTATCAGCACAGGTTTTTCCAAATCTTCTGCCAGCAGCCTCTCTGGTTTCAATCATGCTGAAAACATATTGCAGAAACGCTACTGTTACTCACTGTATTGCCTTAATGCTAGTGCTGCTCTAGGTGGGAAATGGGCAAAAGTCTCAAACAGTGAGATGATGATGATGATGATGATTATTTTCACAGTAACAGCTCTGAGTTATTATTCCAATTATTTACTGATTAGGAGAACAAGATACTATTAAAAGATTTTGTAGGCAAAGCGTTAATTTACAAAAAGAGAAAGTAGCATTATGCTGTTGACATAGGATAAAGAAAAAAATAGGGCATTCATTAGCCTTGTAAATAAACTAATAGCTCAGGGAATCTGGGGAAGGGAAAGTGGGAAATCAGCTATGGATTCAAACTCTAATATCATTCTGAATAAATTTATAACCCTTTATAAAATATATATATATGATTTTTCATGCAAAATAGATCTAAAAATAAAATGGATAAATGAAGATAAAAATACCGCTTAAGATGCCAAGTCCCAACATACACATATATGTGTATACATATCAGATTAAAATATACTATAAACATATACTTATAGTAAACACAATACATGACACAGAATTTGTCAGATCCCACTGGCAGGTCTAAGTCAGACTCCTGACCTCCAATCTATGTAAAGAAACTGGACATGCACAGATAAACCAGTGGAAGATGCTTTCACAATGTGTCCTGTTCTGAAACAAGAAACCACTCCAAAAAAAATCCACATGCCATTTAGACTACATGAAGATATTTTGATGCAAAGCAGGCAGGTCTCAGAAGCAGTTTTATCACTTTAAGGAGACTTCTCTTTGAAAATAGTTTTCAGAATTTTAACATTGCCATACATATGCCTCTAATTTTAATCTTGATTTTGATCAAAGCCAGAAACCCAACCAACTAAAAAGCTATTCTTTATGATTGGGTCCTCACCTGTACGTACAAATTTAAATGGAAATCAAATCAGTCATCTTCTGCCAAGCGTGAACATCAGGCATTAGGAACAAAAGTTAAGAAGCATAATCAAGGTATTCTTTTCACCTTGACACTTTGGAACTAGTCTATTGCAATCTAAACAAAGGAAAATGTATCATGTCATCACATATCTAGCACTGAGAGAGATGCAAGTCATAGGATGAGATCAAGATATACTGTTACAAAACGCAACTTATGATTAAAAACTGTCTAAAAATTATTCTGAGTTTGGAGAGATGCAGCACGCACGATGTCGTACTGTTTTCTCCTTGAGCTGAGCTCTGTGCCCTTCCTGTGGAGCTCATAGCATAGGTCAAGGAGGCCAAGTGTCAGATATCGTTACTGATCAGTACTCATCTTAAAGACTCACAGTGTGGCTCAGTCCAGCCTCAATGAGCTCATCCTTCTTGTGGCTGCTGAAACAGGGAGAACCGTAGCTCCTAGTGCTTAAGGATATTAAGTTGCACTCTCAGGAAGCCCAAATATCTTACATCTATTAATTGGAATATGATGTGTGCAGTTAATGCAGCTTTTTTTTTTTTCCTAATATCAGAAAAGGTAAGAAAGACTTTTTTTTAGGGATTTTGTACAGGAGAGTTTTCCTTGCTCTTTTACTCTTTGTCAGCAATTCAGTAATCCTTTTTCCTACAGGTTTTGGGCAACATCTTGGAGCTGCTCAGAACAGCAATGTTACTTCCATGCATATCTTCTCCTTCTTCTAAAAGCTTTCTGGAGCCTAGCTGGTATGAATTCACTTTATGTATCTGCAGCATATTCTTTGTACAATAGCTAGCATAACAGAGGCCTATTCTTGGTGGCTGCAATAAAACGTGGTTAACAACAGTTTGGAAAAGTAGCATTTACTGAACCACCAACATACATTGGAAAGTACCCTGGAGGTCTCCCATCCACTTCCGAACACTCCTGACCCAGATCAGTAGCATAAAACAATATTTATGGAGGCCACCGGCACTATGCTCAGACCCAAGCGAAGGTCATGTTGTGGCCAAAATTTTCATTTTATTTAAGAGAACTAAGCTTGGCATGAATTTGAGAGTAAACATTTTTTTTTAAAAAAAGAAAGAAAGAAAAAAGGTAGAAAAGATTTATACAAACCCCAAAAGACAAATATTTTCAATAATTCAAACTGTGTTTTTAACCTCGTTTTGGCTACCAAATTTTTTTGTTTGATAGCTTAACAGTATCATTCATTGTACAGAAATACACCGGAAACGTCACAGCAGGGTATAAAGCACCACAAAATGATCTCCTTGAACGGGAGAATCCATCATACAGACACCAACTCCAAATGCTTTACACATGACTTCCATAAGTTCATATAAGGTCCAGGTTGCAAAAAGTGCGAAGAAGAAAAATTGTACTGAAGCATTGGACTGGCAGTCTGCTTTGGAAGGCTTCGGCTGGTTGGTATGTTAAGTTCCAGGAAAAAATAATCCCCATATCCTCCATTAGAAAAGGAAGCAACAATATCTCAAGGATGGGCAACAGGGAAACACCTGCTTCACGCCTCATGCCTACCTAACGTAAACTTGGTGGGTGAACTTGGGCAAGACATTTCCCTTCTACCCCACCACACCTGTTTGCATGGTGCACACAGCCCATCCCAGCTGGCTTTCCACAACCGGCCACCAGCTGCCAGGCTCTGGAGGCAAGCTTTACATCCAACAATGAAATATTTGTGTGTGTACACACAGCTTCAGCAGGATAACAAAATAATACCTTAGCAGCTCGTGAGTCTCCTTTTAATGAAATCTTCTCCTGGATTTATATCGGGGAACGATAAGCCTGGGCTGCCCCTTGCCCCGGGGGCCAGCAGAATGCTGTAGATGAGGTTAGGAGCTGATCTTTTCCCCTGAAAGCAGCTGCCCTGCCATTAATAATGTTTCCAAACTGCGCCCTTTCCAGTGCTTTATATGCTGCTTTACGTCAGTTGGTTGGCCCCCAAAGGGAAAAAGAATAGCGGAGATGATTATGTGTAATCTCATGCCCTTTGCCTGTCTCCCCTTTACCCCAGGTTTTCTGAGGATTATTCTAAAGCACACAGTGCGTCTCTAATTACTGAGATCAAAGCTGCATAACAAATGATGGAAGATGTGCCTGCAGCATTCACGAAAAAGAAAATAAGATCCAGTTTAAGAGGAGAAGGGGGAAAAGGAGGACGCTCCACAGGCCTACAGATTGCTGCACACAGTCTTGAGGGATGTAACACAGTGCAGGCTTGTTTGAAGGGAAGTTACTATCCTGGCTTCAGGTGGGAGAATTCCCCTAGGCTTCATCCACACACACATTTGCAGAGGATTCTGGCTTCTCTGTAAGTGAATTTATTTTTACCCAGAGAAATTGGGCTTGCTGTGAACTTCCTTAATGGGCTGGATCCTCGGCAGATGGAAACTGGGTATTGTCTCCACTGACGTCAACAGCCACATTATGCTTGCAAGGAATCACCGAGACAAGGGTTTATCCTGAACTAATTTCTTCCCTGCCCCTTTCTATTTACTTCACATTGGAGAACACAGCTCATGCCCAGCATGTGCCACAAAACCACTCAAGGCAACAACACCCATCGACTCTGCCCGTAAAACTGGTGGCAAGCCTCTCGTGTACCTGAATCGAGAGCAAGGCAGTGCCTTCCCAGGTGAGAAACAGGGGATTTGCAAAGCCAGCACATCCTATGCTAACATGAGATCTGGAGTGGGTACCTGAGCAGATGTGTCTGCAGGGGGCTGTCCCTACATCACACAGCTGTAAAACCCCCACCTGCAGCCAGTTCAGGGTCCCTATAACATATGCTCTTACGTAATATCCAGGGACATTGCGACTCCAAAGCAGCATTCAAAACATGTCAAAGATTATCAGTTAACAATGTAAATTTTAATGAAAATCCTTGTCACATGATGAATTTGTTCTCTTAAGGGAAAATAGTAACTTTTGAGTGCTTTTGATTTGTTTTCTACCTATGAACACACTATACTTAGTGGTTAACCTTTACAAGGTTACACTCCCTAGAGCTACCGACTTCAGCTCTAAAGTAGCAAGCTGAGGTCTCTGCATAGGCACAGGATACCTGAAGACTGAGCTTTACGATGGCAAGTATTGATGCTGGGTCTGCCACTGATGTTACATCGTGGGTGAAAAAATGGGGCAGTAAAAGATGACAACACAATAGAACCAGGCTCACTTATCCCATGTGCTTTCTTAGAATAATCTCAGTCTTGGAATCGCTTTCCAATACACTCAGAACACTGAAAACTCACAAAAGATGTAACACGCCATCTGAATTATCTGCATTTATAGCCACTGCTGACATTTTCAGGGTGCTGCCTACCTCACAGGTACCCCAGCCTTCTGGCAGCTGACGATTGCTCTCAGCCTAAATCTTCAAAGCAGCCAGAATACTGGGTCGCCTACGGCTACAAGACTGCTCTGATCTCTAATCCTAGAGGTCCCAAAGTGGGTTTCTTCAGATAAGCTATGATCATGCACAGAAATACTGCTGGTGAGCTCTTCAGCTGCTACACTGTGTGCAGAATTGCTCCTTTAAGAGATTATGGCATGAGCCAGACTGCAGAATCACATGTTAGTGCTGATCTGTCAAAAGTCAGGGAGCAAGTGACACTGGATGATTTTGGAGCTCACGATCATTTCTGAGTGATGGCTGAATGATACACCAACAATGCATCGACTAGATTGCTGTGAATTACCATGACTCTATTATGTGAATCCATTTCTATGTAATTAAGAATATTTAATATAGCCTGGACAACTGGTGGTAACCTGAAAGCACGGAAACAAATCGGTTTCATTTTGGAGTAAAAAGCCCTACCTACAAAAGCTTGTAAAGGTACTAACAATATATGTTTTAACTACCCTAGTGCAACTATCAAGGTGCCACTTGAAGAGTGAGTAATGGGGAGGGAAGGATTTTAAATGATTCCCAACAAGACCCTGACCCTCTTCTTCTAGCCATTAGCAAGTTTCCGAAGCCTTCAGAGCAGTTCCATTTGTTCTCAGTCACCAGGAGTTTTAACTGTGGAATTTAAATCAGATTCTCTCCCTGACAGACCTAATTTTAAGAGCCATTCAACTGACATCCCTCTGAGCTACAGCACTTTCAGAAGACACTCCACTAGCATCCACAGCGCTGTTTTACCTAACTGGAGCAAAGCAGACAAATACGACTTACCAGAAGTGGTACAGGATCTAGGGATAGAGCCAAGGAAGGCTACTAAAGCAAAGTGACAGTATATTAAAAAATCCCCAGCAAATTTGGCATCCTGAGTTTGCAGCTACAAATCTCAGTGGAAGCAGGCTGGTTTTCAGAGATACTGGAGTACCTTGCAGCCCTAATGACTCCACAGAAACATGAAGATCTTCAGCCCTTCTGAAAGATCTGTGAGATTAGGATTTGTCTAAAGGAGAGATTGGAGCATTCATACTGAGATGAAAATGCTTATAAACCAGTCACCACCTCTTTGGCCCAAGTGTTCCAATCCAGGCCAAAATTTCATTTACAGAAACCAAGATAACCTTTCATAAAGCCTTGTGTATGTAAGCCAGTGAAAACCCTCCAATAAAAACCAGAAAATGAATAGTTTGCAGAGTCCAAAGTGTGCAAAGCTTACACTAAGCATGTGAGCTAGCCTTCTTTATCAAGTTGCAGAATCTGTTAAACTTCTAGCAAAAAGAATAGAAAGGATCTTTAAAGTGCTGACACCGCTGTATGCAGATATCTTCTATTTAACAGACCTGTCTTTTTCTAAAATGTTTGATCTGAGCCATAGAAGCAAATTACTGCAGATGTTGAAGCTGTCAAAAAACAAAACAAAAACCAAATAAAACAAGCAGATAAGTAGACATTGCATGCTTCTTTTTAGATGAAGCCTGAAGCAGCTTGTACCATCCCTACCTCCCTGTGAGTGTTGTTCAAGATCACCATAACCTAACAGGAACATTCCCTTCAGGAGGCTTAAACTATTGTGTAGCTGCTTTGACATCACGGTTTCAAAGTAGATGTCAGAGGAGCACACAGTCATCTTGCTCTCAACTTGGCAACTGTCGTCTTGTGCTGTGTTTTACACAGAGAACATATTTTAAACATCTGCAATAAATGCATCAAGGAAGCTCACCGTCTCCATCGTGTCATTCTAATTTACTCCCTAACCTTTTTCTGCTCCTGTTCCTCTCCTTAACACAAAGAAAAGCAGCATGAGCAGGCTGGGCCTATTAAAACTGGCCAAGTACTTTACTTTGAAATTCAGCCCTTGCTCCAAACATCGTCCAAGTTTAGTCCAAGATTTTAAGCTGCAGGAAAAACGCCACCAGGTTCCTTGTAAATTTTACTCACTGAACATCCTGAGAAAAAAAAAAAAAAGAGGTTTATGAGTAGAACTCTTTCTACAATAGAAGCTGTTAAAGATATATTCATAGTTCTAGACAATAGCATCTCATTCTGATCTGCGTGCAGTAGATAAGTTACTCTTTATGCTACAACAGGAGTATGCTGCTAAGTACAATACGTACATAATTCTCCGATAAGAATAAATCAGCCACTTTGAACAGAGTACAGCATGCCAGCTCCAGATGTTAAGAGCGAGCATATGCAGTTACATGGGAGGCCAAAAAATCTCTCAATGCTGATAAAGACCTAGAGGTGTTTACTAACCCAAAATCTCTGTGATACGTGTGACAGACAGCGTGAGTGGGGAAAGGCCAGAAAAGCAGGGAAGGCAGATGCAGTGCTGCTTTTCCTTCTGCAGATCTTTCTGTTCTGAACAGCTTCCCCTTGTAACCCCTGCACCATCATAACAGCAAGTTGCAGGCCTCCTTGGAGAACTGAAACCTGACCGAAGTGTTTTCTGTATAAAAATTCAATAATAAAGCATCAAACTGTTTTGCATGAACAAAGCATCATCTTTTATAGATGCTGTGGTACTTGGCTATGGACGTGAACTCCATATACAGCAGCTCTTTCTTGCTGCAGTCTTTAATCTTATTAGACTTGACTGCAGATACTTATTTGGTCCTTGTCATTATGCATAATATTATATATTGCTTTCTCATTAGAGACGAAAAAAATGTCCTCTGTTCCCAAAGTAGACTGGCTGCCAAAATTTGGCATGCCTTGCTTGCAGTGCCCACTTGAATGACTCATATCTCTCTCTTCTCCACTCAGAGACCTACTCAACATCACCCCCTTCCTCCTATCCAGGAGACTCATAGGTAAACACTATGAAGAAACTGTGTAGGAGATCTTCATTGAAGTGCCAAAAATAAAATAAGCTAGTTTATTAAATATCATCTGATTACCACATCCCCAATACATTCTTTCATACTACTAGTATATCAGTTTATAAAGTGGACTCGCTTCAAGCAGGTGCATCCTGGTGTGTTTAAATGACTGAGACACAGAGGCTGGGATTTATAAAAAGGCAAGAGCTGTAAGATTTCAGCCCTACTGCGAATACTTCCTCTCTCCTTTCTGCCTTGAACTGGAAAATAAGGAGAGGACTGGGTAGGGACTTACTAACCTGCTAGTAGGATAAATCTGTTCTTCAGGCAGAACATTGGATGCAGGGTCTGCAGAGACAGACAAGAGTAAGATTTAATGACTGAGAAGAAAAGAGGATGTGTTTTGTCTTCATAAGGGTTCACAATGTAGATACTTATCTTTTGGGGTATGCTTGGTTTTTTGGTCTTAATTAAACACAGCTTTCAACATGTGAACAATAACAGGCTCCAAGTTCCTCTGTGAGTTAGCTGATCCCATGGTGAGAGCCTGTTACTATAAATCAAACTTCTCTACCTTACTAACTGTGCTGCCAGTGCTGCTGACATAACAAAGCAATGGGAATGAGGGAGCATTTCCTCATCTGAGTCCATATTGTGCCCACATGGGACCACAGCAGTAACCTACTTAGCACTTGCATTCATTACCATCACTGGAAACCACTAAACACAGAAACTAAAGGAATTATTAGACAAATACCTGCTCACTAAGCTAAATGGATCATCTGTGCAATTAGTCATCAAATCCAACACTTATTTCAGGGGAAGAAGGATCAGTCCAGAGCCTCATCTATTTGCAGCTTCAATGATGACAACTAAGCTATAGTAGTTGAAACAATGGATGTTTTACAAGGCAATATTCTGGATTTTAATTTTTTGGTCAAATTTGCTAATTTTCAGAATTTGGTAGATTGCAATGGATCTTCATCAGCTATTACAAAATGCATTTAATCACATTAGCAGTGAAAAGATGCTTGCAGTATAACACTCCCTGTGTAATTTTCCCTCCTTATCATCATTCTCTGAGCAGTGTTTCATAGCAAGAAGATATGCAGCATAAAATTCCCCTGAATATGAAATTTTCTGAATAATTCTGTCACAAGTCT